>NC_083437.1:1911436-2225269 GCF_020745735.1 Hemiscyllium ocellatum
AGGCTACAGAAAGATTTAGACAGTTTAGGAGAGTGGACCAAAAAAATGGATGATGAATTTCAATGTGAGCAAATACGAGGTTTTGCACTTTAGAAAAAAGAAAACAGGCATGGACTATTATCTAAATGGTGAGAAAATTCATAAAGCCAAAGTATGAAAGGATCTCTGAGTGCTAGTCCAGGATTCTCTAAAGATTGACTTGCAGGTTGAGTCCATGGTTTAGAAAACAAATGTAGTGTTGTAATTTATCTCAAGAGGGTTGGAATGTAAAACCAGTGATGTGGTACTGAGACTTTATAAAGCTTTGGTTAGGCCCCATTTAGAACACCATGTCCAGTTTTGGGCTCCACACCTCAGGAAGGACATACTGGCACTGGAACATGTCCAGCACATATTCACACGGATGATCCCTGAAATGGTAGGCCTCACATATGATTAACGGCTGAGGATCCTGGGATTGTATTCATTAGAGTTTAGAAGATTGAGATTAGATCTAACTAGATTGCCTACAGTGTGGAAACAGGCCCAACTCGTCCACATTGACTCTCTGAAGAGTAACTCACCCAGACCCATTCCCCATATTTACCCCTGACTAATGCAGCTAACTCTATGGGCAATTTAGCATGGCCAATTCACCTAACCAGCACATCTTTGAGGGGAGATCTAATAGAAACATAGAAGATAATGCATGGCTTAGAAAGGGTGGATGCTGGGAATTTGTTTCTGTCAGGTGGAGATACTACGACCTGTGGGTCAATTTAGAATGGAAATAAGGAGACATTTCTTCAGCCAGAGAGTGGTGGGCCTGTGGAATTCATTGCCGCAGAGTGCAGTGGAGGCCAGGACGTTAAATGTCTTCAAGGCAAAGATTAATAAATTCATAATCTCGCAAGGAATTGTGGGATATGAGGAGAGTGCAGGTAAGTGGCGTTGAAATGCACAACAGACATGATTGAATGGCTGAGTTGATCAATGGGCCGAATGGCCTTACTTCCACTCCTATTTATTATGGTCTTAAATTCTCCACTGTTCTCAGGATTCTCTAGCCTCACTTTACATAATTGAGCAATTTTTGTCTCGCCTTGAATTCCTATTACCAGTACTTTTCCTGGCATCAATTCCTCAGGAGTACATATCTCCTCATCCTTCAGCATTACCAACTGGGAAGATCCTGTTTCTCTTAATGTTGTAATCTTCATATCTACTGCTCCTGGCCTATGTGAATAAACTTTACCCTTGCATGTATATTTTTTAAGCTGATCTGGCACTTCATCCTTAATTAACCTCTGAATATCTTGTACACTCTGAGGCAATTGTCTAAGTTCCATTGTGATTTTTATTACCAGTCGAACAAAGCTTCCAGGCTTGTCTGGTTTTTCCTACAGCTGGCTTTCTCTGAGCCCACCAACACTGTGATTTCATGTGGCCCACTTTATTACAATGAAAACACCGGAGCTTTTTTAACTTCCTTGTCCCCCTCAAGGGTTTTTTATTTAGCGTGTGGTAAGTTTTTTTTCCCTTACAATCTTCACTGAGATTTACCTTTCCCTTTCCATGTGAGGATTCCTCTTTGCCCCAGTATCTATCCCTCATGGACTAAAACTGATTCTGGAAGCCAAACCGTGTTTTATGGGCCGAGCTCATAATCATCAGCCACTTCAGCTGCTAGCCTTGCTGTTTTAACTTTCTGCTCTTCCACATGTGTTCACATTACTTCAGGCAGTGAATTTTTGAATTCCTCCAAAATAATTACATAAGGGCATCATAGGTTTGCTTGATTTTTAAAGCTCTTCTCTATCTATTAAAATTACTCTGTTTAATCCTTTCAAACTCAATATAGTTCTGACCAGGATCCCCCCTTAAATTTGTTGTCTATAGGCTTCTGGTACAAGCTCATATATACTTAAAATGGCTTATTTCACTTCCTCCTACTCCCCAGATGCCTCCTCTGATAGTGATGCAAATAACTCACCAGCCCAACTTACAAGTTTTGTTTGGATCAACAAAATCCACATTGCCACTGGCTATTGCATTTGTTCAGCTACCTTTTCAAATGAGATGAAAAAGGCTTCCACATTCTTCTCATCAAATTCAGCAATGCTTGAACATACTTAAAACAGTTTTCCATGGGGCTTCTGACTCCCAGGGGCTTGCTCATCCTCACTCTCTACCTCACTAAGCCTACCCTCAGCCTTTAACTCAAGCCTCTGAAGCTGACTTTCTTTTTAAGTGTCAGTTTTTGAAGTTCAAAAGCTCTCTCTCTCTTTATTTCTCTATTCTCTCTTTTTTCCTCTCATCTGCTATTCCTCTTTTTGTTTCTGTTCTGCTGCTCTCTCTTTTTGCCTCTCTTCTGCTTTTAATCATAACTCAAACTGTTTCATTTCTGCTGCCCTTGCCTAATCTTTCACCTCAAACTCAAGCTGCTTCATTTGCAGTTGAATTCTTGCCATCTGTATAGATTTTGACGGTTTCTCCAGCTAGTTTAAATGTTGAGCTGCTGCTGTAATTATTTCCCCTTTCCCCATAGCTGCAGGCAGCTCCAATTACAGCTTCTCTGCTAATTCCTGCAGGTTTTGTAAACCTGCCGAAGTCACCGCATCCACCCCCAGATGACTTTTGGCAACTGAAAGACCTCTGACTAGAGAGTCCTGTCGCAAAGCTAGTCCTTTTGTCTCTAAAAGCTGGTCCTTGGCTCAAGTATACTCAGTCCCTGATTTTTTCAGAGTGGTAATAAACCAGGCTGATGTCCAATCAGACTGGTTTGGTACAAAGATGAAAAGGATTTTGAGAGAATGTTTTTTCTGAGAATGTTTTTCATTGTGTAATTTTGTGAATACATTTTTATCTGGAGCATTGGAAACTGAGGGGTGACCTTGCAGAGGTTTATACAATCATGAGAAGCATGGACAGGACAAATAGACAAGGTATTTTCCCTTGGGTGGGAGAGTCCAGATCTTGAGGACTTTGGTTTAGGGTGAGAGGAGAAAAATATAAAATGGACATTGGGGCAACTTTTTCATGCAGAGGGTGGTGCATGTAAGGAATGAGCTGCCAGAGGGAAGTGGTGGAGGTTGGTACAATTACAGTATTAAAAATGCATCTGGATGGGTATACGAACAGGAAGGGTTTAGAGGGATATGGGTCAATGTTGACAAATAGGTCTACATAAGGTCAGGGTATCTGATCAACAGGGATGAGTTGGACTGAAGGTTCTGTTACTGTGCTGTACATCACTATGACTCAATGACGCTAAAACCTGGAGAAATGTGTTGTCCCTTGGAATGCATATATTTGTAAATAAAAAAAAACAAATTGAGGATGTGAATATAAAGTTATACCTGACGAATTCCAGTCAGATCTTAGACATAATGTGCTGAAGGGCCTGTTTTTGAGATGGAGATCTTGATGACTCTAGGTGCATCAGGACAAAATATGATCAAATGTCATTCAACTGGACTTTTTTAGCAAACAGAATCCAATTCATTAAAGGGGAGTAAGAATCTGGAAATGCCATTGATTTTAAAAATATTAGAACATTGGAGTAGTGTAGGAAGATGGCTATTTTGATAATATTCTCCAGTCAGCCAAACCTTTTCTATCCAAGAAGCAATGGAGGCTTTTGATTCTTGTTTGAATGGTGAGCCAAGGGTTATGTGGGACAGCTGAATGATCTGCATCTGTTCTATATTTGCCCTTGTATCACACAGCTTCTACACTAGTGAGAAGGAACACACTTTTAAATAAAGCATCTCCCTTTTAAGAATTGCATAAGCATATTCTTTTCTCATTTGAATTATGCTGTCTGTAGCAACCTTATTCCCAAGGAGCAGGGTGGTGTTTGTTGTTGAAAATATTCAAGTTTGATCTTCATAGTTCGTTGATGGACAAAGGAGTCCATGTTCATTTCGAACAGGCAGGAAAAGTGTATTCAGCCACACTCATGACCTCACTGAATACTACAGCAGGTTTGAGGAGTCCAGAGGCCAACTTGTCCAGAGGGTCTTAACTCATCTTCTTAAGCAATCCTTCGAGACTGCTTTTGTGGCCAAAGAATAGGCTTTTCAACCACCGAGGATCATGACCTTCAGAAATAACATTGATTACTTCTGATATGTTAAGCAGGAACAGGATTATATTATTCAATCCTTTGAACATATGACACAGCACCGAATGTGGCCTTTAAAATTGCAAAAGCAAGAACAGGGCTTCCCCGCACAGCCAGAAGGAAATATAATGTTGGAATAAATGTGTCAATTTATGAATAGAACAGCTGTAAGTAGTGGAGTTTCTCAGAGATCAGTGTAAGATCTTCAACTAATTACAAATCTATCTCTATAGTTTGAATGAGGCCACTGAATTTATTGGAGCTCAATTAGCTAATACACCGAGATGGTCATTCAATAAGTTGTCAAATGAAGTTAGAGAGTCTCCAAAGGGAAAAAGGCAAGGGAGGTGAGTAAACAAAATCTTGTCAGAAACAATACGATAACATAGGTTATGGGGAGTTGTCTATTATGGCAGGTAGGATTTTTAAAAATCAACTAAGAGAAAGTGAGGTCTGCAGATGCTGGAAATCAAAGTCGAAAGTGTGGTGCTGGAAAAGAACAGCAGATCAGGCAGCACGCAAGGAGCAGGAAAATTGACATATTGGGCAGGAGCCCTTTATCAGGAAATGATGAAGGGCTCTGCCCTGAAACGTCGATCCTTCTGCTCCTTAGATGCTGCCTGACCTGCTGTCATTTTCTAGCACCACACGCCCGACTTAAAAAAAATCAGTAATCTATTGAAGTGAAGAGAGATTTCAGAATTCAGCGATACAGAGAGATTTGTCTGATCTGGTACATGAATCACTAAAAAACAATTATGATGCAGATGCAGGAAGTGATTTGGAAGATAAATGGAAAGCTTTTTTTTCCGTGAAGGGTATTGAATATAAACACAGCCGTGTTTTACTGCAGAGTAAAGGGCATTTATGAGATCACGTCAGATGTATTTTGTGCAGTTTTATCTCCTTCACTGATTCAGAAAGATATAGTTGCTTTAGAAGCTGTACAGAGATGTTTATCTTCAATTATTCCTGGGATGAAGGGCTTGATTGTCACAGTTTAGTTGGTTAGGCCTGAGAATGACGGATGATCTTATTGAACCATATAAAGCTTTGAGGAGAATTGATAGGATGCATACCCAATGGATACATCTTATGAAGGGGTTAAACTTAGGGAAAACAGTTTATGAATAAGATGAACACATATTTAGTATACAATGTTTGGACAAGGGAAAATAATTGTACATTGTCAAAGTCCTTTCACTTGATAATAATTTGATCATGGATGTAATAACTAATGTAATCCCTCATTGTTAATTCTTTATATGCTCATTACAACTTTGAACAAAACAAATAGCTGGATTTGTGCTGTTTGGACAATCAAAAAGTGAGTATGATCAAAGGATTAATGACCTTCAGTGATGAAACTTCACTGTTAATGTTTAGAAAATGTTGAAAACATTTACAAAGAAATTTGTATCTGGAGTCACAGACATGGATTTTGGGCTGGGATGGTGCTGGCCATCAATGTCGCTGCACAGTTGCATTTGGATACTGATATTGTGGAGCTGACATACACTGGATATGGTTTGAAGGGATTCAGTGTAAGATGTCTTGTGCTGCAGGATATCCATCACTTTTATAACACCTTCCTTCAGGATCTGCTCCAGGGTGTAGAATTACAGACCTTAGGTGACATACCAAAAATCATCAGCATCGATGACCTAGTGAGACCTGTTTTTTTTTAGCAGGTCATTTGTATGAATGTTAAACCACGTTTGAACCAGCACTGAGCCCTGTGCGAGTCCATTGGCCAATCCATGCAATTCCTTGTTTTCCAGGGATGTCTCTAACTGGTCTGTTATGAGGGGTTGTATGAAATCCGTCCAGATCAAATATGGAACCTCTCTGGACAGATTTAGCAGACGGCCAATGTTTTGGGAATCATGTTGAGGCCCAGTAGCACTGAGTCTTAATTCAGCAATTTTTAAAGTAAATTTCAAGAGATTTTCTGACTGCAAAATGGTGTGTTCACTGATATGGACACGAATCGGCTGTCTACTATAGTCATTATATGACATAATTATTAGGTGTGTACTGCAATAATTTAGTTACTGTTCTCTTCAATTATCTTTACTGAAAAACAGTGATACCTGGTTTATTTGAAGTCTCTAAGAAATAAGGGGATGTTAACTCTTTCTTGTAGAAAATATAAAACTGCCATGTTATATATTTCTCACAGACTAATCAAGTAACAATCAGACATTATCTGTAACGTAGCATTCTGTGAGCATGATGTGCCAGACAATGCTATCACCACAGAGTCAAAGTTATGCATGTCTACCGCCATTCAGACCAACTTGCCCAATTTTCACAATTAAACGAGTCTCATTTGATTGTGCTTGGTCCATATTCCTCCATACCTATCCCATCTAGGTACCTGTCTAAATGATTCTTTAAATGATGCAATTTTATTTGCTTCCACCTCTACCTCTGTCAACCCCTTCCAGACATTCCATCCTCTGGATCCTTTTGTATTTCTTCCCTTCACCTTAAACCTATGCCCTCTAGTTTTCAACTTTCTTCCGCTGGGCAATCTACCTTAGCTATGCCTCTCTTGATATTATAGACCTCTATCATGTCACCCCTCCAGGCAAAAATGTCCCAGCCTATCCAACCACTCCTCATAACTCAAATCTTCCAATCCATGCGGCATCCTAGCAAAGCTTTTCTGCACACTTTCTAGTTTAATAATATACTAGAAAGTGTATTATTTAATAATATACTTTCTATAGGAGGGCAACCAGAGTTGCATACAGTACTCCAAATATGGCCTCACCAACATCTTGTACAGCTGCAAAAAGATGTACCATTCCTATATTCAGTGCTCTGATCAATGAAATCCTTCTTCACCGTCCTATCTTCCTGTGACTCAATTTTTAAAGAGCGATGAACCTGTACCACTAGACCTTTTTTGTTCTATAACACCTCCCAGGGCCTTTTGTTGTTGAATGTGTGAGTCTAATCCTGGTCTGCTTTACCAAAATGCAACACTTTGCATTTATCAAAGTAAAACTCCATCTGCCATTCCTCAGCCCACTGTCCCATTTGTCCATAATCTCACTGCACTCTCGGAAAATCACTTTTACTGTCCACTACACCAACAATCTTGCTGTCATCTGCAAACCTATGAATCATACCTCCCAAATTCCCATTCAAATCATTTAAGTTGACACACAATAGTGGATTCTGGATTAGTGGAGATGGAAGAGCACAACAGTTCAGGCAGCATCCAAGGAGCAGCGAAATTGACATTTCGGGCGAAAGTTTCCCGATGAAGGGCTTTTGCCTGAAATGTCGATTTCGCTGCATTGGATGCTGCCTGAACTACTGTGCTCTTCCAGCACTACTAATCCAGAATCTGGTTTCCAGCATCTGCAGTCATTGTTTTTACCCACATGATAGTGGACTCTGCAATGGTCCCTATGTATACACTGGTCACAGGCCTCCAGTCTGAAAAAACACACATCTACTACCACCTTCTGTCTTCTATCGCCAAGCCAATTTTGTATCAAATTGGCTGTATCCCATGAGACTTAAACTTAAGACTTAACCATACCTAACAACATACTATGCTGAACCTTGTCAAAGTCCACATAGACAACTTCAACCGCACTGTTCTCATCTACTTTCTTGGTCATCCCTTCAAAATACTCAACCAAATACATGAGACATGATTTCCAAAGCACAAAACAATGTTGATTACTCCAGATGAGATCTCCAAATGCCTATAGATACCATCTCTCAGAATCCCTCTGACAAATGTTAGGCTCACTGGTCTGTACTTCCCAAACATCCCCTGCAGCCTTACATAGGTCCTGTCCCACTGACAGGGTAGAACCAGGCAAAGGGTGGCAGCTCATTGATATACAATCAATATAGTGATGGATCTTCTGATGTACCATGGCGTCTGCTGCTGATTACATATCACCTGAATTAAGGCTTCTCTAATTGAACACAGCAGGTGGAAAGACCAGAGAATGTACTCTGAGTGGGTGGTACTTTTCATTACTCATCACCGAGAGGGTCCATAGCACCACCTGCTGACGGGCCATTGGAGGCAGAAGGGCTGCCAGAGCTGCCAGATCTTGCAATTTGCCATTAGACATCCATGGGCCTTCAGCAGCAGCAGAAGAATCACACTCAACATTACTTGGACAATCTGCAATCTCATGGTCTGGCCTATGAATATAGAATAGAATCTGCACAGTGTGGAAGCAGGGCATTTGGCCCATACTAACCTTTTGAAAAGGATTCCATCCAGACCCACCCCATACCTTATCTCTGTAACCCCACATATTCCATGGCTAACTCAACCAGCCTGAATATCCCTGGACACTGTGGCCAATACACCTAATCTGAATATTTTTAAATTGTGGGAGAAAACCAGAATATCCATGGTGGCACTGCTGCCTCACAGCGCCAGAGACCCGGGTTCAATTCCCGTCTCAGGCGACTGACTGGGTGGAGTTTGCACGTTCTCCCCGTGTCTGCGTGGGTTTCCTCCGAGTGCTCCGGTTTCCTCCCACAGTCCAAAGATGTGTGGGTCAGGTGAATTGGCCATGCTAAATTGCCTGTAGTGTTAGATAAGGGGTTAATGTAGGGGTGTGGGTGGGTTGCGCTTCGGCCGGTCGGTGTGGACTTGTTGGGCCGAAGGGCCTGTTTCCACACTGTAAGTAATCTAATCTAATCAGTCTTGGGAGAGTGGACAATCTCCACACAGGCAGTCTCCCAAGGGGGGGGGAATCCAAATGCAGGATCCTGTTGCTATGAGGCAGCAGTGCTAACCACTGAGCTACCATGCCTCCCACTCGACAGTAGCCATCATAGCAGGGATATGCGCTGTTCAATGAGGGGCACTGCAGGGATATGAAGTGATAACCTACAGAAACTCTTATTGCCTTCAGTTGAAAAATAGGACGACCTGCACGCCAAACAACGTAAGTAGCAAGTGGACTATACCAACTAATCCCACAATCAATGGTTCAGATCTAACTCTGCAGTCCTGCCACATTTATCTGGACATTTTTGTGGACATTGATGCAGTCCCATTGGAGGAGGAGGAGGAGGCCATTCTCCAACAACTGAATCCTCAGTTATATGGAGACGAACACATCATGGCATAAGTAAAGCTGAAACATTTGTCATAATCTTCAGCAAGATTATAACAAATTGGTAATGCCTTTCAAACTCTTCTAGTGGTCTCCAGCTTTAGAGATGCCAATCTTCAGGCAATTTGATTCACTCAACATGATATGAAGAAATGGCTGGAAATAGTGAAAACAGAGAAGGCTGGGGCCTTCACAATATTTAGCTCCAGATATTGTGGCATCCCTCGCCAAGCTATTCCAGTACATCGAGCACTGACATCTACCAACAAATTGGTTAATGCCCAAGTATGTCCTATATGTAAAATGCAGGACACTTTCATTGCAGCCAGTTACTAACCCACTGATGCACAGTCTACAATTAAAATGTGACGGGAGGTTTCAGCAATAATGTGATTAATCAGCAATGGTCTGCTCAATCATGTTCAGGTAATGTCCCATCAGGGTCACTGATCTCCTGACTTCATTGCAAGCTTCAAAAGGGTGGAAGAGTAATGACCACATCATTGCAACATTTGACAGAATGTGACAAAGGAGTTCGAGTGAAATTATACTTAATCAGAATCTGGGGGGAAAGCTCTGCCGGTTGGAGTTATCATTATTAAAAAAGGTTGTTACTGTTAGTGACATTAATTGGAATTTAATGACAACTCTGCAGGGATTCCTCAGGAAAACACTTCCGCAGCTCAGCCTAATCTTTCAATGCTTCAATGGCCTATTTTCCATCTTAATGTGAGATGTGGGAATGGTCATTGATTATACAAATCCCCAGTCACTAAAGAATATCAGTTTCAAATGCAACAAGACCTGGAGAAAATCCAGCTTGGGCAGACAGGTGCCAAGTAACATTCACTCCAAACAATTGCAAGACAAATACCACAATAGAGAATCAAACCATCCTTTTTCGGAAGCCAATAGCATTACCATCACTGAATCCCCAACATGGTGTTTATCAATAACCTGGGTACTACCATTGATCAGAAAATGGACTGGGATAGCCATATAAATAACTCTATCTTCAACAACAGGTCAAAGGCTAGGAGTCCTACAGTGAGTAACTCACCTCCTTACTCTCAGAAGACTGCCCATCATCTGTAAGGTGGATGTCAAGTGTGTGCTGGATTACATCTCAGGAATAATCCACAACAAAATCAGTCCATTTGATTACTGTCAATTCCATAAACATCCATCTCCTTTATCATCGAAGTTTAGTGGTAGCGATGTATACCATCTACAAGATAAACTGCACCAAGGCATATTAGACAGCAAATTCCAAACTCAAGACCATCTGAATGGACAATGTCAACAGGTACATGGAAAACCCACTCATCTGCAAGGTCTGTCCTTCAAATGATCAGATGTGATGACATTTGCTGATTATTTCACATTTTCAACTCCTCAGACCACAAAATCAGTCCAGGTTAAAATGCAATGAGACTTGGACAAGAGCCAGGCTTGGACTGACAAGTAATAACTGTACCAGAAACGTGCCAGTAATAGCCATCTCCAATGAGTGAGAATCTGACCTCTTGACATTCAACAAACTTGCAATCACTGAACTGTCCACTGACAACATCTTGGGTTACCATTGCCCAGAAATTGAACTGGACTCACAATTTAAATGTGATGGTTCAGGAGGAGATCAAAGACCAAATATCCCCATCACAAATAGCTCATCTGCTGATTTATGTCAGGGACCGTATTGTTGAAGAGGAGAGTGTGAAATGGACTGGTAAGCTAGAAGCGATACTTGTTAGGAAGGAAGATGTGTCTGACATTTTGAACAACTTGAGGATAGACAAGTCTCCCGGGCCTGACGGGATATATCTTAGGATTATGTGGGAAGCAAGAGAGGAAATTGCAGTACCGTTGGCAATGATCTTTTTGTCTTCACTGTCAACGGGGGGTGGTACCAGGGGACTGGAGAGTAGCGAATGTTGTGCCCCTGTTCAAAAAAGGGAATAGGGATAACCCCGGGAATTACAGGCCAGTTAGTCTTACTTCTGTGGTAGGCAAAGTAATGGAAAGGGTACTGTGGGATAGGATTTATGAGTATCTGGAAAGACACTGCTTGATTAAGGACAGCCAGCATGGATTTGTGAAGGGAAGGTCTTGCCTTACAAGTCTTATTGAATTCTTTGAGGAGGTGATCAAGCATGTGGATGAGGGTAGAGCAGTGGATGTAGTGTACATGGATTTTAGTAAGGCATTTGATAAGGTTCCCCATGGTAGGCTTATGCGGAAAGTCAGGAGGCATGGGATAGAGGGAAATTTGGCCAATTGGATAGAAAACTGGCTAACCGGTCGAAGTCAGAGAGTGGTGGTAGATGGCAAATATTCAGCCTGGAGCCCAGTTACAAGTGGAGTTCTGCAGGGATCAGTTCTGGGTCCTCTGCTGTTTGTAATTTTTATTAATGACTTGGATGAGGGAGTCAAAGGGTGGGTCAGTAAATTTGCAGATGATACGAAGATTGGTGGAGTTGTGGACAGTGAGGAGGGCTGCTGTCAGCTGCAAAGGGACTTAGATATGATGCAGAGCTGGGCTGAGGAGTGGCAGATGGAGTTCAACCCTGCCAAGTGTGAGGTTGTCCATTTTGGAAGAACAAATAAGAATGCGGAATACAGGGTTAACGGTAGGGTTCTTAGTCAGGTGGAGGAACAGAGGGATCTTGGGGTCTATGTACATAGATCTTTGAAAGTTGCCACTCAGGTGGATAGAGCTTGTAAGAAGGCCTATGGTGTATTAGCGTTCATTAGCAGAGGGATTGAATTCAAGAGTCTTGAAGTGATGTTGCAGCTATACAGGACTTTGGTTAGGCCACATTTGGAGTACTGTGTGCAGTTCTGGTCGCCTCACTTTTTAGGAAAGATGTGGAAGCTTTGGAGAGGGTGCAGAGAAGATTTACCAGGATGTTGCCTGGAATGGAGAATAGGTCGTATGAGGATAGGTTGAGAGTTCTCGGCCTTTTCTCGTTGGAACGGCGAAGGATGAGGGGTGACTTGATAGAGGTTTATAAGATGATCAGAGGAATAGATAGAGTAGACAGTCAGAAACTTTTTCCCCGGGTACAACAGAGTGTTACAAGGGGACATAAATTTAAGGTGAAGGGTGGATGGTATAGGGGAGATGTCAGGGGTGGGTTCTTTACCCAGAGAGTGGTGGGGGCATGGAATGCGCTGCCCGTGGGAGTGGTAGAGTCAGAATCATTGGCGACCTTTAAGCGGCAATTGGATAGGTACATGGATGGGTGCTTAATCTAGGATAGATGTTTGGCACAACATCGTGGGCCAAAGGGCCTGTTCTGTGCTGTATTGTTCTAAGTATCTATGTTCTATGATTTCCCTGAAGCCTGTCCACCATCTACAAGTCAGGCGTATAGAACATAGCACAGTATAGGAGAGTACAGACCCTGTGTTATGGAACTCTCTCCAATTGCCTGAAGTATACAGTTCAATCAACATTCAACGATCTTAATCCAGAAGTGTTGAAGGGTTGGCCCATTTTAATATACTCCAAAGGTCCCTCAGAGAAATGGATTCACTCCACTTTATATTGAGAAACAAGTGGTGGCACTGGATATGGACCTCTTGCACACCTCCAGCAACATAACTGAATTAGTGTGCTCCAAATGTTCTGCATCCCTAGTCAAGGCTGTTCCAAAATAGTTACATTATAGGCAAGTATTTGATAATTTGGAAAATTGTCCAGCTAAGTCCTGTGCACAAATAGCTGTACGAATCTAAATCAGACAATCACAGACCCATCGGACCTCTCTCGAACATAGGTAAAAGGAAGGAGGGAGACATCATTAGTGCTATCAGACAACACTTGCTCAGTAATAGTCAAGTGATGGCTCAGATCCTGACATCACTTTAGCCTTGGTTTAAACATGGAAAAAGAATTGGATACATGTAGCACTGTGTGAGAAATTACCCGAAATTCCATGGTTACTTTTGATCTAATGCAGCATCAAAGAGCACTAGCAAAACTGTACTCAATGGAGTATAATTGGGAAAATGAGACATTGTTCATTTTAGAAGGGAGAACAAATTGCAGAACATTATTTGAATGGTGAAAGCTACAAAAAACTGGAATACAAAGGGAATTAGAGTTCTTCTATATGAAACACAGAAATATAAGATTCTTAAGGGGCTGAACAGAGTAAATGCTGGGAGGATGTTTCCCCTTATAGGAGAGTCTACGACCAGGGGGCATAGTCACTGAATAAAGCAATGCTAATTTCAGGCTGAGATGGGGAGGAATTTCATCTCTAAGAATAGACAGTTTTTGGATCACCTTGGCACTGAGATCTGTGTGGGCAGACTCATTGTGTTTATTGAAGGCTGAGGTAGATGGATTCTTGCTCTGTAGTAGAATCAAGGATAATTCAGAAAGCAGATGTGAGCAAAATCAGATCAGAGATAATCCTACTAAATGGCAGAGCAAACCTGAGCAGCCAGATGGCATTCTCCTGTTTCTTTTTTCTGGTCTTAAGGGAATCGAGGGAAATTCTTTTGCTGGATGGCGTGTCACCTGACACAGAGGAAGATGGTTGTGGCTGTTGAAAGTCAGTTTTCTTAGATATAGGAAAATCAGGTGGAGTTCTGAAAGTTGTGTTCTAGACCCAACCATCCTCAGTTGTTTCATCAATGACCTTCCCCCACTAGAAGTCCAGGAGTGGGAACGTTTGCTAAAGACTGCACAAAGTTCCATAGTACATGTGATTCCTCAGATACTGAAGCATTCCATGCCCTCGAATGATCTGGACAATATTCAGGCTTAGGCTGACAAATGACAAGTAACATTTGTGCCAGACAATGACCATCATGAATGATTTCATCATTGCCATTTGACATCCGTTTGACTTTTGCCGAATCTCTTGGCATTGTCATTCTGAGTTTATCCAAGATCGTATAACTGCTCTGGTTAGGACAGCAGATCGAAAGTTAGGAATCTTGCAGCTAGTAACTTTTCTACTGTCTCATCAAAGCTTACCACCACCTCCAGTGCTCAAGTCATGTGTGTCTCCACTTCTCTGAATGAGTGCAGCTCCAAGGAACTCAAACAGCTTGACATGATCAAAGACCAAGCAGCCCACTTGATTGATCCCCATCCACAATCATTCAATCCTCCACCACTGATTCTCAGCAGTGGTTGTATACACCCATGGCACTCCTGAGACAGCACCTTCCACATTCATTATCATGACCACCCGGAGAAAAAGGGCAGCATTTCAGAAATACTGATAATAATTCAGATGATTCTAACATAATTGTAGAAGAGGACAAAGATAGGCCAAGAGTTGGAGTTTAAGTTTGCACAAGTCTAATTTTATACTGAGAAGAGATTTTGTTGAAGTGAACTGGAAACAACAATGAGAAGATATATTGGAATCGGAGTATTAGCAGGTATACTGAAGGGAGATTAAAATGGTTTGAAGAAAATGGGCTCTCACAAAGTGAAAAGGATCTGAATTATCAGACAGTGGGAACTCAATACTCCAGAAAGCTGGCAGGACTGAGAAATAAGGGGGGTGGGAGGGGCGGTAAGGGGTGATATTCAAAAGGAAATTAAAGTGCCAACAGTTGGCGAGTTTTGAGATGATTTGTAGCTCAGATTGAGAATCTGGATGTAGGTTTGCAAGCCTACATCCATGCCAACAGTGTATGAAATGATGCTAGAAAGATACATCAAGATGAGTTTCAGAATTATTTTTCAATGTGAAGGAAGAAAGCAAGTAAAGTAAGGAACAGAAGAGACAAACAATAGAAACCATGAGTAGATGTGGAAGATTTGTAAAAGATTCTCAAATTGGATTCAAACTTAGTGGGGCCTCAACTATGTGGGCTACAGTGATGCAGCTGGGAGGATAGTCTGAGAAGTCCATGAGACCCTTCTCGATATTGGGAGCACATAACTTCATTTAAGAAAATGAAATCTGTGCATCGATATGGTATGATAAGGATGGCAAGATTCCAGAATCAGGGATAGCAATAGAACTTGTGGGTTGAGTCAAAAAGGAAAAGGAGATTTATGTAAGGTTTTGGAAATTGAAGCCAGATAGACCCCACCAAAAAAGTAAAGGAAGCAAGAAAAATGTAAACAACGATTCCAGAGGAGTGACAAGCACCATACAATGTGTTTGGCAAACAGGATGAAGAAAACTAACAAGCCATTTTATACATAAAAAAGAAGCAAGAGAATAGCTAGGGAAAGAACAGGTTCACTAAAGGACAAAGGAAGGAATTTATGTGTGGAGTTGGAGGAATTGAGTGAAGTCCTTAATGAATACTTCACAACGGTATCCATAAAAGAAATGACATGGTGTATACAGAGTGGAATGTGTTGATATTCTAGAGGAGTTCAATGAAAAGAAAAGGAAAGGTGCTGGGTGTTTTGAAAAGCATTAAGATATAAAAGCCCCCAGGGTCTGGTGCGATCAATCTCAGAATGCAAGAGAGTAAATTACTGGGGCATTGTACAAAAGATTTGTATCCTATTTCATCACAGAATAGAAACCAGAAAACTGGAGAATTGCTAACTTTGTTCCTTTGCTTCAGAAGGCCAATAAGGATAATGCAAGAAATTATATTCATGATAGGGAAATTTTGGAGATGATTCTTTGGGATAGGATTTGCTCGGTTTTGGACAACTCTGGGCTTATAAGTGACAGGCAGCATACCTCTGTGTGGGGGAGTTTGAGTCTCACAAACGTGATTCAATATTTTGAAGAAGTGACATAGGTGATTGATGAGAGGATGAGGTAGAATGTTGCCCACATGGGCCTTTGCAATGCATTTGATATGGTTCCCCCATGAAAGGCTGATACTTAAGGTGAAGTTAAATGGGAACTTCAGTGAACTGGTAAGATGGATATAGAACTGGCTTGGTCATAAAAGACAGACTAGCGGTGGAAGGGGGGGTTTCTGACTGGAGATCTGTGACCAGGGGTGTGCCACAGAGATCAATGCTGCATCTGCTGGTGTTTGTTAAATATATAAATTATCTGGAAGAGAACATAGGTAGCCTGATCAGCAATTTTCCACACAACTCCAAGATTGTGGGAGCTGCAGATAGTAGAGATGATTGCCAGATGATACAGCAGTTGTCGGTCGTGTGGAGACTCGGATGGAGAAAAGGCAGATGTAATTTAATCTGGACAATTGTGAGATGGGCATGTACTTTGAAAGTTCTAAGTGATGAACAATTCCACTCCCAGGCATCCCAGATGTCCTCTTACTTTAAGGACTTCAATTTCCCCTCCCCTGTGATCAACAACGCCTTCAATCGCATGTCCTATATTTCCAACACCTCTGCATGTAAACAAATCCTTGCAACGGCAACAAAGACAGAGTTCCCCTGGCCCTCACATTCCACCACACTAATCTCAAAATCCAACTTATCACCCTCCGCCACTTTAGACTCCACTACCAAAACAATATTGATCTCCCTATCTCTATCCTTTTTTCACTGGGACCGTTCCCACCTCACCTCACCCTCCACCATCCCCTCCTCCATGTTTGGTACTTCCTCCCACCCGCCCACTTGCAAAAACTTCTGCAATCACAGGAGGTACAAAACCTGCCTCAACACCTCCCCCCTCACCTCCATCCAAGGCCCCAAAGAATCATTCCAAATCCAGGAGAGATTCACGTGCATTTCCTTTAAACTGATGTATTGCATCCATTGCTCCCGATGTGGCTTTTCTACATTGGACAGACCGAGTGCAAGCTCAGGAAATGGGTCAAAGAACCTTTATGTATGCTCCAATTAATCCCATTTTCTGATTGCCATTCACTTCAACTTCCCCTCTGACTCACCCAATGACATGTCCATCCTGGGCCACCTCCACCATCAACACAACACAAAACACAAACTGGAGGAGGATCTCCTCATTTTCCACCTCAGAAGCTTACAACCATATGGCCTTAACATAGAACTCACTAGCTTCCAAATCTCCCCACCTCAACCCAGCCCCAGCCCTCCCTCTCCACCCCAACCCCATAACTTCACCCCAACTGTCTATCTTCCTTCCCACCCTGTCAACTCTACCCTTCTCAGTGACCAATCACATCCACATTCTACCTGCATCCACCTTTCGCTATCCCACTCACCTTTCCCTCGGACCCCCCCACTCCATTTATTTTGCAACCCCCTTTCTCTGCGCCCTTTCCTGATGAAAGGTTCCAAACTGAAACACCGACTTCCCTTCTCCTCTGATGCTGCTTATTCTGCTGTGCTTTTTCCAACTCCACTCTTTTTCCACTCTGACTCTCCAGCATCTGCAGTTCTCACTATCTCCAGAGTTCACAAATTTCTGCCTGAGGTGGTGAGAACTAATGTAGAAGAGCAGAAAGTTAAAATGGCAAGATTAGCAGCTGAAAAGACAGATGGTTATAAATTGGTTCATTAATAAAGGTTTGCCTGCTAACATCAATTTCAATCTATGATGAATAGAAATTGGAGAAAAGAGAAATTCTCAGGTGGTAAGGGAAAAGTAGATCTCATTGAAGATAATAAAGATAGTTTACTATAGGGTAAAAAGCAAACCCATGAAGGGGGAAAAAAAGTTTTAAAAAAACATTTATTTTTACTTCAATAAAATACATAAAGTTACAGTTTTGTTTTTTTTAGAAAAAGGTCTGGGAATGCTGATGTTGGAAAACAGGATAAGCCAGTATTTTTTTTGTTGGAGTGGCAAAGGAAAGCACAGTGGAAGATAAAAAAGCTGCACCAGAATGTACAACCTGCTCAGAGACTGGTTGAGAAGAAAGTGCCAGATATTTTTAAACCATTTACTTGTGCAGATAAGATTACCTGGCGAATGCCGGTAGGAGCAGGGAAAGAAATTACAATTTTAAAAGACACAGAAGTATGCCACTCTTTGATGTTGAGAGATGAGGAAATACGTCATTTAGAACATTAGTTACACAAGAAGTGCTCAATTATGTAAAGTGAGGTTGGAGTATCTGGTGAAAGTAGAGAATGGTAGTAGGAGTATTGGAGAAGCTGTCAGCTCCAGGGATGCAGTTTGTCCTTTTTAATGATATAGCTGGATCACTGTTGGGACTGCTGCCTACTGTGTTTGAGAAGCAAATGGAAAATCAGGCAATTGAGACATTACAGGAAGTACATCCTGGGAGTTTTCCTGACTGTGTTGAAAAGCCACAGGTTGAAGCAGGAGAAGAAATTAACAAATAAAGAAAAGGAAGTTGAAGTATAATTATCAGACACTATGTTTGAGCAAATTGTTGAGATACAACAAGAACAGTGCAAGACAAAGTGGATATTTGTATTTCAGCGAAAATACAACAGAAAGATGAAAATATAAAGCCAACAAGAAATGAAAAATTCACAATTTTTCTCATGGAGATAATGTGTAAATTGTACTTTGAATAAAAGGGGAACCTTTTGAAAGCAAAGTTTAATGCCCCTAATCATATCAAAAGGATATTGAGTGAGGTGAAATATTTGCACAGAAAATCTCTCTAGAGAATGTTATGTGAATCTGATTTTGATAAAGAAGGAATGCAAAACAAGAATATGTTCCTGGTTACAACTTAGAGTTAAGAACCAAGTTCAGATGATTCTGAATTGGGCATTTTTCGAATTAAGTTGGACAATGAGGAAGTTCTCAAAAATTAGGATAAATTAGTGAGTTACCTTCCAGAGAAAAATCAAAATAACCTGGAAGAGTTATTACTATCACTTGGGGAAATATGTGGGAGTAAGCTGGAAAGTACTTATCTAATAGTTCATGAGGTAGATCCAGGAAATGGCATTCAGCAACATCCTTACAGACTTAATAGCTGGTGCAGGTTTAAAAAGAATTTGAACACATGCTCAAAGACAACGGAATCTAAGTGAGTTGCAGTGACTGGAGCTCTACTACAGTAATGGTGCTAAAATCAGGGGTTATTCATACTTAATTATGCAAAGTTGTTCAAGGTGGCTAACGAAGTGAGTGGTGTGAGAGTCGATGAGAAGATAAAAAGACCTATCGGTTATTTTTCCAGAAAATTGAATACTCATCAAAACAAGTATGGTTAAGCTGCTGTTGGATTTCCACACTTCCTCATTCATATTGCAAGTAATGCGTCTGAGACTTTTGTATATAATCATAATGACCTATTAAAGATTTTGGAGAAATATAAAGAGAAAACTTCCAGACTATTTAGATGGAGTTTATTATTGCAACCATTCAAATTAAATATATATTCATGGCAGGATGAGAAAATGTAATTGTCTATGCATTGTTGTACTTTTTAATGAAGAAAGATAAGACCATAAGACCATAAGACATAGGAGTGGAAGTAGGCCATTTGGCCCATTGAGTCCACTCCGCCATTCAATCATGGCTGATGGGCATTTCAACTCCACTTACCAGCATTCTCCCTGTAGCCCTTAATTCCTTGTGACATCAAGAATTTATCAATCTCTGCCTTGAAGACACTTAGCGTCCCGGCCTCCACTGCACTCTGCCGCAATGAATTCCTCAGGCCCACCACTCTCTGGCTGAAGAAATGTCTCCGCATTTCTGTTCAGAATTGACCCCCTCTAATTCTAAGGCTGTGTCCATGGGTCCTAGTCTCCTCACCTAGTCATGACTATCTCTGACCCATTAATCCCAATAAACAAGGCAATTGTAAATGTAACATTTACCTTTCGGCTAAGGCCAAAATATCTGAAGGAAAGGCATATCAACTGTGTAATGAGATGTTTGCAGCTTTTGAAACAATTATTGAAATGCATTATGTTAAAGATAAAATGTTGCCTTACTACAGCAGTGAGAGAAAAGTTTAGAGAAATCTGAACTTCCTGTATTGTTATGTCCAGAGACAGGTTTTAGTTTGGCAGTTGGTGTGGTGGAGGAGACAAACTCTCAATTGACCCTTAGGGACACAATTACATCGAGCATTGTATGTGCAAAACACAGCAGAGTCATCAAGTCTGTGAGGAATAAGGCCACAATTTTCCTTTACCTCTTACATTGTTGGAGTAATTTGAGATGGGCGATAAAATCAATAGCAGGCAATGTTCACATTCCCATCCTGACCAGGTTTTGCAATTACATTAAAAGTGTTGTAGTGAAAGGGGTACCTGGCGCTGTTTGTTCAGTGACTATGATTGATGTCTGTCTCCAAGGATCTTAATTGTGTCACTGGGGGTTTTCCCTCTTCTTTCAATGTGTTATCTCACATTATAAACAGCAGCATCATCCTTAACATGATTGGGATCAGCAGCTCCAGAGAGAGGGAGAGATCAGAATCTGAAAATATTGGACTGTAAAGTTCCAATAATGGATCCGAATCTGAGAACATTGGGCTGGAATATTCCAGCAATGTACCAGGCTCTCAGAGTAATTGATTGGAATGTTACAACAATGGGCAGAAGTTTATCCTATGGTCTTTACTATTTTTCTCAGGATTGGATATGGTTAGAGTTGCAGATAAAATGTGTGCTGCTGATTATTCAGGCGGGTTACTATCCCATCCTCGCTATTGTTGGTGTTCCTGGTAAGTCTATCTCTGTCCATTTAGTTTTTATGTAAACCATAGTGTGAGCCATTGCTACTTCTGTAATCTTTATGTGGCAAAGAGGGAAACAAACTAATTATTGACAACTTGATGTCAGTGCTCAGAATATATTCAAATCTTTTGTATTCACTTTCAATCACAAACTCTGTTCGTATTCTATGAATTTCATATGCTCTCCTTACAAATATCTGCGGAGGAGCAAATGTATTTATAACCACAATTACCCCACTTGGTCTAAGCTGAATTACATCTCAATAATCCTTCTGTCACCAAACCAGTTCACTGCCACCTCCATAATATTCCCAGTCTTCACTTCAGCCTCAGTGCTGTTTTTGAATAAACCATTATATACTCTATTCTGGTTGCAGTTCTCTTCTAGCCACTCTTCCAGTTAAAAAATATTTTGATCATAGACATATTTTTGTCTCTGCCCGGACGCACGTTATGTGCAAAGTATGAAGCCAGTTTGATTCAAGAATGAGGTAGTCAAAGCTTTGAGTCATCTGTTTCAGCCTAACGTGTAACCTCGCACTAGGGAGAGGACTATGCATCAGTGACCATGAAATGGCAGTTTGTTGAACTATTTTGATTCTAGAACTTTCCAAGCAAGAGTGGGTTTCATGTGTACCATCTACCAAGTGCAGTCCCCTTATGCATTCACTCAGTGACGGAGGTCATCTGAGGGGAATACATTGGTTTTGTCTCCACAGACGAAGATCAGAAAAACGTGCAGATATACTATGGGACAGAATGACTGGTGAAAATGAGAAACTGGGAGATTAAAATTAATAAAGAGGAATTACTCAAAAACTAATGAAATCGAACATTGGTAAGTTGTTGCATCAGATAAGCTCCACACCACAGTATTCAAGAAGATGGCAGTAGAGCTAGTGTAAGAGAAATACAGTGATACAGCACAGAAACAAACACTTCAGTCCAAACAGTCCATGTCGATCATAATCCCAAACTAATCTAGTCCCACCTGCCTGACCTTGGTCCACATACCTCCACACTTCTCCTATTCATGAACCTACTTAGATTAAATTAGATTAGATTACTTACAGTGTGGAAACAGGCCCTTCGGTCCAACAAGTCCACACCGACCCTCCGAAGAGCGACCCACTCCCCTACATTTACCCCTTTGCCTAACACTATGCGCAATTTAGCATGGCCAATTCACCTAACCTGCACATTTTTTGGGCTGTGGGAGGAAATCAGAGCACCCGGAGGAAACCCACGCAGACATGGGGAGAATGTGCAAACTCCACACAGACAGTTGCCCAAGGCAGGAATTGAACCCGGATCTCTGGCACTGTGAGGCATCAATGCTAACCGCTCTGCCACCGTACCGAAATTTTTTAAAATGTTGTAATTACAAAAAGAATTATTGAATTATCCTTCAAAATTCTTTAGATTCTGGAAATTCTGGTTCCTGCACACTGGAAAGTAGCTATTGGAATTCTAAATATTTAAAACCATAATGAGAGTGAAAACAGAGACAAACTAGATTTTGACAACTTGATGTCAGTGCTCAGAATATATTCAAATCTTTTCATAAATGTGATCACTTGATGCTTGGGGAATCATGACATGACTTGGTAAAGTCAATTTAGCTTCACAAAAGCAAATCCATCTTTGAGAATCTTGTGGAGTTTGTGCTAGCTGAGGCATCCACAAATGAGAACCAGCAGGATTGGTGTATTTGAATTTTCAGAATACTCTTGAGATGATTGCTGTCAGGTGAGTGCAAGTACATGAGTAAGGGGAGAATATACTACATGGATTGGGATTCATTTAATAGAGACAATAAAGAGATAGCTCCTTTTTCTGGATGGAAGACCATTGCTCATGGAATATTACACATATCAGTGTTTGGGCCACAGCAATTGCAAGGCAGACAAATGGCTTGGATGTGGGCAACAAATAACATGTATTTCATTTTGTATTGATTAAATGGTGTGAGGTTGGAAAATGTTGTCCAAAAGGTCCTGCATATTCTTGATCATGAGTCACCAAAAATAGTATGTACAGTGGTGTAAATAATATGCTGTCCCTCATTATAAAATGATTCAAGAAGGTGCCTTTCTGCAACTGTAGAACCTTGTTGAGAGAGTGTTTGGGGCACTGTGTATAGATCTGATCTCCTTTGTAAGGAATGATCTCCTTGCCACAGACACAAATGAATGTACCATGAGAGAGAGAGTGAAGAAACTGAGTGTTTAATCTGTCGAACTCTGAAGAGGAAGAGATGATTGTGTTAAAACCTATGGGTTGGCAGTGATAACTTATTTGCAAGATAAAAATAGATGTGTCAGAAATACCATACTTTACCTAGGATTGATGGAATTGATACAGTAAGGCAAAAGGGTTACATGCCCTGGACATGATCAACATTAATTAGATCAGCATTATTTGAAAATAGACAGTCCATACTGAAGATAGGCAGTATAATAAATCGTTTATAGTTTATGTGCTTCTCTACAGTGCCACAGTGATTGAGAGAAAGGTACAGAATGAACAGTCTGAATGGAATGTCCCCACATTTATGTACAGTCTGTGTGTAAACCTGTACTGGATATCATGTTGTCCACAATCCCGACACCTTCTTTTTGAACAGTCAGCCATTCCCACTAGCTTCTGAACCTCATAGAGAACACCGATATCTCTTCTCAGAAATGGAAGATATTTCCTTGAGACTTCACAGAAAAAAATTAGGCTTCTTTTCTCACTGTATGAAACCCATGTTAAAGAACACCATGTGTACCACAACCAATAGAGGCACAAGGAACAAGGTGTAACATCTGTACATTCCCTGCTCCATTTGTTTGTCACTTTGGAATTTCGATTACCTCATTGTGCCCCTGTACAAGTCTCCCGAGGGGCAGAATAGCCTCTTCCTGTTCCTGACTCAAGGGGCTAAATGGCTTCTTCCTCATCCAAGTGGACAAAGCCAAGGCCTGATGGGTTACCCCGTGTTCCTGTTTAACAGCTCAGTGTGCTGCCTAGTGTGAAGATACTGTAGTTTTAAGAGGTTATTTTGTCCTGATTTATTTTGAGACAGATGGAATGAAAGGTTCTAAGCTAGCAAGGCAAGACCACTTGAGTAAATATCTTCAGAGCGTTGGGTTTATTTTAACACAGCTTGAATGGGTGTGGCCAGCCCTCACAGATAGGGATTTCTGGGTTTTGGTTTTTCAGTAACATCAGAAGCTATTGGGGTTTCAACCAAGTTGGAAGCTTCAGTGAATGCCTCATGGCTGCTACTCTCTTTGAATGTTCTGTTGATGTATTTTCCTCCTGGATTGGAGAACTGCATGTGAGAATCTATGTCTGAATTTGCCTTTTTGCCAAGGGATGTGTTTATGGTATGTTACTGTATTGAAATAGTTGATCAGTATTAACTCTGTTAAGTTATCCAATAGAATTCATTTATTCTAAATTCCTCTTTCTTTCATTGTATTCTACCTATAATGTTTGAATACATTATGTTTTGCTTAACATCAAGTAGTTTGACAAGTCACATCACATTCGGAACACACACTTTACATTTGTCTTTAAAATAAGAAAAAGTTGTGGTCTAGGCAACCGCCTTAAAATACTTCTGAGGGGGCCTGGTCTGATCCATAACACTGGACCTCTTATCTTCATATGAAATAAGCTGGAAGGACTGAATGGGCTATCTCAAACCTTGTCCAAGATTTTCGATGAGCTGAATGACTTCTCATTTTCCCATGAAGTAAACTTGAGGTGCTGAATGAACTCTTTTCTTATTGTGGAAGTGTACAGTGTCTTGCAGTAGTTACATGAATGTTACTGACACTTTAACAACACAATGTTAAATGGTGCCCAGGCCTTGCTGCACATGGACACAGACTGCTTCAGGAGCTGAGGGATGACACATTGATCTGAACATTGTGTGATCTTCAGTGAACTTCCCCCTTCTGTCTTATGATAGGGGAAAGACATTGATGAAGCAGCTTAAGACATTTGTGCCAAGAAAACTACTCTGAGGGTCAACTGCAGAGGTGTCTCAGGACTGAGAAGATTGATGTCCACCAACCATTAACATCTTCCTTTTGTGCTTTAAATCACTCCAACTTGTGAGAAGTGTACAACTAATTCTCATTAAGTTCAATTTTATTTAGGATCCTTGATACCATCCTCAGTTAAATACTGCCTTGATATCAGGCCAGTCACTCTGACATAAGCTCTTGTGTTCATATCAATAGGTCATGGTGTATGAGCAGGGAGTGTTTTCTTCAAATAGAGAGTAGTGAATGTCAGGAATTCTCTTTTCCAGAAAGTTAGGGGAGCTAGATCACTGAAGATATTTAAAGAGGAAGTCGATAGATTTTGACCTATCAGGCAGTTGAGGCTGTGAGGAATTGGACATTAAACAGAAATCGGTGCCTGGAACAGATCAGCCATGATCTTAGTGATGGGCAAGGCAAGGCTGTGGGGGCAAAAGCCCTGTTCCTGTTTCTGCTGTTCTCAAATTCTGGTTTTGGAAAGTTAGTGTTTATTATTTTCCTCGAAGTTCTGATACTGTATATTGTAGTCAGGGAGACAACGGATTTTGTTGAGGCTGTATTCACAGTGAATCTGGGTCTACAACATGATCAACAAATGAAGGACAAATTGCAGGAAGGGGTAGCTCTGAGAAGAGAGATGAGGGGTCTCTTTGATATCCAACTTGCGTTTTCCAATTACTTTTTCTAAACCACCCATACTGTGTGCAACAATCTTGAGTGGCTGAATGGTCTCCTTTGTTTCTGTACACCAGGTTATAGGATTAAATGGTCACCAACTGCTTCTAAGTAGCAGGTTTTAGAGGCTGAATGGTCTTCTTTGTTTCTGTACATGAGGTTATATGATTAAATGGTCTCCAATTGTTTCTGTCTAGCAGGTTTAAGGGGCTGAATGGAATATAGAAACATAGGACTGAAGAACAGGAGTTGGTCATTAGACAAGTTGAGCCTGTTCCACGAGGCACTAAGATCATGGCTGATCTGGTTGTGGTCTCAGCCTCACTTTCCTGCATGTATCCCATTATCCATGATTAGCTTGTCTGTCAAATACTTTATGAATTTAGCTGATGATAAATGTGAACGTAGAGGAACAACAAACATCTGGGGAAGAGGATTCCCACTCGAAAGGCCTTTCTCAAATTTCTCCTCAAACCACTTATAGATTCAAAGTGTCATAATGCACAGAAACAGATACTTTAGTCCAACTTGTCCATGCCAACCAGATATCCCAGTTTCATCTAGTTCCATGTGAGAGCATTTGGCTCACATCCCTCTAAACCATTCCTATTCATGTGCCCATTCAGATATGTTTTAAATGTGTAACTGTATCGACCTCCACCACTTCCCCTGACAGTACTTTCTATACCTCCTCCACTCTTTGCATGGAAATGTTGCCCCTAAGGCCCTTCCAAATCTTTCCTCTCTCACCTTCAACCTGTGCTGTCTAGTATAGGACTCTCGTATGCTGGGAAACAGACCTTGAGTATTCAGAATATCCTTGCCCATCATGATTTTATCAACCTCTATAATGTCACCCCTAAACCTACAACACTTCAGGGATAAAAGCCTCAACCAATTCAGCCTCGCCATATAGCTGAAATACTGCAGTCCTGCAACATCCTTGTCAATCCTTAACAATTCCTTGATCAGAGCCAACCAAATTCTAGTCTGTCCTGTACAGCCGTAACATGCTATCTGAATTTCTATACTTAATACTCTGATCAATTAAAGTTTGCTGGTAAATGTGTTCTTTACTTACTTGTTTACCTGACATTCCACTTTCAATGAACTATGCACCTGAAGCTCTTGGTCTTTTTGTTTGGTAAACTCTCAGGTTATCTACCAGGAATCATTTGATAAAGTGTCGCACAGGAGGTTCCTGAGTAAAATAAAGGGCCATGGTGTTAGAAGCAATGTGCTAGCATGGAGAGAAGCTTGGCTGTCTGGCAGAAAGCAGAGACAAGGGTTGAACGTGTCCTTCTCAGGATGGCAGCCAGTGAGAAGTGGTGTTCTACAAGGCTCATTATTGGAACCACAGCTTTTCACTGTATACATTAACAATCTAGATGAAGGAACTGATTAGGAAAGTGGGCAAAGAAAGAGCTGATGGAGTACATCTTTGAAAAGATTTGCAAACAATTGTGTTTTGTTTTTCAGTTTAGGGCATCAAAATTTCACACAGCACTTCAGATATGGTCTCGGAGATGCCCTTTACAGATTCAGAAAGTCATCCCTATGAGCATTCCCTATATCCCCTGAAAGAAATGGCATCATTCTATGTACCTTCCAAATCACTTGCTGCATCTGCAGACTAACTTGACGTGTTTCATGTGCCAGGATACACAAATCCCTCTTTACAACCGAGATCAGCGATACCTCTCCATTTAAATAATTTATCCTTTCCCCAAAACACAAACTTTCCATCACTCGCATTGTTCTCCTTTGTTGCCAATAAGGCCATCAAGGATTCTATTCAACCACAAACTGAAGAATAGAATTGACAAGAATGAGTGTTGGTCAGATTTGGGATGCTTATTTTAAGAAGCAGGAGCAGATAATATCAAGCAAAAAGCTGAAGATATATATTATTAATGTAAATTGGCAAGAAATATAAAAATCAAGCAGCACCAGTTTTTCTGTGCATATTTAAAAAAACCTTTAAGGTGAGTTTGTGAACCTTGGAAGAAAGGAATTCAAAAAGTAAATGTAGGACATTTGAAGGTTGTGACTGGCAGATAATTTAGGCCAATATCATTCCTCTCAGGGGAAAACTTTGAAAGGATTTCAATGATATAACCAAATGGCAAAATGTGGAAAGTTGAAGAGTCTGTAAGAAAACGAACAATGTTTGTGACAAACCAAGACTAAGAGTAGACAACTCAGCAATAATTTACTCCAGGATTTTACACGTGGTTTTAAAAGAAGTGGTTATGTAATGACCGGTGGGGTTGTGTGAAATATTCCGCCATGCTCTGGATTACAGCAAAACTGGAAAAACTCCAATCTGGCACCGGCCTTCAAGAATGGAATGAGACCAAAAGCAGGAACTAATAGAGCCTTTAGTCTGCCGATTATTGCTGGGAATCTGCTAGAGTCTGCTGTTAAGGAAAGAATTAGAGATATTCCAGGTAGCTATTGACCAGTGAGACTGACGTCAGTGGTGGGAAGTTGCTGGAGAAGGTACTGAGGGATAGAATCTATTTATATTTGGAAAAGAATGGGCTTCTCAGTGATAGGCAAATGGTTTTGTGTGCGACAAGATCATGCCAGAGCCCTTCATTTTCCTGTTCCTTGGATGCTGCCTGACCTGCTGTGCTTTAACCAGCAACACATTTTCAGCTCTGATCTCCAGCATCTGCAGACTTCACTTTTTAATCGACAAGCTTAGACATTAGAGTTGGATTGGATCAGGCTTGGAGGGCCAAAGGGCCTGTTTGTGGGCTGTAAACTTTCTTTGTTCTTTGTAATTGCAGGCCATTTACAAAAGCTTAAAACAATCAGAGTTAACATGGCTTAGTGAAAGAGGAATTATGTTTAGCCCTATAAAATCATACAAACTTTTGCAGGAGCTCCCTGAGAACATAACAAGTACACTTGATGAATGGAAACTGGTCAACATTGCATTTGGCCTTCCAGAGGTTTTCTGTAAAGTACCACAAAAAATGATGCTGACACCAGACAGTAGCTCACCATATGATGTATGAGCATGGAATGAGGGTTTGTTGACATACAGAAGATTGAAAATGGTGATTAATCCTCTTAATTGTTCAAGTTTCCCTGGTCTTATATTCCAGAGCATCGGATTATGTCATTAGCTTTTAAGATTGTCAATATACTCAATTCAATTTTGTTTGGAGTTAGATATGTTTTGGGTATAATTTAAACAAATTGTCTGAATTTGAATTTGTTTTTGTTTCTAAGGAATGAGCAAATTGAGTTGTTCGACCCAGTGTTACATTGTTTCTTTTTTGCATACACTTGGTGCTGTGTCCAGTAGTTCTGCTGCTTTTAACTCTCTTAAAAGGGGTGGTACGGTAGCACAGTGGTAATCACAGCTGCCTCACAGTGCCAGGGACCTGGTTCAATTCCTGTCTCTGGCGACTATGTGGAGTTTGCACATTCTCCCAGTATCTGTGTGGGTTTCCTCCAGGTGCTCCACTTTCCTCCCACAATCCAAAGAAGTGCAAGTGAGGTGAATTGGTCATGCTAAATTGCCTGTAGTGTTAGGTGCATTAGTCAGGGGTAAATATAGAGTAGGGGAATGGGTCTGAGTAGGTTACTCTTTGGAGGGTCGGTGTGGACTTATTGGGCTGAAGGTCTTGTTTCCACCTGACCCACACTATCCCATTCACCCTCACACCTGTATTCAATGACATATGCAATCCTGTTCTCCCAGTATTCTGACACTTCCTAGCATACACTGTTCTGATCACCTATCGTCTTTGCACCGATGACTTACACTGTCCCGTTCACCTATCAAACCTCTGCTGATTGACCCTCACTGTCTCTACGCCTATCACCTCTGTACCCACTGACCTAAACTGTCCAATCACCCATCATGCTGTACTCACTGACCCACTCAGTCTCACATACCTTTTAGCCCTGTGATTCCTGATCTACACTCTCCTGTTCACCCATCACCATTGTCCTCACTGACCCAAACTGTCCAGTTCACCCATCACCTCAGTGTACACTGACCCGCATTTTCACATTTACCCATCAGCCTTGTACCACCTGATCCACACTGTCTCATTCACCCTCACCCCTGTGCTCACTGACTCACATTGTCTCATTCACCTATCACAGTGCTACTCACAGATTTGCACTATCCCATTTGCCCATCCCCCCTACAGTGACTGATAAACACTGTACCGTTCATCCATCACACCTGTACTCGCTGACCGATACTGTCCTCTTCACACATCATTGTTTTACTCACTAATCTACACTGTTGCATTCTCCCATCACAACTGTACTCACTGACCTAAACTGTCAATACATCCATCACCCACCGTTATGCACTGACCCACACCACTCTGTTCACCTGGCCTTCACTGGCATACACTGTTCTGTTCACCCATCAGCCTTGTCCTGTTCATCTATGTGCCCTGTACTCACTAAACTCATTGCTCCATTTACCAATCATCACTCTATCCACTGGCTTACACTGTCCCATTAACCGATCTACTGACTGAGCATCACTGTTCCAAACACCCATCATCCCCGTACCCACTGAGCTATATTGTCAGTTCACCCATCACTCCAATACTTACTGATCTACACTATCCGGTTCTCCCATCACACTTGTGCTTACTGACCCAAACTGTCCCATTCACCCATCACCCCTGCCCACAATAACCAGCATTGCTCTGTTCACCCATCACCCTGTGCTCAGTGATTCACACTGTCCTATTTTCTACTCATAGACTTATACACCTATCACCCCTGTAATCACTGACCTAAGCTATCCCGTTCACCCATCACTTCCATAGAGCTTATGCCTGAAGTGTCAACTGTCCTGCTCCTCAGATGCTGCCTGATCTGTTGTGCTTTTCCAGTAGCAACTTATTGACTCTGATCTCCAATATCTGCAGTCCTCACATATGCCTATAGCCACTGACCTGCACTAATTTCTGCTTTGTTTACACCACCATTTTAAATTTATCAGCCCTGGGGACCTTTCTGTGGCATCTCTCTTCCAATTCTTCTCATTTTTTTGTTTCTTCCATGCGACATATTGCTCTGATTTTCTTTACCCTTCAAGTGCGGTCCTGTTCTAGTATTATATTGAACATGATACCCTTTTGTTTACTCCTTAACCATGAATTTGGGCTCTATAAAGTCTTTGCAAAGTTTCAAAACAATGAAGTTTGGGGCTTAGAATTCCCTTCCACCATGTCCTGTGTGGTGCTCCATGAGGGACAGTGCATTTCAGCAGGGTTGATTTATAGAATCATCATAGAATCCCCTACAGTGTGGAAATAGGCCATTTGGCCTGATTCATGCATTTGCAATTTATTGTGTGTTTACCCATTGAATACCTGTGTTATCCATTGAATATCTGTGTTAGATGCTGTCAGTTAATCATGTGACAAAGAATCTCTTTGAAAATTGTACTGAACCAAGCATCTAACCAGCACCTTAGAAACTTTAACTGACTTGTTGATTGAAGCGGGAGGTGAATATAGAATAAAGAGAAGATCATTGTATGAATGTTGACAGACATAGAGTCATAGAGTCATAGAGATGCACAGAATGGAAACAGACCCTTCGGTCCAACCCATCCATGCCGATCAAATATCTCAACCCAATCTAGTTCCACCTTCTAGCACCCAGCCCACAACCCTCCAAACCTTTCATATACACATCCAAATGCCTTTTAACTGTTGCAATTGTAGCAGCCTCCACCACTTCCTCTGGCAGCTCATTCCATACACATACAACCTTCTATGTGAAAATGTTGCCGTGTAGGTCTCTTTTATATCTTTCCCCTCTCACCCTAAACCTATGCCCTCTAGTTCTGGAATCCCCAACCCAGGGAAAAGACTTTGCCTATTTATTCTATCCATGCCCCTCATAATTTTATAAACCTCGATAAGGTCACCCCTCAGCCTCTGATGTTCCAGAGAAAACAGTCCCAGCCTGTTCAGCCTCTCCCTATAGCATAAATCCTCCAACCCTGGCAACATCCTTGTAAATCTTTTCTGAACCCTTTCAAGTTTCACAACATCTTTCCAATAAGAAGGATTCCAGAATTGCGTGGAATATTCCAATAGTGGCCTAACCAATGTCCTGTACAGCCGCAACATGACCTCCCAACTCCTGTACTCAATATTCTGACCAATAAAGGAAAGCATACCAAACGCCTTCTTCACTATCCTATCTATCTGCGACTCCACTTTCAAGGAGCTATGAACCTGCACTCCAAGGCCTCTTTATTCAGCAACACTCCCTCGGACCTTACCATTAAGTGTATAAGTCCTACTAAGAATTGCTTTCCCAAAATGCAGCAGCTTATATTGATCTGAATTAAGCTGCATCTACCACGTCTCAGCCCGATGGCCCATCTGGTCAAGATCCTGTTGTAATCTGAGGTAACCCTCATCGCTGTCCACGACCCCTCCGATTTTGGTGTCATCTGCAAACTTACTAACTGTACCTCTTATGCTCATATCCAAATAATTGATGTAAATAACAAAATGTAGAGGACCCAGCACCAATCCTTGTGGCACTCCACTGGTCACAGGCCTCCAGTCTGAAAAGCAACCCTCCACCAATATCCTCTGTCTTCTACCTTTAAGCCAGTTCTGTATCCAAATGGCTAGTTCTCCCTGTATTCTGTGAGATCTAGCCTTGCTAATCAGTCTCCCATGGGGAACCTTGTCGAACGCCTTACTGAAGTCCATATAGATCACATCTACTGCTCTGTCCTCATCAATCCTCTTTGTTACTTCTTCAAAAACTCAATCAAGTTTGTGAGACACGATTTCCCATGCACAAAGCCATGTTGACTATCCCTAATCAGTCCTTGCCTTTCCAAATACATCCTGTCCCTCAGGATTCCCTCCAACAACTTGCCCACCACCGACATCAGGTTCACTGGTCTATAGTTCCCTGGCTTGTCCTTACCACCCTTCTTAAACAGTGGCACCACGTTAACCAATCTCCAGTCTTCCAACACCTCACCTGTGACTATTGATGTTACAAATATCTCAGCAAGAGGCCCAGCAATCACTTCTCCAGCTTCCCACAGAGTTCTTGGGTACACCTGATCAGGTCCTGGAGATTTATCCACCTTTAACCATTTTAAAATATCCCGCTCTTCCTCTTCATAATATTGACATTTTTCAAGTTGTCACCATCTATTTCCCTACAGTCTATATCTTCCATATCCTTTTCCACAGTAAATACTAATGCAAAATACTCATTTAGCATCTCTCCCATTTTCTGCAGCTCCACACAAAGGCCACCTTGCTGATCTTTGAGGGGCCCTATTCTCTCCCTAGTTACCCTTTTGTCCTTAATGTATTTGTAATAACTCTTTGGATTCTCCTTAATTCTATTTGCCAAAGTTATCTCACGTCCCCTTTTTGCCCTCCTAATTTTCCTCTTAAGTATACTCCTACTTCCTTTATATTCTTCTAAGGATTCACTCGATCTATCCTGTCTATACCTTACATATGCTTCTTTCTTTTTCTTAACCAAACTCTCAATTTCTTTAATCATCCAGCATTCCCTGTACCTACCAGCCATCCCTTACACCCTGACAGGAATATACTTTCTCTGGATTCTCATTATCTCATTCATGAAGGCTTCCCTTTTTCCAGCCGTCCCTTTACCTGCGAACATCTGCCCCCAATCAGCTTTTGAAAGTTCTTGCCTAATACCATCAAAATTGGCCTTTCTCCAACTTAGAACTTCAACTTTTAGATCTGGTCTATCCTTTTCCATCATTATTTTAAATCTAATAAAATTATGGTCTCTGGCCCCAAACTGCTCCCCCACTGACACCTCAGTCACCTGCCCTGCCTTATTCCCCAAGAGTAGGTCAGGTTTTGCACCTTCTCTAGTAGGTACATCCACATACTGAATAAGAAAATTGTCTTGTACATATTTAACAAATTCCTCTTCATCTAACCCCTTAATACAATGGCAGTCCCAGTCTATGTTTAGAAAGTTAAAATCCCCTACCATAAACTACCGTATTATTCTTACAAATAGCTGAGATCTCTTTACATTTCAGCTAAGTTTCCATAATGCCTAGAAAATATTTATTCTGTTCAAAATATAGAAGTTGATTCACCTGTGATTAATAAAGATAGTCAATGAAAGGATCGATTCAAAAACTAAGTCAAGAACAAGGGAATAGTAGTTGCTGGCTAGAGGACTGGGTTTTTGTTTGGAACCAGCAGCTGTTGACTGAAAAGCCAATCATGATGGTGGATATTGATTGTGAATGTACATTGACAAGAAATATGAAAACAAATTGCAAATGTTTCTCTATGTATGTAGAAGAGAGAGAATAATTAGATCAAGTATTTGTGGGAATGTTAGTGGATGGTACTGGGGAATTTCTAATAGTAACTTAAAAATTACAGTTAATTATTTGGTCATCATGGTACTGGAGGGTATAAATATTCCAATGGCACGTAGACAAGGTATTAATGGAAGAGTAATCTTGTAATTGTCTTTTCATAAGGGAAAACAATTTGAACAAAGTAATGGGCTTTGAAGGCATGACAGGTCAAAGGGACTTTGTGGCCTGTACCAATGGGTTTTAGTTTAGATTAGATTACTTACAGTGTGGAAACAGGCCCTTCGGCCTAACAAGTCCACACCGACCCGCCGAAGTGCAACCCACCCATACCCCTACATTTACCCCTTACTCACCGGCAATTTAGCATGGCCAATTCACCTGACCCGCACATCTTTGGACTGTGGGAGGAAACCGGAGCACCCGGAGGAAACCCATGCAGACACGGGGAGAACGTGCAAACTCCACACAGTCAGTCGCCTGAGTCGGGAATTGAACCCGCGTCTCAGGCGCTGTGAGGCAGCAGTGCTAACCACTGTGCCACCATGCCGCCCAGTTGAAGTGGCTGTAGAGATAGTGGAGGCCTTGGTTGAACTTTTCTGGAACTCACTGTATTCAAGGAGGGTTCAAGATGATTGGAAAACTGCTAAAGTGATGGTTCTGTTCAAGAAGGGAGGGGGGAGACAGAAAACAGGAAACTATACACCAGTTAGCTTGATGAATATTGTGGGAAAATGCTTGAGTCCATTAAAGAAAAAGAAATAGAAAGATGCATAATAAAACCTGAACAGTATTAAGCAGATTCAGCAAAGTATGATGAAAGTAAAATAAAGTTGGACAACTTTGCTTGGGTTTTCTGAAGATCAGACAAGCAAAGCTGATAAAAGAGAACCAGTGAATGTAGTTTATTTGTATTTCCAAGAGGTAGTTGATAAAATGTCAAACAAAGTTTATTGCACAAGGTGGGATCTGTCAGTCTCAGGACTAATGTATGAGGATGGATTAAGAATTCACAACAGAAGGGAGAGCTGGGATTACCAGGTCTTTTTTCTTCCGTTTTGAAAAGAAGCAACTGGTGGAGTACCAAAAGAATAAGCCCTACATCCTCAATTATTCACCATTATCAATAACTTGTAGGGAGCAAAATGCCACATATTCATATTAGCTATTATATAAAAATGCAACAGAGTATATTATGATGAGATGATTAAAAAGAAATTTAATGAGATACAGATAGATTGAATGAGTGGGCACATACGCTGCTGCTGGAATTCAATGTCAGAAAAAGTGTCCTCATTTGGCTGGAAAAATCAAATTTCTGTTTGTTATTTAAATGAAAGATTCCAAAAACAGTGGAACACAAAGGGATGTGGGTATTCATGTGCATGAAACTCAAAAAGTTAGTGTTCAGCTGCAGCAAGGAATTGCATCAGCCAATATGAATTTTGGCCTTTATTGGGAGTGGGCTGAATAACTTAATTTAAAAGGCAAATCTTGTTCTAACTGTAATGGTTTTGTTGAGAATGCACCTGGAATCCTGTGACAGTTTTGATCCCATACTTATACTAGCATTGAAGGCAGTTTGCTAGCAATTCACGAGGCTGATTCCTGTGATGAAGGTTACATTCCTAGAGGTTTAGAATAACGATTGGTGATCTTATTTGAAGTCATGATTCTGAGGGGGCTTGAAAGGTAGATTTTGAGAAGATATTTTCAGTTATGCTTAAATCTATAACTAGGGAACTTGGCTAAAGTATTGGGGCCACTAACTGAAAACCAAAATGTAATGACATTTCTTCTCTCAGACCTTGATGAACATAGAACATAGAAACATAGAAAAATACAGCGCAGTACAGGCCCTTCGGCCCTCGATGTTGCGCCGACCAAATCCTACCTAACCTACACTAGCCCAATAACTTCCATATGCCTATCCAATGCCTGCTTAAATGACCATAAAGAGGGAGAGTTCACCACTGCTACTGGCAGGGCATTCCATGAACTCACAACCCGCTGCGTAAAGAATCTACCCCTAACATCTGTCCTATACCTACCACCCCTTAATTTAAAACTGTGTCCCCTAGTAACAGCTGACTCCATTAGCGGTAAAAGGTTCTCAGTGTCTACCCTATCTAAACCCCTAATCATCTTATACACCTCTATCAAATCTCCCCTAAACCTTCTTTTCTCCAATGAGAACAGGCCCAAGTGCCTCAGCCTTTCCTCATACGATCTTCCTACCATGCCAGGCAACATCCTGGCAAACCTCCTCTGCACTCGTTCCAATGCCTCCACATCCTTCCTATAGTATGGCGACCAAAACTGCACACAATACTCCAGATGAGGCCGCACCAGAGTCTTATACAACTGCAACATGACCTCAGGACTCCGGAACTCAATTCCTCTACCAATAAAGCCCAGTACACCATATGCCTTCCTCACAGCACTATTTACCTGGGTGGCAACTTTCAGAGATCTGTGTACATGGACACCAAGATCCCTCTGCTCATCCACACTACCAAGTAGCCTACCATTAGCCCAGTAATCCATCTTCTTGTTACTCCTACCAAAGTGAATGACTTCACACTTAGCTACATTGAATTCCATCTGCCACCTTTCGGCCCAGCTCTGCAACCTATCTATATCCCGCTGTAACCTGCCACATCCTTCTTCACTGTCCACAACTCCACCGACCTTTGTGTCATCCGCAAACTTGCTCACCCAGCTTTCAAGCCCCTCCTCTAGATCATTTATAAAGATGACAAACAGCAACGGTCCCAAAACAGATCCCTGTGGTACACCGCTAGTAACTGCACTCCAAGATGAACCTAGTCCATCAACTACTACCCTCTGTCTCCTTCCAGCCAGCCAATTCCTAATCCAAACCTCTAATGCACCCTCAATGCCATACCTCCGTAGTTTTTGCATTAGCCTACCATGGGGTACCTTATCGAACGCCTTGCTAAAATCCATATACACCACATCTACTGCTTTACCCTCATCCACCTCCTTAGTCACCTTCTCAAAGAACTCAATAAGGTTTGTGAGGCACGACCTGCCCTTCACAAAACCATGCTGACTATCCTTGATCACATTATTCCTATCCAGATGTTCATAAATCTTATCCCTTCCAATTCTCTCTAAGACTTTGCCCACAACAGAAGTGAGACTCACTGGCCTATAGTTACTCGGGCTGTCCCTACTCCCCTTCTTGAACAAGGGGACCACATTTGCTATCCTCCAGTCTTCTGGTACTATTCCCGTTGACAATGACGACATAAAAATCAAGGCCAATGGCTCTGCTATCTCCTCCCTAGCTTCCCAGAGGATCCTAGGGTAAATGCCATCAGGCCCAGGAGACTTATCTATTTTCATCCTTTCCAGTATTCCCAAAACCTCCTCCCTACATACTTCAAGGCCATCCATTCTAATCACTTGTGACTCAATATTCACACCAGCAACAGAGTCCCGTTCCTGAGTGAATACTGACAAAAAATATTGATTTAGTGTCTCACTAATCTCCTCCGCCTCCACGCACAACTTCCCACTACTATCCTTGACTGGACCGATACCTACCCTAGTCATCCTTTTATTCCTGACATACCTATAGAAAGCCTTTGGGTTTTCCCTAATCCTACCAACTAAGGACTTTTCATGTCCCCTTCTCGCTGCTCTTAGCTCTCTTCAGATCCTTCCTGGCTACCTTATAACTCTCAATCGCCCCAACTGAACCTTCATGCCTCATCCTTACATAGGCCACCCTCTTCCCTTTCACAAGGGATTCCAATTCCCTATTAAACCACGGCTCCCTCACAAGACCGTTTACTCCCTGCCTGACTGGTACATACTTATCAAGGACACTCAATAGGTGTTCCTTGAACAATCTCCACATATCATTAGTGTTCTTCACCTGAAGCCTGTTTTTCCAATCCACGCATCCTAAGTCATGCCTCACCGCATCATAATTTCCCTGCCCCCAGCTATAGCTCTTGCCCTGCAGTGCACACTTATCCCTCTCCATCACTAAAGTAAAAGTCACCGAGTTGTGGTCACTGTCCCCGAAGTGCTCACCTACCTCCAAGTCTAACACCTGGCCTGGTTCATTACCTAGAACCAAATCCAGTATAGCCTCACCTCTTGTTGGCCTGTCTACATATTGTGTCAGGAAACCCTCCTGCACACATTGGACAAACACCAACCCAGCTAAGAACTCGAGCTATAGCTTTCCCAGTCAATATCTGGGAAGTAAAAGTCCCCCATAACAACCACCCTGCTACTTTCACTCTTCTCCTGAATCATCCTCGCAATACTATCCTCTACTTCTCTCGGACTATTGGGAGGCCTGTAGAAAACACCTAACAGGGTGACCTCACCTTTCCTATTTCTAACCTCAGCCCAAACTACCTCATATGGCAAATCTTCCTCCATCGTCCTTTCCACCGCTGTAATGCTATCCTTGACAAGCAATGCCAAACCTCCCCCTCTTTTACCCCCATGTCTGACCCTACTAAAACATGAGTGTCTGGAATTCTCTACCCCAGAGAATTTTGGAGGCTAGATCACTGAAAGTATTTAAAGAGGAAATGGATAGCATTTTGAAATGCCAGGAATGTATTGATAATAATGAACTGACACAACAGAAAAGTAGATCAGCCGATCATACTGAATAGTGATACAGGGCTGAGGGGCTGAATGGTCTCCTCCTGTTAACTAAAGGCCTCATGTCTTTGGCCCAAGTTTTTTCTGCATATCTCCTCCTTGAGCTCAGTTTCAAATTGTGCTACGTGAAATGCCTTACGACCTTTTTGATCATGGTAAGTCAATGAAATCATCATCCTAAGGCATAGAGATTTATGTTATTCAGGTTTGTTTTCCTCAACCCTCCTCTATCCTGAACTTTGTAGTCACACTTTTTTAGAACATGCAGACATATGGTACAATAATATTGCAAACATTATTGTTTGTTTGATGAGAAGTAATTTGTGTTTGACTGCTGTACAGCTTTGCTGTGGCTTCATCCTATACCTGTATCAATAATCACTCAGTTGGCTATGTTTGTGCCTCACACGCTACGTTACAGACCTGCTAATGGGACATATAGCACAGAAACAGGTCATTTTTGTTGTTTCCTCTTGGTTTACATTGTTGATCATGTTCCATGTGATACTCCTCCCATCCAGTTAATCTCAAACTATCATAATTTCCTATGCTTTTCTCCTTCAGGCACTCATACAGCTTCCCTGTCAAATGTATAGAGCATAGAAAAATGTCATTTGGTGATTGTGGCTATATTGACTATGTATCTGGAAAATCTGCCTCCTCTCCTCCATGCAGTAGCAAGTTCCAATTTCTGGCCGCTCTGTGCAGAAAGGCATTTCTTGTGATCCCCTCGTTGCTTTTATTAATGACAACCATTCGTTAGTAACCCCTGCTCCCCCATAAGTGAGAAACATGTTCTCTACATCTTGCCTGGCCAATTCCCATGTTAACTTTTAAGTGCATATTAACTCGCTTCTCAGCTTTCTCTTCTGGAGGAAAGTGCCTCAAACAGTTCAGTTATTTGTGAAAAATTCGAACCTCTCAGTTCTCAGTATCATCCTTTAAAATCTTTGTTGCAATCGTGTCATATTCTTATTTACAATCCACAGACTGGACTTATATGCAATGCTCCCAGCCTGGTCTGTCCATTGGAACTGAATAAACAGTCTGCTGCGCAGTAACACATGGGATCCAAAACAGAGATTCTCCTCTTCCTTCACTTTCCATCACTCTGCCTTCAGTAATGGTGATTAATTGCAGAAGCTGGTCAACATTGCTTGGATAAGTAAAAGTTGAGAAGAGATTTAATGGAGGTGCTCAAAATTGTGAGGGGCTTGGACAGAGTAAATAAAGAGGAGCGGTTCTCAGATGATGGATGAATCAAGAACCAAAGGCATTAGGGTAATTGGGAAAAGAAGTAATGGCAATATGAGAAGAAATGTTATCTTGCAGTGAAAGGTTTGGGTCTGGAATGGTCTGCCGAAGAGTGTAATTGAAGTAGGTTCATTTGAGGAAGTGTAGATTATTGTCTGAAATGGAAGAATGTGCAATATTACTGGGAATGGGATTAGGTGGATTGTTTATTAATAGAATCAGAAGAGAAATGATAGAATGGACAACCACCTCCTGTATCATAACAATCTGCATCCTTTGCCCCAGGAAGGGGAAGGGATTATTTTAAGGACTTGAGATCAGAACAAGTTGAATTCAGTTCAGAGTGGGGCAAAGATGAGTATAGAAAGCATTTCTTTTTGATTTGACATCATTGTTTGACTTCACAACTTGATCAATAGATTACCTTCATCCTGTGAATTGTACATGGGCCAGCATAACTGTCGCTTTGCTGTATTTTGGAGTTTTGATTCCAAGAAAAGAACTGATAAAATGCCCTGGTCTATTGAAAAGAAGTTTAAATTAGATTAGATTAGATTGCCTACAGTGTGGAAACAGGCCCTTCGGCCCAACAAGTCCACACCAACCCGCTGAAGCGCAACACACCCAGGCCCATTCCCCTACATTTACCCCTGGCTGACAAACTGGCCATGAATGCATTGCTTTCCAGCCTCAAAGTGACATCTGGCAAATAGCGTGCCTATGACTTTCTCAAAACATTCAAAATTGTTCCTGGAGTTGACAGGGTAAACATGGAGAGATTGCTTTTCCTTGTGGGAGAGTCTGGGACCAGATGGCAGAAGTCATTGGTTTAAGACAAAGAAGAGAGTTTTTTTTCCCTCTGTGAGGATAGGGAACCTGTTTTGGGGGTTTGTTTTAACTCAGTTAGATGGATGAATGGATGGTTTGTAATACGAAGGGATGTCAATAGCTCAAAGTTTGGGAGAAGATTTGTAGCTCGGGTGCTCGTTGTGGTTCTGTTCGCTGAGCTGGGAATTTGTGTTGCAAACGTTTCGTCCCCTGTCTAGGTGACATCCTCAGTGCTGTGAAGCCCTTCACAGGAGGCTCCCAAGCACTAAGTAAGTCACCTAGACAGGGGATGAAACGTTTGCAACACAAATTCCCAGCTCGGCGAACAGAACCACAATGATGTCAATAGCATGGTGACAATTCTGTTACCGGCTGAGAATGCCATGGAAAATTCCATATCTCAACCTCTAGCCTTGCTTGAGGCATGGTGATCCTTAGTATATCCCACGGCCAGTCATCTCTTTCCAATCAGTCCAGTAGGACTATGACACCTTTACTAAAATAACTCCACCGAGGCTGGTATCCCATCACAAGAAACTTTATTTACTCATGGACTCAGCTCCCGAGACCCAGCTCTTAGAGTGAACAGAACTTCTGACATTCCTGCTTATATTTGTCAGCCATGGCTCACTAATTGGGGCTTTTAATCTGGGCCAATCGGGGTACTGAGATTCGCATATCTACCTGGCTGACATCATTTTAAACAATGCATTTGCATTCAGTACTTCAGCAATGGCGTTATCAAAGATTTGAACAGCTCAACATAAACTCCCCATTCTTATAATCAAAGCCTTGAATAATAAAGTATTCTGTATGCATTCTTAATTATCTTAAAAACTCTCCTGCCACATTCAGTAATTTGTCCTACTGCTGTCTCCCCAGCTCCACATCACTACCAGTGCCTCCATCTATTTTTGTGTCATCTGCAAGCCGAGTAACAAAGCCCTCAGTTCCTTCATTCACATTATTCATGTACAAATGAACATTTGTGGTCCCAACACTGACCCCTGTGGAACTATGCTGGTCAGTGACTATCATGCTGAAAAATACCATTTGTCCCTAATCTTGCATGTCAGTATCTTGGCCCTAACATCATGGCTTCTTACCATATTCAACAGCATCCTGTGTGGCATCTTATCAAAGATCTGCTGGAAATCCAAATAGGTCACATCCACTGGCTCCCCTTTGTCTAACATATGTGTTACCTCTTCAAATAATTCTAAAAACATTGAAGAATAAAGGATATTAAAAAATACAGCACAGTGACAGGCCCTTTGCCCTCCAAGTCTGTGTCAACAGACTTCCATGCGAAAACTGTTTCCCCTTACAGGATCTGCATCCCTCCATTCACTTCCTATTCATGCATTCGTCCAAGCGTTTCTTGAATACTGGTATTGTGTCTGCTTCCACTACCTCCTCTGGCAGTGCGTTCCAAGCACTTATCACCATTTGTGTAAAAAAACTCACCTCGCATATCTCTTAAATTCACCCACGCCCCCACATATAGAAGCTGTGACCCCTCATAATTGACCCCACCTGTTGGAAAAAAAAGCCTCACACTTTTCCACTCTAACCATGTCATTCACAATCTAAGAAACGTCTGTCAGATTGCCCCCAACCTCCTGCATTCCAGTGAAAACAAACCCCGCCTAACCAACCTTTCTTTATAGCTAAAGTCCCCCACATGAGGCAAGATCCTGATAAACCTTTTCTCTGTATACTCTCTAAATCATCCACATCCTTCTTATAGTATGGTGACCAGAACTGAACACAATATTCCAAGTGTGGCCGAACTAAATTTCTGTAAAGCTGCAGCATAACTTGTCTATCCTTATATTCAATGCCCTTCCGTTGAACTCAAGCATGCCATATGCCTTTTTTTATTTCATTAACTAACTGCACTGCCACCTCCAGTGACCTGTGGACCTGCACAGTTACATCCCTCTGCGTCTGAATACTCCAAAGGGTTCTACCATTCACTGTATAATTTCCACTTGTATATGACCTTGCAAAATACATCACTTCATATTTTTTCAAATTAAACTCCAACTGCCTTTTTTCTGTCCATGCCTGCAGATGATCTATATCCTGCTGTATCTTCTGATAATCCTCCTCACTATCTGTAATTTCACAATCTTTGTGTTGTCTACAAACTTACTAATTAGACCAGCTACGTTTTCCTCCATAACATGTATGTAGATCATGAACAGCAGAAGTTCCAGCACTGATCCTGTGAAACATCACTAGTCACAAACCTCCATTCACGGTGGCACAGTGGTTAACACTGTTGCCTCACAGCGCCAGAGACCCTGGTTCAATTCCTGCCTCAGGCTGTGTGGAGTTTGCTCCCAGTGGCTGTGTGGGTTTCCTCCAGGTGCTCTGGTTTCCTCCTACAGTCCAAAAATGTGCAGGTCAGGTGAATTGGCCATGCTAAATTGCCCGTAGTGTTAGGTGCAGGGGTAAACATAGGGGGAATGGGTCTGGGTGGATGCGCTTCGGCGGGTCGGTGTGGACTTGTTGGGCCAAAGGGCCTGTTTGCACACTGTAAGTAATCTAATCTAATTCTAAAAAGCATCCTGCCACCACTACTCTCTGTCTCCAATGACTTAGCTAGTTCTGTATCTATCTTGCTAACTTACCCCTGATGCCATGTGATTTCACCTTTTGTACCAGTCTGTCAAGAGCAACCTTGTTAAAAGCTTAATGAAATTTTTATAGACAACATCAACTGCTTCTGTCTCATCAATCATCTTTGTCACCTCCTCAGATTTATCCAGCATGATCCTTGCTTGATCAAGCGGTCTTGACTTAGCACTATTTTGCCATCCACTTCCAAGTACTCCACAATCTCTTCCTTAATAATTGACAACAAAAATCTAACCATAGACCGAGGGCAACATAACCAGCTTTTAATTTCCCACCTTCTGTCTCCCCCCTGCCTTAAACAGGGGTGTAACATTAGCTATTTACGCACCTTCGCTCTCTTACACCTTTGTATATGTCTCATTGGTTGGGATGAATTTCAGCTGTTTCTCCCAAATTACCCTTAGAAATTCCAGCCATTGCTACTCCACTGTCTTCTCTGCCTGTCTCTCCTTCCAATTATCTCTGACCAGCTCTTCTGTCATGTCTGTAGCTACGTTTAGTCAACAGTACAATAAATCTGATTCCAGCTTCTCCCACTCAGACTACAGGGTGACATCGACCATATTGTGGTCACTGCCCCTGAGGGACTCTTTCATCTTCAGCCGCCTAATCAAGTCAGTTTCATTATACATCACCAGATCCAGAATTATCAGTTTCTTAGTGCGTTCTACTACAAACTGGTCCAAAACAATCTTCTATACATTCCAAGACTGACCTGATGTTCCCAGTCCACCTGCATATTGAATTCACCCAATATTACTGTAATGGTGCCTTTCTTACATTGCTTTTCTATCTCCTGACTTATTTTCTGCCTTACATCCTGACTATTGCTAAGAAGCCCATATCAACTCCCACAGGGAGTTTTTTCTTCCCTTGCTTGTTCCTCATCTTTGCCCACATGGATTCTATACCTTCTTACCAGATGTCGGTCCTAGTTATTGATATATGTTTGTCTCTTACAAAGACGGTATCCCTTTCCCACTCTGCCCGTGTGCCTGTCCTTTCAATAGGACATATACCTTTGAATATTTATTTCTCAGCCCTGATCCCCTTGCAGCCACGTCTCTGTGATACATTGCACCCACAATTTCAATCCGAGCTACAAAATCATTTACCTTGTTTCATGTACTGAGAGCATTTAAATGCAATACCATCAGTGCTGAGTTTACTGTGTCCCTTCTTGTACTTGTCCCGTATCTGCTGTGCCTGACCCATTCCATACGCGCTCTCCTTTTACTTGCTCTGGAAACTTTAAAAACATCCCTTGTGCCCTCCACCCTTGAATTAGTTTCTAGTCCTTGTGCCTACACAATTTAACCTTTCTGTTCGGATCCTGGTCACCGATTGTTTCAAGTGCAGCCCATTCCGATGGTTCAGTTCCTTCCTGTCCAAAGACTGATGTCAGTGTCCCATGAAATGGTAATGCTCTTTTCTGCACCAATCCTTCAGAGATATATTTACTACCCAAATGCTCTTTTTTCTGTCAGTAATCCAAAGTTTATAACACTTGAGGTAATCAGAGAAGGGACTAAATTGTTAAATACGATAAGGTGTGTCATCTGAAATGATCACGTCCAAATTGTTAGTTAAGCTTGATATCTATAAAATGAGCTTATATGTATATGTGTAAAGTATTCTAAAATAACATTAAACTTTAAATTCAATGAAATGCATTGTTCTGAGACTCTGTCCTTGGGAAAATAGCTACTGCACAACTGCTTAAAGAGAACTGGTGTAAAAAAGATCAAAGTATCGAGTGGTCAGTCACAGGAACAGGCTGAATGACTAAGTTCCTGTCACATAGAGCTCAGGACACCATCAGATCAGCTGTGGTCTTAGTAATGGTGGAGCAGGTTTGAAGGCCTAAATGCTCTCATGACAGATTTTAATTGCATGCCCCTGAGTTTTCGAAACAGAAAATACAACTCTGCCTATCTTCATGTGTCATGGACTGGATAAGCTGGCCTTTTCCTGATTCTAGAAATTGTGTGAAACATTATCAGGAACATTTCGTAACTGACATTATTGGCAACATTCCCCGGAACATTCTTCCACTGACATTATTTGTGAATGGCTGGACTTTGAAAACAAGCGAAGATCCCAAGGGAAGAGATCCCATTAAAGGAAGAAACTGACACTGTTTCAAAGTCCCCTCAGGCAGTTAAAGGAGTGAATGCATTTTTCCTGCATTTACATTTCTTCATAACAGAGGATCGATCACAATTTTGACTAAAAGAAATAAATTTCCAACCTCTGCTTGTCTTCAAGGAACTGGGACAGAATCCTTCAGGATTTGGACAAATACATGAATATGAAAGGACTATAAGACTATGGGACAAGTGCAGGAAATTAGGGTTAGCATGGATGGGCATTTGGTCAATATGGAGCAGTTTGGGCCAAAGGATCTGTCTCCATGCTGTAGGACTCGATGACAGCAACGTTTTCACTCTCCATGTTAGGAATTATAAAGAAGTAACCTGTGTTTGTTGTCAAGTGATCAAGTGTTTGAGAATGTTGTAGAAACCTTCTGTTCTTATGCATGTGTGTCTTTGTATTGGGAAGAGAGTGTTCCTTGTGTTTTATGTCACATTTTTGTCAGTAATTCAGAAGTTACAATTTGTTATTTCAGCTTCAATTATTTCAATAAATCTCTGCAAACAGTGACATATTAGAAAATCTCACTTTTTTCTCAATCAAACTCATAACTTTACCATAAACTGATGGAAATTTGTTTGTTTTCGTTCCTCACAGTTAACGTAATGACAATCTACATCCTGCTTTATAAAGATTGTGGATTGTCTCCATGTGTCAGTCGTTACCTGGGGTCCATGGCAGTGGCGGATCTACTGGTCATTATCCTCGACCTGATATTGAGACATTTTCCCATTGTTTATCAGGAACAGTTTTATTTCCTGAGGCTCTCAGTCCCCGTGTGTAATATCCACGCTGTCCTGCTTTATGCAGCCACTGACTGTTCTGTCTGGTTCACCGTCACTTTCACCTTTGATCGATTTGTGGCCATTTGTTGCCAGAAGCTGAAAAGTAAATATTGCAATGAGAAAACGGTGGCTGTGGTTCTGGGAACAGTGACTGTGCTGAGCTGTTTAAAAAATGTTTTCTGGTATTTCATGCTCACAGCTCGGTATAGGATGGCCAATGCACCCTGGTTTTGTGATGCATCAATGGATGTTTATTTCTCTCGTGTCTGGCTCACAATTGTGTTCCTCCACCACATTCTAAACCCAGCTCTCCCATTTCTCTTGATTTTGCTTCTCAACATTTTCACCGTCAGACACATTTTAGTGATCAGCAGAGCTCGCAGGAGACTCCGAGCTCATATAACTAGGGATGTTCAGTGTGACACAGAAATGCAAAATCGAAAGAAATCCATCATTTTATTGTTTGTGATCTCGGCCAATTTCATCCTGTTATGGTCAGTGTTAATGGTGTATTCCATATGGTTCCGGATGTTTGCTTTTGGCTATATTTTTGTGTTTATAGATGATTTTGTGCAGGAATTGGGCTTCATGCTGCAGCTCCTCAGTTGCTGCACAAACACCGTGATTTATGCTGTGACCCAGACTAAGTTCAGACAGCAGATGAAGAATGTGTTGCAATATCCCTTTACCCTAATTCATCAATCAATCAGATTCACTCATTAATCAATATTTCTCTCAACTCAGGGGTCAGTGAGAAAAGGCATCATTCCATTCACTGTATCTGTTATTTCAATTTGTAATTGATAAAAATATTTATTAAAAAGTGCCAAGCAGGCAAGTGAAATCTATTGCTATTTGTTGTTGTTTTTAAGAAGTTGACCAAAAGAGAGATACCGGGACCAAGCTCAGGAGTTGAAGTTACACTGTCCTTCCTTTCACCTCTGTTGTTGCATTCTCAACCTATTTTACTCTGTCTCTCCATACCTCCCAATCTTCCTGACTCCCATGTTATGAAAGGGTCGATGCGTACTGGACCTAACAGAGACAGGAAGCTGGAAAGGACTTAGAGAAGCACATTGTGTGCTGAAAGATTTAAAAATGTAATGTTTGGTTGACACAAATAGCTGGTGTAATGTGGCCATGGAATAAAATCAAATTCAAATTTGGCCAATCATTTAAATTATGCCCCAGATACCAAAATCCAAACGAATTTGAATTTTACTCTTTGGGATGACATCAAACCAATCTGATATTCTGGGGTATAAAATCAGACATTTTGAACATTTAGGGGGAGAACAGGAACCAACACCAACAAGCTAACTGCTAACAGAATAACTCGCTGAAAGGTACCTGCCTATAAGAAATTTGTGCAGCAGAACACCAAAGTTGACCTGAAGGAATCCACAGAGAAAGTTCAACTTCCAAAGACTATATCTGCATTTGAATTGGATTTTGCCGTAAATTGAAGAGGGAATTTTCAGATCAGTATTGTAGAGTGGGAGGTAAAAGATAGGTTGAAGAGAAAGGAGTTGTGAATAGCCATTATTTTAATGTCTCTGTTGGATGTAAAGAATAAAGTTTACTTTAAATAGTGACTTCTGGAATAGTTCTTTGCCTCTCGAAATTTAACAGAATCTGGCACAAAGTGAGTTTCTCTTTTCGGGTTTAAATTAGCAGAGGGGTTTACCCTATGTCGTGACAATTTGGGGGCTCATCTGGGATTTGAACTGTTTAGAAAAATCCAGTCTGAGACTTGGACAGATTTGAATAGATCTGGGGTATGAAAAAGCCCAGTAGATTTAAACACTTGCCAGTTAGTGTCCTAGATCTTTAAATAAAACTTGGGTGATACAGTTTGTCTAATTTTGGTTACTTATGGTTGGTTCATTTAAAAGTGAGAAAAATGGCTTTTAAAATTGCTAAAGAGGTTTCGGGGTTTGAAGATGATTCCCAAATTTGCCAAGAAAGTTTGGAAAGAAAAGAAAATACCATACTCATAGAATTAGCAAAGAGGTTAGAATTGGGTTTAAGCAAGGACAAAAGTAAAGCTGAAATTATAAAGGAATTACTCAAACACTTATGTATGTCAGAGAAACAGACAAGTGCAATAGAGTTAGAAAAACTTAAATTACAATTGAGGGAAATAGAGTTATAAGTTAAACAAAGACAGAGAGAAAGGAAAGAGAGGTTCTTAGCTGAGTAAAGAGAGACAGAAGAAAGGGAGAGAGAAAGAGAAAAAGAAGAAAGAGACAGATAGCAAAAGAAGGGAGAGATAAAGAGAAAGAAGATTCTTAGCTGAGCAAAAAGAGAGAATTTGAACTTGAGAAGTTGTTACTTAGTCAGCAAAGTCAAGTTAATTGGATGGAGAATAAAAGAGAAAGTAGTGATGTATACAAATATGTCAAAACTTTGCCACATTTTGATGAGAAAAATGCTGAAGCCTTCTTTGTTTCATTTGAAAAATTGACTAGGCAGATGGAGTGGTCTGAGGACTTGTGGGGAATGGTAGTTCAGATTAAGCTGGTAGGCAGAGCTAATGAGGTATTTGCTTCACTGTCCGTTGAGAGGTCAAGAGATTATGAACATGTCAAAAAGACTATTTTGAGTGCTTATGAATTAGTACCAGAAGCGTATAGACAATGGTTCAGAAACATAAAGAAGGAACCAGGTCAGATTTACAATGAGTTCGAAAGAATTAGACATAGTCATTTTGATAGATGTGTGCGGGCCTTAAATATAGATAAGACCTATGAAGCTCTAAGAGAGATTATTCTGCTAGACGTGTTTAAAAACTCACTTCCAAAGAATTCATGTGGAGGAACAGAAAGTTCAGGAAGTGAGATGAGCAGCAGAGTTAGCAGATGAATACATGTTGATGCAGAAGACAAGCTTCAAGCCAGAATTTCGTCCTGTACGGGACAGAAGTTGAGAGAAGGGGAGATCCTACACTATGAAACAAAGAGTACAGAACACTGGTAAATGTTTACCACAGGTTGAAAAAGAAGTCAAAGAGGGTGGACAGTAGGTGAAAGCCTCGGGTGTTTCTACTGTGGGACATGTTAAAGTCACAGTGCTGGTTGTTAAAGGAAGTCTTTGGGGGTAAAGATGTGGTAAAATAAGCTAAGCCTTCGTGAAAGTAGTAAAGGAAACTACAAGAATAGCTGAGGAGCTACAGGAGAGTGCACAGCCTAGACAAAGATATAATACCTGATCTCTGTAAAGAATTTGCCTCTGTGGGTAATGTTTACTCAGAAAGAACTGGGGCAAAGGGCAAAACGTTGTAATTTTGAGGGACAAAGGATTTAATCAGTCTGTAACAGTAAGAGATAAGCGAGTTTGCACTCTTTCTAATCTGTTACACGAGAGTGTGGTAATTTGTGAGATAGATGGACAAAAAAATTAGCGCTCCCCTATGTAAGATCAGGTTGGTGTGCCAATTCAAAGACTGGGGAAGTAACAGTGGGAGTGATTGACATAGTGTCAGTTCCAAGAATTCAGTTTGTTCTTGGGAATGATTTAGCAGGCTGCCAGGTGAGAATGTCACCCATGGTCGTGGAGAAGCCCAAGGAAATCTAAGAAATTGAGGAGTTAAAAGAAAAGTATCCCAGTATTTTCCCAGACTGTGTAGTAACAAGATCCCACTATCATAAGTCTTAGCACAAAGCAGAAAGATGAAGGAGTTGAGATTCGGTTAGTGGACACCCTGTTTGACATTATGGTGGAGGGAAAACCTGAACCAGGATCAGTCAGAAGTGTTTAGTCCTGAAAGGCTAAGGGACTTGCAACAGAAAACCAACATGATAAAAAGATATATGTGGATGTGTACTCCAAAAAGGAGGTAGAGAATATTCTTGAGGGTTTTTGTCTGAAAGATAGAATCCTAAGATGGGGAAATGGAGATCCTAAGACGGCTGGTTCGTGCAGATGAGAAATGGGCCAAAGTGCACCAGATTGTGTTGCCGGTAGCATATAGACAGAAAGAATTACGGGTAACACAAGAACTACCTGTAGGAGGTCTCATAGGTGTGTGAAAGACTCAGAATAAGGGTCAAAAACATTTTTATTGGCCTGGAATGTACAAGGGTGTGGCTAACTTTTGCTGTATGTGTCATACATACCAAGTGGTAGGTAAGCCACATGCGATAATAAAACCAGCACCTTTGTTGCTAGTTCCCACATTTGAAGAACCTTTCATGCGGGTTATGATTGATTGTGTAGGTCCCCTCCCGAGAAGTAAGAGTGGTAACAAGTACTTGTTAACCAAATGGATGTGTTTTCCAGATTTGCAGAGACAAATCCATTCCAGAGTATTAAGGGAAAAAGGGTGGTAGAGGAGTTAGTAACTTTCATCACATGGTATGGGCTACTCAGAGATATTCAGACAGACCACAGGTCTGACTTTACTGCTAGGCTGTTTAAGGAGGTGATGGATAGATTAGGTATACAACACTTTAAATTAAGTGCATATCACTCTGAATATCAGGGAGCTATACAAAGGTGACATCAGACTTGAAGACCATGTTGAGAGCATACTGTCAGGATTACCTGAATGATTGAGTCATAGAGTCATAGAGATGTACAGCACGGAAACAGACCCTTCGGTCCATGCTAAACCAGATATCCTAACCTAATCTAGTCCTACTTGCCAGCATCCAGCCCATATCCCTCCAAACCCTTCCTATTCATATATCCATCCAGATGCTTTTAAATGTTGCAATTGTACCAGTCTCCACCACTTCCTCTGGCAGCTCATTTCATAAATGCATCAGCTTCTGCGTGAAAAAGTTGCCCCTTAGGTCCCTTTTATATTTATCACCCCTCACCCTGAGCCAATGCCCTCTATTTCTGCCCTCTATATTGAGGAATTTGCATGACCAATCTCGAAGAAAGCGGTGTTTTGATTCTTAGGACTCAGTGGATTCTATCGAAAGTTTGTTCCAAACTTCAACGGTGTAGTGGCACCATTAATCGTTTTGTTGAAGAAGAACATAAAGTTTCAGTGGACAGAACCATGCCAGGAGGTATTCGACCATTTGAAAGCAATATTCACCAACAAACCAATTTTATTTACGCCAAACTTTTCAAAACCTTTTAAAGTTGCTATCAATGCTAGTAGCATTGTAGTTGGAGCTGTTCTGCAACAGGAAGATGAGGATGGGATTGAACTGCCAGTTCGTTACTTTTCAAAGAAACTCAACATCCAACTGAGAAAATACTCCACGATCGAAAAAGCACTATTAATTTTGGTACTGGCCTTACAACATTTTAGTGTGTACGTCATAAACAATGTGGTAAAAACAATGACAGCAGATGCTGGAAACCAGATTCTGGATTAGTGGCGTTGGAAGAGCACAGCAGTTCAGGCAGCATCCAAGGAGCAGCTCCTTGGATGCTGCCTGAACTGCTGTGCTCTTCCAGCACCACTATTCCAGAGTCATGAACAATGTGTCAGAGACAATTGTGTACATGGATCACAATCCTCTTACATTCTTAGAACACTTTAAAGACAAGAATATGAGACGATTTCATTGGAGTCTTATGTAATAGACTTTTAATTTAAAAATCGTACATGTTGGGGGTCATAAGAATGTAATTGCAGGTGCATAGATTTAACTGATAAAGTTTAGATGAGATTTGTCTTTATCCTATAGGTACACACACATGGGAAGAAGTTAAGGCAAACTTAGATTAAACATAGGTTTAAGCATATGATTAAACATATGTTAGGGTAATGTATTTAAAGAAGAGAAAAAAATCCACCTTTTTACTATGGTGGTTCATTTTTTTTCTTAAGTGGGGAGGTATTATGAAGATGTAAGGGGTGCTGTATCTTTAAGGGAGTTGAAAGCTAGCAAGAACACAGAGAGGCACAGAACAAAGTAACAATGCAATTCTTGGTCAGAACAGCTCGCATTGGCTTGGCTGCTATGAGACAAAAACAAATTCAAATTTGACTAATCTGCTCAAATTATGGCCCAAGATACCAAATTCCAATCAAGTTTAAATTTGGTATTTTGCCAATATTGAAACCAATGAAACGATCCAATGTTTTGAGGTATAAAACTGAAAAAAAATCGAACACTTGAGGGTGAATTGCCAAAAGACCAACAGATCTAGGCTGCTGGTAAGATCTCTCTGAGTGGTACCTGTCTGGAGAAGGTGTTTCACAGGAAAAAAAACATTGACACTGACCTGGAGATCAATTCTACCGAAGAAGATGCAGAGCCAAGATTCGACAGCCGGTTGGTTTTGAAATTTGAATTTTTCTGTAAATTTTAATCAGGGGGTTTTTCAGACCAGTATTGAAGAAGGGAAAATAAAAGATCATCTAGTTAGTTAATTATTCTCTGTTAGACTTTTAAAAAAATAAAGTTGTTAATTTTTACTTTAAATAGCAACTTTTGGGATAGTTCTTTCCCTCTCAAATTTTCACAGATTACAGCACAGGGTAAATCTTTTCTGTATTGCTTGTTTAAATTAGTGAGGGGTTACCCTGTGTCGTAACACCGTCTCAACCGTTACCTTTCCACTGACACCCACTTCTGCCTGGCTGAACTGGTCATCACCCTTAACAACTTCTCCTTCCAATCCTCCCACTTCCTCTAAACCAAAGATGTAGCCATGGGCACCTGCATAGGCCCCAGCTGTGCCTGCCTCTTTGTTGGGTACATGGAGCAGTCCATCTTCCATAGCTACACCAGCATCAGCTCCCTCCTTTTCTTCCGCTACATCACTGACTGTATCAGCGCTACCTCATGCTCCCAAGAGGAGGTTGAACAGTTCATAAACTTCACCAACACCTTTCACCCCAACCTCAAATTCACCTGGACAATCTCAGAAACCTCCCTCCCCAAATGTCATCTACTGTATCTGTTGCACCTAATGTGGACTCCTCTGCACAGGGCGATAGGACGCCAACTTGTGAATCATTTCACAGAGCATCTCTGGTATACCCGCACCAACAAAACCTATTGCCCGCGGCTGAACATTTCAACTCCCCCCTCCCACACTGCCAAGGATATTCAGGTCCTGGGCCTCCTCCATCACCAAACCCAAACTACCTGATGCCTGGAGGACCCTGCAACCACATGGGATTAATGTGGATTTCACCAGTTTACTCATTTCCCCTCCCCACCTTATCCCAGTCCTAAGCCTCCAACTTGGCACCACCGACTTGTTCATCATCTTTCCCATCTATGCACTCCACCCCTCACTCCTATTTATCATCTTCTCCCCCACCTTCATCTACCTATTGCACACTCAGATACCTCACCCCCCAGCCTCATCCTTTCCCATTTATCTCCCAGTTCCATCAACCACAAGTCTCATTTCTGATGAAGGGCTTTTAGCCGTAACGCCAATTCTCCTGCTCTTCGGATGCTGCCTGACCTGTTGTGCTTTTCCAGCATCACACTCTTAACTCTGATGTCCAGCATCTGCAGTCCTCACTTTCTCTTATCACTCTGAATGTGCCTTCTCTCAACAGCTCGTGGAAGTTGTACTGATTGTTTCATTTTTAGTCACAAAATAACTCCGTGAGATCATCACAAATTTTGGAGGCGATAGGGCAGATGGAGAGACCTTCAAAAGAAATGTGCCTGCCCTGACAGAAACAATAAAGACTTGTTCATAGAAAACTGAGTTGTGTAGTTTTTATCCCAAATAGCTAGCCACACTTGTGTTTGCAAAAATCATCAGAAACAACTCTAGAAAACATGATTTGAAGATAGATGTCAATACCACAACATGTAACCCCTGCAGTTCCTTGGGCAGTCACTGGTGTTTAACCATTCCTGTGCAGGTAGTTAATTTGTAACCAGTGTGAATGTATGATGCAAAATTACACTCTGTTCACTTCGAAAACAGATACACCATTGTATTAACACAATCGCCACAATTTCAGAACCTTTAATGAAGCAGTTTAATAATGGTAATACAAGTAGCTTGCTGCTGGGTCCACAGCTTGTCAACATTTATATAAGTAAGTTGGATGTGAATAAAGGAGGAAAGGTTAGTAAATTTACAAGTGACATTAAAATAATAGACAGTGAAGAAGGTTATCTTGAAGTACAATGGGTCCATGATCAGATGTGTCAAAGGGCCGAGGAGTGGCAGATGGAGTTTAATTTAGAAAAATGTGAGGCATTGGATTTTGGTAAGGCAAACCAGGTCTGGACATGCACACTAAATAGTAGGGCCCTGTAAAGGTTTACTGAACAAAGAGACTAAGGAATGCAGGCGCATAGATGCTTGAATGTAGAATCTCAAATAGACAAGTTGGTGAAGAAGGCATTCAGCACGTTTGCCTTCATTGATCAATGCATTCAGTATAGGAGCTGGGGCATCATGTTGTGGCTGTACATGACATTGATGAGGCTACTTTTGGAATACTGTAAACAATTTTGGTTGTCCTGCTTTAGAAAGGATGTTGTTTAACATGAAAGGGTAGAGAACATACTCACAGAGGTTTTGCCCGGACTGGAGAGTTTGGCCTGTAGGGAGAGGGTGAATAGACTGGGGCCTTTTACCCTGGATGACTATACAGAAGTTTGTAAAATAGTAAGGAGCATGGCCAAGGTCTTTTTTCCAGAATTGGGGAATCCAAAATTTGAGAGCATAGGTTAAGGTAAAAGGGGAAAGACTTAAATACAACCTGAAGGACAACTTTTTTCATGCAGATGGTGGTACATATATCGGATATTGTGCTAGCGAAGTGGTAGAAGTTAACAAACCACTGACAAGGCATCTGGATGTGCACATGGATAGAAGAGACTGAGAGGGATTTGGACCAAATGAAGGAAAACAGCACTAGATTAGTTTTGGAGATCTGGTTGGCATGGACAAGTTGGACTGAATGTTCTGTTACCATGCTGTATGACTATGACTCTGATTCATTTTGTGGTGTGAACAAGAGAAAACAGACCCTTCCATCCAACTCAACTGTGCTGACCAGATATCTTAAACTAATCTAGTCCCATTTGCCAGCATTTGGCCAATATCTCTCTACATGCTTCCTATTATAATACCCATCCAGATACCTTTTCAATGTTGTACTTGTGCCAGCCTCTAACAGTTCCTCTGGCAGCTCATTCCATATATGCACCACTATCAACATGCAAAAATTGCTCCTTAGGTCCCTTTTAAATCTTTTCCCCTCTCATCTTAAATCTGTGCTCTCTAGTTCTGGATTCCCCCATGCCAGGGAAAAGTCCTTGTCTATTTACCCTATCTATGACCCTCATGATTTTATACACCTGTATAATGTCACCCCTCTGCCTCCGACACAACAGGGAAATCAGCCCCAGCCTATTCAGTCTCTCCCTACAGCTCAAACCCTCAAACCCTGACTACATTCTTGTAAATTTTTCTGAACCCTTTCAAGTTTCACAACATCCTTCCTGTAGTAGGGAGACCAGAGTTGCACACAATGTTCCAAAATTGGCCAATACAATGTCCTGTACAGCATGACTTTCCCAAAAGTAATCTGAAAATCTAAATTCCCCCATCCACTGCTTCTCCTATATATATTATGTGCTCAAAAACTTTCAATAGGTTTGTCAAGCATGGTTAATTCATAAATTCATTGTTGACTTTGTGTAATCTTGTTGTTACTGTGCAAATGTCCAGTTATCGCAGTCTTCATAATTGACTCTAGCATTTCCCAATGAATGATGTGAAACCCGTTAACTTTTAAATCGAGGAGAAATGCTTCTCTGTTCCATCTGGAAAAGCCTGGAAGGGCACCCATACTCCAGTGAGTATTTCAGTGCCTGGCTGGGCAAAGATCTTTAATCAGTTACACAACCTGCAAAAATATTCTAGTGATTACAGTGGGAAGAGGCTGTATATATGTTTTGTGTGAGGGTGAGGGTTTAGCCTATCATCACAGCTGGAGGGACACAAGAAAACTCACCTTGGAGAAATTGTGGGAATGTGGGGAGGGAACTTTATGCAATTTCATTCATCTACTCCTTGTCTCAGAAAAGATTCACTCAGACTTCCATCCTATTGTGGAGAGTTCAGAAGTAATTATAGTGAGAAGTGATGAACCCACTCCTCTGTGTTCACCTGGCTCCATGTGTTGCAACAACAATTACAGTTTCTTTTCCCCGAGGTTGCACCTCTTTCTGACTAAGATTTGTTTTGGTTAGTTGATCTCAAGATTCTCTTGATTCAAAGAAAAAGCAAATTTATTACAAATTAAACAGAGAAAAGTTTAAAAAGAAATGCAGTATTTTTCTCTAATACCTTCTTCTGGAGCAGGCTTCTAATCAAAGTTACAGATTGGAAGTGCAGGTTTGAGTTATAACTTCTCAACGGACACCTTTTGAACACCTTCTAAAAATCTAAACCCGCTCAAAACAAAACATTTCATTTGAAATTTGGCAAGGTATTATAATTTTGAATTCATGACAGGAAGCAAATTCAGTTGTTTCCTTCAAAAGAGAATGGCACAGATTCTCAAATTTAGGAAGAAGTGTACGTAACTCTGAACAGAATGGGGGCATAAATTATCAACTTGTCAAAAGGAGGGATTTTGAAAACAAACCAAGTCAGAAACTCCTGAAAACAAACATGAGTCATATCAGAGTGGAGACTTTTACTTTGTTTCTCACTCCATAAATGCTACTGGACCTGCTGAGTTTCTCCAACAGTCCCATTGTCAATCCTGAAGCACAGAGCCATGGGTGAGCAGAATGTAATATGTGAAAACACAATGGGAAGCAGAGTATTGAATGATCTCACACATTCAGGACGTGAGGATGGGCAGGAATGCAATGCATTTGTCAAGTTTTAAGGTAACAAAGGTATGGATAAGAGTTTCACCAATGGATGAGTGAGGGTCAGGTGGCAGTGAATAGCATTATGGACATTAAAAAAAATCTGCAACAGTTACTAATGTTATATGTGGTTAGAAGCTCATCTTGCGGTTAAATATGAGATTAAGATTGTGAGCCATGTGGTTCAATCGCAGTTTCAAGATCCGGATCACAATTTGTAGTGAGCACTCATGACAATGGCTTTGATCTTCCTGGGTTTTAATTCAAGGATATTTCCTCTCCCACAATGCTGGTTGTGGGAAAGGTACTCTGATATTTTAACAACAGTGGAGGAATTCAGTAATATGGTGGTGAGGTGGAGCTGAGTGTTGTCATTATCTATGTGAAAAATAACACAAGGGGGGCATCAAGTTCAAGATCTTTGGAGAGGAAAGAGGGGTGGAAGATTGAGTGATATTTTGCTCAGATGGTGTGGTGAAAGGTTGTTTTCTTTAACCATGATGGGCGATTATGTGGATTCTATCATTAACAATATCAGCTAATGTAGGGAACTTGAGAGGTCAACAGTTCAGTAGGAACAGAGTAAAGGTAAGATGAGCTAAGTCTCATGGATGTGATGTTATATGATAGGGCAAACCAGAAGATTAGACAGCAGCTTGAAAAAGATGTGAGTCCAAGGTTTAAACAGAGAGGAACTGTAGAGGCAGTTTATAAAATCGCTACAGTGTGGAAGCAGGCCAGTCAGCCCATTGAGAGAACAATGACCATCTGCACAGCATAGAACATAGAACAGAGACCTTGACCCTTTAGCCCTTGATTCTGTGCCTACTGTGGAACCAATCTGACGCTCATCCAACATACACTATTCCATTTTCATCCATATGCCTATCCAATGACCATTTAAATGCTCTTAAATTTAGCAAGTCTACTACTGTTCCAGGTGGGGCGTTCCTTGCCCCTACTACTCTCTGAATACTACTCTCTGTGTTTAGGCTGTTGTCAGGAGCAACCATTTAATGCATGCTTTTACTAACTACAAAATGGCTTCTTAATGCAAGTAGCATGGAATAACATAATAAAATGGCTTCTGGGAGCACAATTCTGTTTATAATGGCATCTAACTCTGCAGAAAACTGCATTCCAGAACTAATTGAAAGAGATTAGCAAACTGTTCATAATATGAATTAACTAAGTAAGATATGACATTATTAAAGTATTCTAAACTGACCTTGGAAACCAGGTGTCCCAGAGATAAAGACGTGCAAAACAAGTCAGTTCCCAGGAAATATCATTGGCTTAATATTATGTCTGTTTGTCATTTTATTGGATTAATTTTGCAATTAAGACTGTTCTGTTTGTTAAGAGACCTATAAAAGTTGCCTGGGTTTTAAGCTAAATCAAGCAGCTTTTCCAGAGTACACAGAGGTGCTTAATCCTTGTGTTACTGGATAACCTATACCCAGCGTCATAACAAATTGTTAAATCTTGCTAAACCAGATCGAGCTGCTAGCGTTTATTTGACCGATCGCAGAACCGAAAGGCCCCTCCCGTGGATCAAGATCTTCATCACAATCTGAGGAAAAAGGCTCTCACTGCCCACCTTAACTAATGCTTTGGTTATCTTATATGTCCCATTAAGTCACCTCTCAATCTTCTTCTCACTAACAAAAACAGCCTCAAGTCCCTCAGCCTTTCCTCATAAGACCTTCTCTCCATACCAGACAACATCCTAGTAAATCTCCTCTGAAATCCTAGTAAATGTCCCCATTCCAAAGCTTCCACAACCTTGCTATAATGAGGTGACCAGAACTGTGAGCAATACCCCAAGTGAGGTCGCACCAAAGTTTTGTACAACTGCAGCATGATATCATGGCTCTGAAACTCAATCCCTCTACCAATAAATGCTGACATATCACATGCCTTCTTAACAACCCCATCAACCTGGGTGGTAACTTTCAGGGATTCATGCACATGGACACCAAGATCTCTTTGCTCATCTTTACTAACAAGAATCTTACCATGAGCCCAGTATTCTTTATTCCTGTTGCTCCTTCCAAAATCAGCATCCCACCCAGAAACATGCCCCTAATCTATTCAGGAACCCTACATTTATTATGATGAGTCTACTTAGTTTCTACATCCCCTGACACCATTGACAGTTTAGTATGGCCAACTCTGCTATGAGTATAAACACATTGTCTGAGTATGAACACTCCCCATGAGTATAAACACATTGGCAGTTAATATAAACATTCTGGAAGGCGAAGAGCTTCACAGGAGGGCCCCAGGATGCCACAGTCATATATATTTTCAAAAAAGCAAACATGTCTGACGGTGGTAATTACAGGGGAATATCCCTGATGTCAACTATTAGAAACGTCATCACCAAGGTCCTTCTCAACTGTCTCTGCCCTGTGGCTGCCAAATTCCTTCCAGAGTTTTCATGTAGCATTCGGCCACAGGGGGCACAATGGATATGATTCTCACTGCGTGACATGCAAAGACAAAATCCTACGGCTGTATATGGTCTTTATTGGCCTTACAAAAGTTTTTGACAACATCTCTGAAAGTTGCCACCCAGGTAAATAGTGCTGTGAAGAAGGCATATGGTGTACTGGGCTTTATTGGTAGAGGAATTGCGTTCCAGAGTCCTGAGGTCATGTTGCAGTTGTATAAGACTCTGGTGCGGCCTCATCTGGAGTATTGTGTGCAGTTTTGGTCGCCATACTATAGGAAGGATGTGGAGGCATTGGAACGAGTGCAGAGGAGGTTTACCAGGATGTTGCCTGGCATGGTAGGAAGATCGTATGAGGAAAGGCTGAGGCACTTGGGGCTGTTCTCATTGGAGAAAAGAAGGTTTAGGGGAGATTTGATAGAGGTGTACAAGATGATTAGGGGTTTAGATAGGGTAGACACTGAGAACCTTTTTCTGTTAATGGAGTCAGCTGTTACTAGGGGACACAGTTTTAAATTAAGGGGTGGTAGGTATAGGACAGATGTTAGGGGTAGATTCTTTACTCAGCGGGTTGTGAGTTCATGGAATGCCCTGCCAGTAGCAGTGGTGAACTCTCCCTCTTTATGGTCATTTAAGCGGGCATTGGATAAGCATATGGAGGTTATTGGGCTAGTGTAGGTTAGGTAGACTTTGGTCGGCGCAACATCGAGGGCCGAAGGGCCTGTACTGCGCTGTATTTTTCTATGTTCTATGTTCTATCAATTGGGAAGCATTATGGAGTGTTCTTCTGTGCTTTGGTTGCACTATGAAATTTATCACCATCCTTCACCTGGTCCAAGCGACAGGGTGATGAGAAATGGCTTCACCACCGACACACTTCCCCTTTGAACCAGTGTTGAGCAGGACTGTGTCATCACCTCAAAACTGTTTTCAATCTACCGCGCTGCAGTGCTTCACCTCACCGCTGACAAGCATCCTGTTTTTCAGTCAAAGGGGCTTTTATTTTTGTTCCACGCTGTTGTTGTCCCAGACACTCTTGATGGGGATTGGCATGAGGAGTAAGTCATTTTTATGCGAAATGAGCAGAAGAACATTGACTGGAGTTTTAATCAGGGATCTATGTACATTGACACCGAGATCTCTCTGTCCATCTGCACTACCAAGAATCTTACCATTACCACTGTTGATCCTGTCCCAGGAGTGTTCAACAGGGACAAAGCTGAGAGGATTTCTTTATTTAGTTGAACACTGTAAATGTTGGAGATCACAGCAGCTGAAAATGTGTTGCTGGTTAAAGCACAGCAGGCCAGGCAGCATCCAAGGAACAGGAAATTCGACGTTTCGGGCATAAGCCCTTCATCAGGAATGAGGAGAGTGTGCCAAGCAGGCTAAGATAAAAGGTAGGGAGGAGGGACTTGGGGGAGGGGCAATAGAGATGTGATAGGTGGAAGGAGGTCAAGGTGATGGTGATAGGCCGGAGTGGGGTGGGGGCGGAGAGGTCAGGAAGAAGATTGCAGGTTAGGAGGGGGTGGGAGGTCCCTCGTCAGGTCCACATCCCCCACCAACCCAACCTCCACTCCCGGCAGCTTCCCCTGCAACCGCAGGAAATGTAAAACTTGCGCCCACACCTCCTCCCTCACTTCCCTCCAAGGCCCCAAGGGATCCTTCCATATCCGCCACAAGTTCACCTGTACCTCCACACACATCATCTATTGCATCTGCTGCACCCGATGTGGCCTCCTCTATATTGGGGAGACAGGCCGCTTACTTGCGGAATGCTTCAGAGAACACCTCTGGGACGCCCGGACCAACCAACCCAACCACCCCGTGGCTCAACACTTTAACTCTCCCTCCCACTCCACCGAGGACATGCAGGTCCTTGGACTCCTTCACGGGCAGAACATAACAACACGACGGCTGGAGGAGGAGTGCCTCATCTTCCGCCTGGGAACCCTCCAACCACAAGGAATGAACTCAGATTTCTCCAGTTTCCTCATTTCCCCTCCCCCCACCTTGTCTCAGTCGGTTCCCTCAACTCAGCACCACCTTCCTAACCTGCAATCTTCTTCCTGACCTCTCCGCCCCCACCCCACTCCGGCCTATCACCCTCACCTTGACCTCCTTCCACCTATCACATCTCTATCGCCCCTCCCGCAAGTCCCTCCTCCCTACCTTTTATCTTAGCCTGCTTGGCACACTCTCCTCATTCCTGATGAAGGGCTTATGCCCGAAGCGTCGAATTTCCTGTTCCTTGGATGCTGCCTAACCTGCTGTGCTTTAACCAGCAACACGTTTTCAGCTGTGATCTCCAGCATCTACAGACCTCATTTTTTACCTGGAGATCACAGCAGGTCAGACAGTATCCATGGAGAGAGATACAGCTAACATTTCAAGTTTAGATAACACTTTATCAGAGATGTTCATCTGTTTATTAACTGTGATTTGTTTGAGTTTATTTTTTATTTTGACCCCCATGACAACTGACCAAAAATGTTTGGTGGGGACAGAGTCAAGTGAGACCAAAGTTTTGTTTGTTTATTTGTTTTCTTTATCCCGTTGTAATAGTATCTTTACTTTTGTTTCACGAAGAGAAGGCAGCTTTAATTTCGGACATAGGACATCCAATATTACAGCACAGTACAGGCCCTTCGGTCCTCGATGTTGCACCAACCTGTGGAACCAGTCTGAAGCCTATCTAACCTACACTACTCAATATTCATCCATATGGTTATCCAATGACCATTTAAATGCCCTTTAAGTTGGCGAATCTAATACAGTTGCAGGCAGGCTGTTTTACCCTCCTACTACACTCTGAGTATAGAAACTACCTCTGACATCTGTCCTATATCTATCACCCCTCAATTTAAAGCTAAGTCCCCTTGTGCTAGCCATCACCATCCTTGGAAAAAGGCTCTCACTATCACCCCTCAATTTAAAGCTAAGACCCCTTGTGCTAGCCATCACCATCCTTGGAATAAGGCTCTCACTATCCACCCTATCAAACGCTCTGATTATCTTATTTGTCTCAAGTCACCTCTCAACCTTCTTTTCTCTAATGAAAATAACCTCAAGTCCCTCAGCCTTTCCTTGTAAGATCTTCCCTCCATACCAGGCATCATTCCAGTAAATCTTCTCTGAGCCCTTTCCAAAGCTTCCACATCCTTCCTGTAATGCACTGCCCAGAACTGTATCCAATACTCCAAGTGCAGCTGCACCAGAGTTTTGTACAACTGCAACATGACCTCATGGCTCCAAAACTCAATCCCTCTATTATTTAGAGCAAATACACTGGAGGCCCTCTTAACAACCCTATCAACCTGGGTGGCAACTTTCAGGGAACTATGTACATGGACACTGAGATCTCTTTGTCCATCTGCACTACCAAGAATCTTACCATTACCATTACTCTGCATTCCTGTTACTCCTTCCAAAGTGAATCCCCTCACACTTTTCCATATTAAACTCCATTTGCCACCTCTCAGCCTGGCTCTGCATCTTATCTATGACCCCTGTAACCTACAACATCCTTCAGAACTACCACAACTCTACCAACCTTAATGTCACCTGCAAATTTGCTAACCCATCCTTCTATGCCTTCATCCAGCTCGTTTCTGAAAATGACAAACCGCAATGGCCCCAAAACAGATCCTTGTGGTATAGCATGAGCAACTGAACTCCAGGATGAACTTTTCCCATCAACTACCACCTACTGTCTTCTTTCAGCTTGCCAATTTCTGATCCAAGCCAGTAAATCACCCTCAATCCCATGCCTCCGTATTTTGTGCAATAGCCTACCGTGGGGAATCTTATCAAACGCCTTACTGCAATCCATATTACACCATATCAACCGCTTTACCCTCATCCACCTGTTTGGTCACATGCTGAAGTTACTCAATAAGGTTTGTGAGGCATGACCTACTCTTCACAAAACCGTGTTGGCTACCCTTAATGAAATTATTCCTCTCGAGGTAATTATAAAGCTTATCTGTTATAACCTTTTCCAACACTTTACCCACAACTGAAGTAAGGCTCACTGGTCTATAATTACCAGGGTTGTGTCTACTCTCCTTGAAGAAAGGAACAACATTTGCTTTCCTCCCAGTCTTCTGGCTCTATTCCTGTAGATAATGATGACACAAAGATCAAAGCCAAAGGCTTGACAATGTCCTCCCTGGCTTCCCAGCGAATCCTAGGATAAATCTCATTCAGCCCAGGGGATATACTTATTTTCACACTTTGCAGAATTGCTAACACCTCTTCCTAATGGACCTCAATCCCATCTGTAGCAGCGTGTATCTCAGTATTCTTCTCAATAACATTGTCTTTTTCCACTGTGAATACCAACAAAAAATATTCAATTAGCACTTCCCCAATCTTCTCTGACTCCACGCACAATTTCCCACTACTATCCTTGATTGGCCCTAATCTTCAGTCATTCTTTTATTGCTGGTATACCTGTAGAAAGCCTTATGGTTTTCCTTGATCCTATCTGCCAATAACTTCTCATGTCCCCTCCTGACACTTCTTAACTCGCTATTTAGGTCTTTCCTGGCTAACCTATAACTCTCAAGCGCCCTAACTGAGCCTTCATGTCTCATCCTAACATAGGCCTTTTCTTTGCCTTGACAAGAGCTTCATCTTATTTAGTACATCATGGATCCCTCACTCGACCACTTCCTCCTTACCTGACAGTTACATACTTATCAAGGACGCATAGTAGCTCTTCCTTGAATAAGCTACACATTTCAAGTGTGCCCATCCCCTGACGTTTCCTTCCTTATCCTATGCATCCTAAATCTTGCCTAATCGCCTCATAATTGCCTTTCCTCCATCTGTAACTCTTGCCCTGCGGTATATAGGTATACCTTTCCATCGTTAATGTAAAAATAACTGAATTGTGGTCATTATCACCAAAGTGCTCACCTACCTCCACCTGGCTGGGTTCATTACCTGGTACCAAACTAATGTGGCCTTGGCCCTTGTTGGCCTGTCCACATCCTGTGTCAGAAAACCATCCTGCACACAATGGACAAAAACTGATCTATTTAAAGTACTTGAACTATAGTATTCCCAGTCAATATTTGAAAAGTTAAAGACCCCACAACAACTACCCTCTCACTCTCACTCCTATCAAGAATCATCTTTGCTAACCCTGAGTCATAGAGCCATAGAGATGTACAGCACGGAACCAGATCCTTCGGTCCAACTTGCCCACGCCAACTAGATATTGCAACACAATCTAGTCCCACCTGCCAGCACATGGCCCATATCTCTCAAAACCCTTCCTATTCATATACCAATCCAGATGCCTTTTAAATGCTGTAATTGTACTAGCCTCCACCATTTCCTCTGGCAGTTCATTCCATACATGTACCATCCTCTGAGTGAAAAAGTTGCCCCTTAGATCTCTTTTATATCTTTCCCTTCTCACTCTAGTTCAATGCCCGCTAGTTCTGGACTCAACCCCAGGGAAAAGACTTTATCTATTTATCCGATCCATGCCCCTCATGATTTTATAAACCTCTATAAGGTTACCCCTCTAGGAAAACAGTCCTAGTCTATTCAACCTTTCCCTATAGCTCAAATCCTCCAACCCTGGCAACATCCTTGTAAAACTTTTCTGAACCATTTCAAGTTTCGCAACATCTTTCTGATAGGAAGGAGACCAGAATTGCACGCAATATTCCAACAGTGGCCTAATTTCAGTGGTGAGCCCTTATTCTGAGTGTGTACAATTACAAGTTGGAACACCATCCGGGTAGCCAAGTGGTAAATGCGGTTGCCTGAAGTCACCTTCCAATGGCGAATAAATCATGGTGGGTGCCATAACTGGACAAGTCCGTTCTGGTTTCAAACGTTCTGGACACCCTTCCGACAATATCAACAGTGGATACAAAAAGGCCATGTCCTGGCAAAACTTCAACAGCTGGTGGCAATAGAAATGAAAGGGTCATGACATCCAGGATTGACCAGATCACCATTGAGGACAGCATAGTAACACTGGGAGCGAGAATGTTTGTCCCAAGCAAAGGTCATTGTCAGATACTGGCCGAAATCCACTAGGGTCATCCTGTGGTTTCCAAACTGAAGGTGTTGGTGAGAAGTTATGTCTGGTGGCCAGGATTGGAAGGGGACATTGCCATGTTGGTGGGGCAATACCCAGAGTGCCAACAAGGACAAAACTTGCACCAGCAGCTGCACCACATTTATGGGACTGGCCAGGAAAAGCCTGGACTCAGTTACACCTCAACTGTGCCAGTCGTTTCAAGGGATCTAGGCTTTTAATCATTGTGGACATCTATTCAAAGTGGTTGGATGTGCATAAAATTACTTTGTCTAATGTGGGGATGATGATTGGTCACAGATAATGGGCAATGATTTACCAGCAGGAAGTTTTGAATATTTCCTAAACTCAAATGGAATCCGGCCTATAAGGACAGCTCCATCTATTGTTCAATGGTGTATTGGGAAGAGCAGTCCACCATAGAAGGCAGGTTTAAAGAAACACTCCACAAGTTCACCTGATACGAGACTGTCCCAGTTTCTGTTTGATTATAGAACCAGTGCTCAAATAACTTTAGGGATGGCTCCAGAAGAGTTGCTAATGCAGACAAAACTGCACACCATGCTGTTCCCATACCTGATGGGGAAGGTGACACAGCATCAGGAACACCAACACTGGCCACATGTCTGCTCTGCGAGAGAGGCAGTTTACTTCACGTTTGGTGTTGAAATCATGGCAATGGCTCTGCATGAGTGAGAGGCATGGTCAAAGTGAGGACGGGCCCTGTGACATACAATGTTCGAGTCAAAGAGGAGGTCCAGAGCAAGCATGGTGATCACATGATAACTGTAACGGCACAAGTGGGGCGAGAACAAAACATACTCAGCCCCTCAAAATGTCAAATAAGCTGTCAGAACCCATGGATACCCCCCTACTCCACCAACCTCATGTTGATAAAACCTCTGAGGATGAGATGGATGAGGCAGAGGTCACTGCCTTGATGCCATTACTGCCTGAAGATGAATTTCGGCCAAGACATTCTGGGTACAAGAGACGGGATCCAGTCCAGTACACACTGTCAGTATCTGGTCAGAGGAACCGGACCTGGTGCAAAAACACTACTAGAGAGGCTACAAAAAAGGAACAGGCTGACGTCCCTGGACTTCAAGGCACACAGATGTAATGACTGGAACAAAATCAGTGAGATAAACCATATGGACTACGAGTTCTTTGACTGGGGCTGTAAACCTGGTTCAGTGAGGAACTCCGGCTGACAGATACAATTAGGAGTCTCAAGGGTTCAGCTCACTTTACAAGCCAACGCTGTGCTTGCTGGGTCAGTGTCATGCACTACACACATATAAATAGTGACTTGGTGACAGGATATCAACCTTTGTGGAGTTATTTCAATTGATAATAAGAATTTTAATCAAAACTGAAGAGATTTGTGAGATCAAAAGCACTGAAGAGTTTGGTGGAGGTGAGACATTCTGAGGAAATATACCAGTTTTAGGTAGTGGAGGATGTCACATGTAAAGAGTGAATTGCAGTGACTGTATGCAGTTGCAGACATGAGAGACTGCACCAGCCATTTGAACTGTTGTTATTTGTGTACCCTTATGCAGAAGGCAACTCACCACCACCTTCTCATGAGCAACTCAAAATTGACAACAAATGCTGACCCAGCCATCAATGTTCATGTTCCATGAATGAATTAATAAAAAACAAAAATCTACAAGCAGCACTGAGGGCACTCAGGAATGGTCTTTCAACACCACTTCACAAACCAGGAACAACTATAACCTGGAATGTCAAGGGCTACAGGTGCACCCAAAGTCCAGTCCTCTCCAAGGTCCTCTCTAAGCCACACACCGCCCCCAACACTGTGTCTGCCTGTGCAGCCAAAGGATTGCAGTGGGTCAGGAAGGCAGCTCAGCACTATCTTCTCCAGGCAATTACAGATGGGAAATAAATGATGGCTTAGCCAGCGATGACCATATCCCATTAATGGATTTAAAGAAAGAGAAGCTTGTGGACTGTTCAAGTCCCCTTTGCTTCCTCCATACAACTGACGATGAGTGGAGTTCCACAGGGGACAGTATTGGGACAACAACTGTACATGTTATACCTGAACAGTCTAGATGAAGGAACAAAGAACAATGTTGCTAATTTGGTATCATCTTGAACGAGGTGCAGGGATAGGTAGAGTTGAGAAAGAGGGAAGGCTGCAGGTAGGCTAGGAGAGTGGGCAAAGAAATGGCACTTGGAATACAATATGGGAAGTTGTGAGATTATGTAGGAAGAGTGAAGGTGCAGTCTATTTTCTAAATGGGGAAAGATGTAAAGCGCAAAGGGATTTAGGAATTCTAATTCAGAATTCTCTTCAGATTGACACGGAAGGTCAATTGGAGTCAAGAAGGCAAAAGAAATGTGAACATTCATTTCAAGATGGTAGCACACAAGAGCAACAATGTACTGCTGACGCTCTAAAAGACTTTGGTCAGACCACATTTGGAATACTGAGGGCTGTTTTGGGCCCGCACATAAGGAAAGATGTGTTGGCCTTGAAGGGGATCCAGAGAAGGTTTGCAAGAAAGATGGTCAGGATGAGGTACTTGTCATATGAGGAGCAGTGAAGGACTCTGTGTCTATAGTCAATGTAGTTTTGAAGTATGAGACAGGATCTCAATCAAACATACAGAATACTGAGAGGTCTGGATAGAGTGGAAGTGAAGAAGAGTGGAATAGGAGAGACTAGGGCCCATGAGGGCAGCCTCAGAGCGAAGGGTTGTCCCTTTAGAACGGAGACGTGGAGGAATTTATTCAACCAACTGGTGATGAATCGGTGGAACTCATTGCTGCAGAGGACTATGGAGACCAAGTTATTGAGTGAATTAAATAAAATAGAGATGAACTCTTGATGAGTAAGAGGAACAAGTGTCATAGGGAGAATGCAAGAGAATGGGATTGTGAAACATATCAAACATAATTGAATGGTAGAGCAGACTCATGGACCAAATGGACTGATTCTACTGCTGTATTCAATGGTCTTATGGATGATGCTTATTCTATTGATTTCTAAATGTGTAGTTATCATTCTTAGTAGATCATTTATCATACATTTCTGCATTTTCCTGATTATTACTGTCACCTCTTGGTTTCAGATGGAGGACTGTAATAGTAGATAGAGGTTTCAGGAAGCTGGAGGGTATGAGGTGTAAAGGAGGTTACACAAATAGGAAGGTTTGTTGAAAGCAGAGGACATTACAGAGACAGCAAAAGGTATCTGATCTGGATCAGGCTACTCAGACTGGGAGGGCTGTAGGGACTGGAGATGGTTTCACAGGTAAGTAGAATCATAGAGCTACAACGAGGATACAAAGATCAGATGCCTATAGAGGCTGCAGGCATTTATGGAGATGGGGAGGTTGGGACGGCTAGAGCAGTTTGTAGGATGTTTATAGAATGGGGGCACGGGTTTACACAGATAGGCCACATTTTACAGAATGATGCAGTGTACAGAAATAAATAGGGTTATAGAGACTGGAGGAACTAACAAAGGTATGGAGGGCTGTATTGACTCAAGTCATTTACCGATATCAGATGGCTTTGGTTCTGAAGGTTATATCGATGGGAAGGCTGGAGACAGGGACAGTGATAGGGGCTGGCGACACTGACAGATAGAGAGCATTGCACAAATTGAAGGGGGTCACTAAGATAGGGAGAATTGCAGTGAAGTTGACATTGTTAGGGTTATAAGAGCTGAGCTGATTATGGGGATAAGTAGATTGATGTAGAGACTGAAGGAACTTATATTATGGTGGGTGATAGTGACGGGAGGATGTTTCATAGATAGTGAGTCTTACTAGAAGTGAATCGGGAGAATCACAGGTGTTGGAGTATGTTCTACAGATGGGACCTGAGAGGATTACACAAATAGGGAAGATTGCAAGTCTCCACATTGAGAGAGTATTTTCAAGATTGAGAGAAATTACACAGGTAAGGAGGAAAGTAGGAGCTGTAGAAGTTTACAGAGATAAGGAAGTCTGGAGGGGTTGGAGCAATTCACAGAGAGAGGGATATTTTTAAGGGTAGTAATAGATTTCACTGAGGGAGAGTTTTTGAGGTGCTAGTTTACGAAGAACGAGAGGTCTGCAAGGAGTGGAGGGGTAAACAGAGATATGTGGCTGGAGAAGTTTACTGTTTGTAGGGAGACATGTAGGGCCTGAGCGGGATTAGAGAGAGTGTGGACTGTACACTCTGCAGGGACTGGAGTAGGCCTGACAGATGGGAAGTGATATAGGGATTGGAGGAGTGTATAGAGACAGAGGGTGTTTGGGGACTGGAGGGATTCACAGTTGAGATGAGGTCTATGGAGGCTGGTGGAGAATCCTGAAATAGGATGGGCCGATGAAGCACAGAGGATCATACAGAAAGGGAAGTGTGCAGGAAAAGGTAACAGAGAGACAGAAGGTTTCAATGATGGAAGAAGTGTCAGTGTTTGGAACAAGGTCACAGAAACAGGTGTAGGGATTGGAGAAGTATACAATGGTAGGGACACTGTAGGAAATCAATGCGAGGTCTAACTGACACATCCCTTCTGCCCCCATTCTTGCCACCATTGCCGCATCCACTTCTGCCCCATTGATGTCACTCACCTGAACACAACTAAAGACATTGCATATGTCATGGGTTCCATCTCTGCCCCTGTACACACTGTCACAACCACTTCCGCCCCCACAGACATCACTCACCACACACTGCTGATGTCACTTACACCCCCCCGCCCCGTAGATCTCCCAGGCCCCACTTCCGCCCACAACACCCAGGGTGAGCCTCGCTTCTGTTGGTGACGTCACCCTTGATCATACCACTGCGCACACTCCAGTTACGGTCTCCACTCCCATTCCCAGCTCCAACCCTACACCAGGAATCAGATCCCAGCCCTACCATAGTTTCACCATTCCTCCCAGACCTCTCCCTCACTGAGGACAAATTATCAGTCTTCAGCAAAGGCTTCATCCCCTGTGCTCCCAGATCAATGAGTTTGACACATGTTGCAACATCAAACACTTCTTTCACTGCTTCCGCCTCTGGGCTTACTTTCATCACCAGAACTCCTGCCCACCCTCTGAGGACTCCTTCTCCTGTTTCCAACAACCACCATCCACTAGGACATCCTGTGCTGGCCTGGTACCAGCCCTCGATCTCTTTATTTCCAACTGCACTGGGACATTGACTGCCTCAACCTGTCCACACCCCTCACCCACTCTAATCTCTCACCCTTGCAACACACAGCCCTCAACTCCCTCCATTCCAATCCCAACCTCACCATCAAACCAGCGGACAAGGGAGGCACAATGGTAGTTTGGCGCACTGACCTCTGCACTGCTGAAGCCAGGCGCCAACTCACGTACACCTCCTCCTAGTGCCCCCCTGACCACAACCTCATCCCTCATCAACAAACCATCACCTCCCAGACTGTACACAACCTCATCACCTGAGTGGATCTCCCATCCCCAGACTTCAACCTCATAGTCTGGGAACACTGCACTGCCCGGTCCCACCTTTTATCCAAAATTCACAAACCTGACTGCCCTGGTTGACCCATTGCCTCTGCCTGCTCCTGCCCCATCAAACTCACCCCTGCATACCTTGACACTGTCTTATGACCCTCAGTCCAGGATCTCCCCATCTACATTCAGGACACCACCCACACCCTTCACCTCCTCCAAGACTTTTGTTTCCCCTACTTCATTGCCTCACATTCAGTCCACAGACACATCTAGTCACCATGATGAAGCCCTCTGTTTCTTCCTCTCATGCCGAACCAATCAGTGCCCTTCCACTGACGCTTTCATTCATTTGGCTGAACTGGTCCTCACCCTCAATAATTTCTACTTTGAATCCTCTGACTTCATCCAGACTAAAAGGGTAGCCATGGGCCCCAGTCATGCTTGCCTCTTCTTGGGTACGTAAAGCAGTCCATCTTCCACAGCTACACTGACACCATTCCCCACCTTTTCCTTGGCTACATTTATGACTGTATCGGTGCCATCTCATGCTCCAAAGAGGAGGTCGAACAATTCATCGACTTCACTAACACATTCCATCCTGACCTTAAGTTCACCTGGACCATCTCAGACACCTCCCTCCCTTTCCTGGATCGCTCTATCCCCATTTCCTGTGATCGACTCAATATGGACATCTACTATAAACCCACTAACTCTTACAGCTACCTGGACTACATCTCCTCCCAACCTGCCTCTGAACTAATATTCCCAATTCCTCCACCTCCACCACGTCTGTTCCCAGGGTGACTAATTCCACCACAGAACATCCCAGATGGCCTTCTTCTTCTCGGACTGCAATTTCCCCTCCCATGTGGTCGATGATGCCCTCCAGCACACCTCATGGGGCTCAAAGGCCTGTACCTGGTCTCCTTCCTGTGTTCCTAGATAACACTCCGTGTCTCCATAATCTCCTTCAGTCCCTACTATTCACTTGACCTGTGTAACCTACACAGCCTCCTATCACTGGAGTTTTCTCAGAACATGAGTGTGCCCTATCTCCAAGTGTGGTCTGACCCGGAACTTGTAGAGCTGTAGCAAAATGTCGCAGCTCTTAAACGTGATCCCCCTGTTAATGAAAGCCAAAATACCATATGCTTTCTTAACAACCCTATCCACTTGGGTAGCAAGTTTGAGGGATCTATGTACTTGAACACCTAGATTCCTCTGTTCCTCCATACTGCCAAAAATCCTGTCTTTAATCCTATATTCAGCACTCAAGTTCGACCTTCCATAATGCATCACCTCGCATTTATCCAGGTTGAGCTCCATCTGCCATTTCTCAGCCCAGCTCTGCATCCTGTCTATGTCGTGCTGTAGCCTGCAGTAGCTCTTAATACTCTCGGCAGCACATCCAACCTTTGTGTCATCGGCAAAATTACTAACTCACCCCTCAAACCCCTCATCAAAGTCATTTATAAAACCTACAAAGAGCAGAGGCCCAAGAACAGAGCGTTGTGGGACCTCACTCACCACTGCCTTCTAGGCGGAATATTTTCCATCTACAACCACTCTCTGCCTTCTGTCAGCCAACCAACTCTGAATCCAGATAGCCAAACTACCTGTACTCCATCCTTCCTGACTTTATGAATGAGCCTACCATGGGGAACCTGATCAAATACCTTGGTGAAGTCCATATACACCACATCTACTGCTCGACCCTCGTGACCTCGTCAAAGAACTCAATAAGATTTGTGAGGCACCACCTGCCCCTCACAAAGCCATGCTGGCTGTTTTTAATCACTCTATGCTTTTCTAGTTTCTCTGTGGTTTGGTGTTAGTCAGCAGAGCCCCTCTTACCTGGGGCTCCAGAGAGAACCTTTTCTTTAAGTTCAGCTAATTGTGTGATCTCAATCTGAGCCAACTGGCTGATCTTAAGCTGGGGACAGATGCTAAGGCATGATGGAAGAATGGAAAGATCACTCCTCTAAATTTCTAAAATTTTTTCTCTAAACTTTTTTCCGAAAATTCGGCTGACTGCATGATCCCACCCTGAGCAAACCGGCTGAGCCTAAGTTGGGGAGAGATGCCAAGGCAAGACAGGACCCGGAAAAGACCGTTGCCGAGCAGTAATTTAAGTTCAAAATAGCGAAATCTTAGTAAATTGACCAGGGCTCCCGCGTTTGTCTTGTTTGTCCTATCTGTTCATCCTGTCTGTGTCCGTTTGTGCCATTGTCTGTTCCTTGTTTCCCGAACAACCATTCACAGATAAATGGGTTTGCGGAACTTGAAACCCTGGGGAGAAGTACTGTCCCCGGCGATGAATCTACCTCGTACCAATTAGATGGGCCGTCCATGTTCACTGACCCCCTCGCAAAAGACACAGAAATATCACGGTAAATATATACACTGCAAGAACAAGGAAGAAGATCCGCTGGTAACACTAGGGTCACTGGCTGACACGGTATGGAAGGAAACGGGTGACAGCAGATACGTCATTCCCTTTACCTCCGATTTATATGGATGGTCCCACAGAAATTGGCCTTATCGGGGTCCCTTTAAACTGGAGACAATTGAGTACTGGGCGAGTACTGGGCATATTGAGGGCGGGTATGATGACCTCTCGTGGGACACTTCAATGCCTGGAAATGTTTAAGGAGGTCGCGAAAGGGCAGCAGCTCCCTAAAAGGAAAGGTTGCTGTCAGTGTTCAGATGCCCCTGCATCTTACAATTCCCTGCACACTGCCCCACCGTCGTATACCTCTCAATATCCTAAGGGTTCTGTCCCAACTCCGGAGACAGACCTGCTAGTAAGCGAGGGCACTGCATTTGTTACCACACACCTCCCAGCTCTTCCCCCACCCCTTGTACCTCAGATCAAGGGATTTCGAGGCATCAGTTTTAGGGAGCACGCCAGGTACAGGACACTCACATCAAGTAGGAACCGATCCCGCTTCCAACACCAGACTTACTCACAATGCGGCCGCAACCTTGAAGTCCCAGAGCCCCGAAAATCGGCACATCTGCATTATGGTAAGCACCATGTCTCTGAACAAGCCCTGGACTCATGCTGAGGTCTGAGGGATCCTCTAGGATGCTCCTCCGCTGCTAAAGTGCCTGATACCATTTCTCAATGAGCTACTACAAATTTCTGATATCTACAATTGCTTACCACAGGACGTCCAGACATTACTGCGGTTAGCATACGGACCTCACTGGGCAACCGTGAGAACCTCGACTGCATTTCCTGCTGAGCCTTGGGCTAAAGCATGCACATGCTCCACCTGGGCTTGGGAACAGCGTTAAAGATGCCAACACGGCAGCTGCAAGGTTACAGGCTGACTTTGGAGAAGTTACCCCTTACCTGCAAAAAGCAAATGAGCCTATCCCCGATTTCATTGTCTGCCTCAAACATGTTTGGGAGTGCTCAACGGACATCTCTTTGTCAGATAATGATAAGTTATCAGTACAGACCCTTGTGAATTGTATGCTGCAACTGACCTGCTCACGTCTAACAAGTCCCACAACCTAAACTGACAAATAGCCGTGTGGGTCTGTTCTCAACAATTTAGACTGACAGGGACTGTTTGAGTGTAAGAGTGAGGAAGAGGCATACCCTCAGCCCATGCAGCCATGGAATCGGGGGAAAAGTGTGGCTAGGCGTGGCAGCATTGGGACAAAAGTGGGATAGGTGTAGGGCATGCGGCAAACTGGGTCCCTGGGAAAGAGATTGTTGGAAAGTCACCCCTCAGCGATCATTGAGGGCTTCCATCTTCGATTTCCCAGTGAAATCATATTCCTCCACAGAGACAGCCTCAGCCAGCCACCTGGATGTAGACAACCCATTTCCCCGTGCCCCAAATTCCTCGAGCTGCTGCGGGAGGGAAGTGTTAAAGGCCACCGTGACAAGCTTCTCTCACTCCCTGTCTGAAAATCCCATGATAGGGGTGGAGGTGGAAGGTGGTCTCATTTCGCTTTTGATGGACTCTGGGACACACACTCATCTGCACCTCCCTTCAGCAGACCTTCCCCTCAGTTCTGATACTGTCTGTTCTGTAGCTGTCTGCAGAGTACCCATGTTAGAACCACTTTCTAATCCAGTGCCCTTTAATGTCGGACCAGTCACGGTCCCCGACACGGCTATAATTTCCTCATCCTGTCAGTTGGTCCTCCTGGGCCATCAAACCCTTTGTAAATTGAATGCCTTTATCTAAGGCTGTCCCTTAGAAATCCCCGATTCCCACTATTCTAGGTTGCAGGCTGCCATGACCACACTTCCACACTTGTATAGCAAGACATTTAGGTACCTACCACCAGCCCCTGTAATACTTCCAATCCTGAAACCAGGAAAAATGGGAAGGTGGTGTTTCGTTCAAGACATAAGGGCTGTCCCCTGCTTGCCGGTAGTACCAGACATACGTCATTCTTACTAGTCACCCTGCTTCTGCCACTTGCTTTTCTGTAATTGACCTCTGTTCAGCCTTTTTCTCCACCAAATTGTCATTACCTTTTTGCCTTTATTTATGGTGGTCACCAATACACATCTACCCGACTTTCCCAAGGATATTCGAAGAACCCAATAGTTAGTCCACTGGATGCTCATGACCCTCCACCTGACGAGCTGTGGCAGCCACCATTGTAACAGTAGTAACACTCCTCTCCTACACATTGTGCTGCATTATCCATGCACTGTTTTCGTTCCACATTTGGTTGCCCTGCTGCTTAATTCATCAGCAATTCAATTTTTCCAGCATCGAGGAGAACAGGTGATGAGGTCATATTACTATCTTGTTCCAATCTTTTCCTTCAATGCACCCCTGCTTTAAACCCCACCACCTTTCTACCTGTCATTCAGCATCCCCAGACAGAAACCCCTGATTGTTTGGATTTAATTCAGCAGGTTGTAACCCATGCCCCAATCTCTCCGAAACACCATGAGACAACCCTGATCCGATCCTCTTCAACAATGGATCCTCTTATAGGCCCTCAGGTCATCAGGTATTAATGGGTTATGTAGTCTGTATCCCTTCTCAAGCACTCAAATCTGCTGACTGCCGGAAGGGGCTTCTGCACAGATTGCCGAGTGTTTGCCCTCACTGGGGCCTGCATCCTCGCCAGCAGCAAATCAGACAATATTTATACAGACTCCAGACATGCTTTGGGGTCGTCCATGATTTTGGTCCCTTCGGGGCAGAAAGGTTATATTACTCCTCTGGGATACCCCTGCAACATGCCCGGCTCATTGACAATCTGTTGTGGGCTATTCTTCTATCCTCTGCTATAGCTGTTGTAAAACACGCTGCCCATACCACTTCCGATGATCCTGTCACCCACGTAAACGCTTGTGCTGACTGAGTTGCTTGACAGACAGTGTTGACTCCCACAACGTGTGTTCCAGACTCCCCAGACAATGAGAAGCTTCAGAAGCGTCTGATCTCACAGAGGGAGTGCGGGTGGCACAGCATGCAGCTCCCCAGACCCAGAAGGACAGCTGGGCCCACTTTGGCGCAAAGGGGACCTACTCTAGCACTGCTCGTGCACCCTGATGGATGCCCCAGGCTCTACTTGCATATCCTGGTACTGGCTGCCCATGGAGTTGGCCATGCAGGGAAGAGGGGAATGATAAACATTGTACACCAAACCTGGTATGCACTGGGTTTTGCAGCTGCTGCCCAAGTGCTAGTCTCAAACTATTTAATATGCTTGCAAAATAATGACAGTATGACCAGATATGACCATTTGCCGATTCTAGCCGGAATTTCTAGCTACAAATTGATTTTGCTCACATGCCAACTAAACAGGGTTTCAAATACATCCTGGTAATCCTAGACATGTTCTCTAAATGGGTGGAAACCATCGCCACAGAAATGGATGTTGCTCGGACCGTGGTTAAATGCCTAACGAGAGATGTCATCTCCAGACTTTGGATTCTGGGTGGCATTAACACTGATAAAGGAACCCACTTCACCTCAACAATCACAGCTGGTGTTAACAAGGCACTGGGTATTACATAGAAGAGAGTGAGGACTGCAGATGCTGGAGATCAGAGTTGAGAGTGAGGTGCTGGAAAAGCACAACAGATCAGGTAACATCTAAGGAGTAGGAGAATCGATGTTTCAGGCTTAAGCCTCATTCCTGATGAAGGACTTATGTCTGAAACATTGATTCTCCTGCTCCTCAGATGCTGCCTGACTTGCTGTGTTTTTCCAGCACCATACTCCTGACACTGGGTATGACATGGAAGTACCACATCCCCCATCAGCCCCAGTCCTCAAGTATGGTGGAACAGATGAATGGCACACTTAAAGCTACCCTGATTAAAATTACCCAGGAAATCGGCCTGTTGTAGCCAGATGCCTTGCCTTTGACGCTATACACCTTATCTAGCCAGGTCAATCAGACCACGGGACTGACTCCTTTTGAGGTCCTCAGACCAATGCCTACGGGGGCGAGACTCCCCCAAAACCTCCCTGAGGATGTAATATTACTCTTGACATAGGAGGCCCTGCTGGACTAATTCCAAGCATTCAGCAAAATGATTATTCGCAACTATGACTTTGTAAAGGAAGCCATTTCATCACCTAAAAGTGAGCCACTGCATCCTTTCCAGCGTGGAGACTATGCCATGATAAAATTGTTTGAAAAGAATTCTTTCTCTTCAAGGTGGAAACAGGTTGCCGAGCTGTTTGCCCTCACTGGGGCCTGCATCTACGCCAGCAGTAAATCGGCCAGCATTTATACAGACTCCAGATATGCCTTTGGGGTTGTTCAAGATTTTGGTCCCCTCTGGGCAGAGAGGTTTCATTACTCCTCTGGAACACCCGTGCAATATGCTGAAAAAGGGGCACATGCACCCTCATCAGCTCTGAATGCTGTACCTATACCCCCGAACACAGTGAGAACATTATCAATCTTGCCCAACACATTTGACAAGCCGCCTCTGTGTTCGATAAACCAGGCTCCCAGTGGGGTTTGTGGAGTTGGATGTGCTCATAGCCTGGATCCTGCTGTGCCCTGCTACAAGGGGTTATTGTCCTTGCTGTTATTTTTGTTCTTCTTGTGGTCTTTATTATGTTCATTAAGCAGTTTTGTGCACACTTGTATTCACTACTGCTGCCTCCTGTACCACTGACTATCCATTCACAAAAATTCACTTCACTGGAAGCCTCTGTGACAATGCAGAACCTCTGGACCCAGAACTCATTGAGTCTGACCACTCCAATTCTGAGGCCGACCTTTCTGATTCAGAGCCTCCCCCACCAGACAACCTCCTGGCTCAGACTACATTCCCCCTTTTGCCAAAGCTCCCAACCTGTCCTTTAATGGTAAAAAGAAAAAAAAGAATTGAGGAAGAAGGGAAACCATTTTGCATGTGGAAGCCATTTTCCCTGCTTAGTGGATATAAACTGGCTAAACTGCTGAAGCAGGGGTCACTTTCTCTCCCCATGGGAGCTCCAGCTAATCAATACTTCTATAGGCAAGATGTCATCAAGCTATTTCGTGTTGATAGTCACTCAACTCTTGCAACTTTGAACAGATTGCTACTCAATCAGTTTCAGTTGTTCAACTAATGTTCTCAGACTAGTAATGTTGTCAGCCTCCTGTTACCATTGTTCAATTAATCAATGTTGTGAGACAAGTAGTATTGTTAGTTGAGAGTGTGGTGCTGGAAAAGCACAGCAGGTCAGGCAACATCCGAGGAGCAGGAGAAGCGATGTTTTGGGCATAGGCCCTTCATCAGGAATTCTGATGACCTGCTGTGCTTTCCAAGAACCACACTCTTGACTCTGATCTCCAGTATCTGCAGTCCTCACTTTCTATCAGTAGTATTGATAGCCTTTTAATACTGTTAAACTATCTTTCGTAGTTAGACCAGTATTGTTCTGTAATCAACAATCAGCCATTTGTAAACTTTTATAAACTGTATATGCCTGTAGCTGAGCCAAGCAGCTATGACTCATCAGTGCTGAGTGTCATTCCGAGCTGAGCGGTCATTGACCTCTTTCCATGATATCGTGAAATAAACAAACATGTCAATTTCACAAGGTCTGCATTTGAGGTTTATTGGAGGAAGGCCATTTCTCTGACAGTTAGCAATAGTTCAAAGTTTGTGCGAAGATTTGTAGCTCGGGTGCTCATGGTTGTGGTTCTGTTCGCTGAGCTGGGAATTTGTGTTGCAGACGTTTTGTTCCCTGTCTAGGTGACATCCTCAGTGCTTGGGAGCCTCCTGTGAAGCGCTTCTGTGTTGTTTCCTCCGGCATTTATAGTGGTTTGTCTCTGCTGCTTCCGGTTGTCAGTTCCAGCTGTCTGCTGTAGTGGCCAGTATATTGGGTCCAGGTCGATGTGTTTGTTGATAGAATCTATAGATGAGTGCCATGCCCCTAGGCATTCCCTGGCTGTTCTCTGTCTGGCTTGTCCTATAATAGTAGCGTTGTCCCAGTCGAATTCATGTCTGCCTGTGTGGCTACCAAGGATAGCTGGTTGTGTCGTTTCGTGGCTAGTTGGTGTTCATGGATATGGATCGTTATCTGTCTGCCTTTCCATTATCTTTCCCTTAGGCATCTGTTGATGAAATTGCGGGGGTATCATTTTTGGCGAATACATCGTAGAAGTGTTCTTCTTTCTCTTTTTGCAGTTCCGGTGTGCTGCAGTGTGTTGTGGCCCTTTTGAATAGTTAGCAATAGTTCTGCAGACTGAAAGAGGTTACAGATAAAGACAGATGTCGGGACTTAAATTGGATACAGTGTTCAAGAGAATATTACAAAGACATGGATGTTTTAGTGGCTTCAGGAGGTTAGCGAGTTAGGAAGTCTAGTAGTGATTGTAGGAGGTAGAATTAGAACTGTGGTAATGGTAAGTTTACAATGACAGAGAAGATTGCAGAACTGGATGAGTTTGCAGGCATGAAATAGCTTCAGAATGCGATACAAAGAAAGGATTGTAGGGATTGTGGATGTTTGCACAGGCAGGAAAGACTATAGGGACTGAAAGAGTTTAGGCAGTTAGGACAGTCAGTAGAAATGATAGATGGTTACAGGGGTCATGAGGTACTATAGCAGAGAGAAAGTTACAGTGATATCATGTGTTTTGGGGCTGGAGGAAGTTGCATAAATGGAGAATTTAGTCGAGGCTAGAAGATGTTACAGAGACAGGGTGGACTGCAGGACAAAGTGATACAAATAGAGATTATTGTGGTGACTGGAAATTGCAGCTTGTTATCAAGACTGGAGCAATTCACAGAGGTAGGCAGTTCAGACAGCATTTCAAAACTACAGAGGGATTATCAGGAGGAGAGGTGGTTACAAAGTTAGAAGGACTCAAGGCACTGACATAGTTGAGTTCAATTGGAGTGTTTGTTTACTTGATGTTTGACTCTGTCACATGACTATATATGCAGTGTTGGAGAGGGAATACAAACCAGAAAGATCCCAGGCTTCAATACCACATTCTTGAGAGAAGCCTGCTGTACCTATTGTCACTAAGGCAGCACAGGCCTGGATCGATAAGTGTGAACTTGATATACTGACTGAGGAAGGCTCAGTACAACAGAGCTGAAAGAAATCCTCTTACAAGAAGCTGGTGATTGAGCTTGGGACCTTTGTGTTCTATGCTCACCCTTTAGCACTGTGTCTAGTCATGTCTTGTGGTCTAGTATCTTAAGCACTCGAATTGCTCTCTGCTCTGCTCACTGTTACCTCGTTGCAGGATGAATTGAAACCTCCAGATCTTCCTGCATTTTGTCTCTGCCTAAGCATCCATCTTCAATGAAGTGATGGATGAGACAGGAATAGGGAATTCTGCTGAGTCAGGAACTTTCTGAGTGCCTGCAAAAGACAGAAATAGATAGACTGTGAAATTAGGCTGATGCAGTGAGTGTTACACATGTAGAATGGCACTGAGTACCACAGTGATCTGGAATATCCCAGTCCCCATCCCTGGCCTCTGCTGCCTCATCTCTCTGAAAGGGAGAATTCTGCTTGCTCAAGATCTCACAGTAGCTGCAAAAGGTGCAATCAGAGGCAGCAATGAGACACACACAGTGACAGATACCACACATGGAGAGATACTGAGTGATATCACGAGAGTCCAGGAAGACAGCAGGATCAAGCAAAAGTCAGGAAGAAGGTTTTTGATTCATGGTGCACTGAGCTAGAATGGGACAGATAGTGGCCTAGTGTTATACTCACTAGACTATTAATCCAGAAACTAATGCTGATGTGAGAAATACCCTGAGTGAATGATATGCTTCAGGGAAGGAAATCTGTTATTCTTACCTGGTCTGGTCAACATGTCACTCCAGACCCAGAGCTATGTAGCTGATTTTCAACTACCTTGTGAAATGGTATAGCAAGCCACTCAATTAATGGTAGCTGGGGGTGGACAATAAATACCGGCCAGCCAGAGACATCCACACCTCATGAGTGAGTTAAAAAAAAACTGGAAATATGCTCGGACCAGTGTCCTGGCCAATCATGTTGGTAGGTGTGTATACAAGGCTTTAAACTGACAGAGTATGCAGAGGCAGGGTTCAGGTGAAAGAAGATTTCCAAATCGAAAGAGAAATGGTGAAGCATTGGAACAGCATGTGATTGAAGACAAGTAGAAAAGAACCGGAAGTGACAGTGTTTAGAATATACAACATTACAGTGCAGTAAGGCCCTTGGCCTGTGAAACCAATCTGAAGTCCATTTAACCAACACGATTCCATTTTCATCCATATATTTCTCCAATGGCCATTCAACTGCCCTTAAAATTGGCGAGCTGCAAATGTGTTGCTGGTCAAAGCACAGCAGGCCAGGCAGCATCTCAGGAATAGAGAATTCGACGTTTCGAGCATAAGCCCTTCATCAGGAATAAGAGAGAGAGAGCCAAGCAGGCTAAGATAAAAGGTAGGGAGGAGGGACTAGGGGGAGGGGCGATGGAGGTGGGATAGGTGGAAGGAGGTCAAGGTGAGGGTGATAGGCCGGAGTCGGGTGGGGACAGAGAGGTCAGGAAGAGGATTGCAGGTTAGGAGGGCGGTGCTGAGTTGAGGGAACCGACTGAGACAAGGTGGGGGGAGGGGAAATGAGGAAACTGGAGAAATCTGAATTCATACCTTGTGGTTGGAGGGTTCCCAGGCGGAAGATGAGGCGCTCCTCCTCCAGCCGTCGTGTAGTTGTGTTCTGCCGGTGGAGGAGTCCAAGCACCTGCATGTCCTCGGTGGAGTGGGAGGGGGAGTTAAAGTGTTGAGCCACGGGGTGATTGGGTTGGTTGGTTCGGGCGGCCCGGAGGTGTTCTCTGAAGCGTTCCGCAAGTAAGCGGCCTGTCTCACCAATATAGAGGAGGCCACATCGGGTGCAGCGGATGCAATAGATGATGTGTGTGGAGGTACAGGTGAACTTGTGGCGGATATGGAAGGATCCCTCGGGGCCTTGGAGGGAAGTGAGTGTGGAGGTGTGGGCGCAAGTTTTACATTTCCCGCGGTTGCAGGGGAAGGTGCCGGGGGTGGAGATTGGGTTGGTGGGGGGTGTGGATCTGACGAGGGAGTCACGAAGGGAGTGGTCCTTGCGGAACGCTGATAGGGGAGGGGAGGGAAATATATCCTTGGTGGTGGGGTCCGTTTGGAGGTGGCGGAAATGGCGGCGGATGATACGTTGTATGCGGAGGTTGGTGGGGTGGTAGGTGAGAACCAGTGGGGTTCTGTCTTGGTGGCGGTTGGAGGAGCGGGGCTCAAGGGCGGAGGAGCGGGAAGTGGAGGAGATGCGGTGGAGTCCATTACTGGCATTGCATTCCATGCCCCTCCTACTCTCTGAGTAACGAAACTACCTACGACATCTGTCCTATATCTATCACCCCTAAATTCAAAACTATATTCATTTTGGATTTGGTGCTCAGCAACGAGCCAGGACAGGTGTCAGATCTCGCGTTGGCAGAGCACTTTGGTGAAAGTGATCACAATTGCCACACATTTAGCATGGCCTTGGAGAGTGAAAGGAGCACCTACTGAGGGAGGATATTTATTTGGGGAAAAGGAAATTATGACACAATCAGACAGGTGTTGGGAAGTACAGACTGGGAGCAATTGTTCCACAGAAAGGGCACAGCAGACATGGGGAGACTATTTAAAGAACAGTTGTTGCGAGTGATGCACAAATTTGTTCCTCTGAGACAGGTAAGAAGGGGTAAGATTAAGAAACCTTGGATGACAAGAACAGAGGAACTTCTCATCAAAAGGAAGAAGACAGCTTGCGTAAGGTGGAGGAAGCAAGGATCTAGCACAACTTAAGAGGATTACCGGCTTGCTAGAAAGGAGCTCAGAAATGGACTGAGGAGAGCCAGGAGGGGGCACGAAAAAGGCTTGGCAAGAAGGGTTAGGGAGAACACAAAGGCATTTTACTCATACGTGAGGAATAAAAGAATAATCAGGGAGAAGGTAGGGCTGATCAGGGATAGTGGAGGGAACTTGTGCGTGGAGTTTGAGCCCGAAATGAAGTTTTTGCTTCGGTTTTCACCAAGAGAATGTTTTGTAAATGAAACTTAGAGGAGCTGGGATACAGTCTTGACAAGATCAAGATTGATGAGGTTGATGTCCTGGAAATTTTGGAAAACATTAAGATTGATAGGTCCCCAGGGCGAGACCAGATTTATCCTAGGCTGCTCCGGGAAGCAAGAAAGGAGGTTGCTGACGCGCTCGGGAGGATATTTGCCTCCTCACTCTTCACAGGAGTCATACCGGAGGATTGGAAAGAGGTGAATGTTGTTCCTCTTTTCAAGATTCAGAATTGGCTGGCTGACAGAAGGCAGAGAGTGGCTGTAGATGGAAAGTATTCTGCCTGGAGGTCAGTGATGAGTGGAGTTCCACGGGGCTGTGTTCTTGGGCCTCTGCTCTTTGTAGTTTTTATAAATGGCTTGGATAAGGAGGTTGATTAGTAAATTTGCAGATGGCACAAAGGTTGGAGGTGTTGTCAACAATATAGAGGGCTACTGCAGGCTGCAGCGTGACACAGACGGGATGCAGGGCTCAGCTGAGAAATGGCAGATGGAGTTCAACCTGGATAAATGCGAAGTGATGCATTTTGGAAAGTCGAACGCAAATGCTGAATATAGGATTAAAGACAGGATTATTGGCAGTGTGGAGGAACAGAGGGATCTTGGTACATATATCCCTCAAAGTTGCCACCCAAGTGGATAAGTTTGTTAAGAATGCCTATGGTGTATTGGCTTTCATTAACAGAAGCATCGAGTTTAAGAGCTGCGAGGTTTTCATGCAGCTCTAGAAGTCCCTGGTGAGGCCACACTTGGAATATTGTGTCCAGTTCTGGTCGCCCTACTCTTGGAAACATACAGAGGCTTTGAGAGGGTACAAAGAAGGTTTACCAGGATGCTGCCTGGACTGGAGGGCTTGCGTTATGAAGAGAGGTTGCATAAGCTCAGACTTTTCTCTCTGGAGAGTAGCTAAGTGTGAAGTCATTCACTTTGGTAGGAGTAACAAGAAGATAGATTACTGGGCTAATGGTAGGCTACTTGGTAGTGTGGATGAGCAGAGGGATCTTGGTGTCCATGTTCACAGATCTCTGAAAGTTGCCACCCAGGTAAATAGTGCTGTGAAGAAGGCATATGGCGTACTGGGCTTTATTGGTAGTGAAACTGAGTTCAGGAGTCCTGAGGTCATGTTGCAGTTGTATAAGATTCTGGTGTGGCCTTATCTGGAGTATTGTGTGCAGCTTTGGTCGCCATACTATAGGTAGGATGTGGAGGCACTGGAACGGGTGCAGAGGAGGTTTACCAGATGTTGCCTGGCATGGTAGGAAGATCGTATGAGGAAAGGCTGAGGCACTTGGGGCTGTTCTCATTGGAGAAAAGAAGGTTTAGGGGAGATTGAGAACCTTTTTCTGCGTATGGAGTCAGCTGTTACTAGGGGACAGAGCTTTAAATTAAGGGGAAGTTGGTATAGAACAGATGTTAGGGGTAGATTCTTTACTCAGCGGGTTGTGAGTTCATGGAATGCCCTGCCAGTATCAGTGGTGGACTCTCCCTCTTTATGGTCATTTAAGCGGGCATTGGATAAGCATATGGAAGTTATTGGGCTAGTGTAGGTTAGGTAGGCTTTGGTCGGCGCAACATCGAGGGCCGAAGGGCCTGTACTGCGCTGTATTTTCCTATGTTCTATGTTCTATGTAAGGAGGAAGAGAGGTGACCTGATCGAGGTATACAAGATAATGAGTGGCATAGATCAAGTCAATAGCCAGAGACTTTTCCCCAGGGCAGGATTGACTGGTATGAGGAGTCATAGTTTTAAGATATTAGGAGGAAGGCATAAAGAGGTTGTCAGAGGTAGGTTCTTTATGCAGAGAATTTTGAATGCAAGGAATGCGTTGCCAGCTGTGATGGTGGAAGCAGAATCATTAGGGACCTTTAAACGACTGCTGGACATGCACATGGATAGCAGTGAGTTGAGGGGTGCCTAGGTTAAGTTATTATATTTTACATTAGGATTAAACCTCAGCACAACATCATGGGCCAAAGGGCCTTTTAGATTAGATTAGATACAGTGTGGAAACAGGCTCTTCGGCCCAAAGAGTCCACACTGAACCGCTGAAGCGCAACTCATCCAGACCCATTCCCCTACATTTACCCCTTCATCTAACACTACAGACAATTTAGCATGGCCAGTTCACCTGACCTGCACATTTTTGGACTGTGGGAGGAACCGGAGCACCCAGAGGAAACCCACGCAGACACAGGGAGAATGTGCAAACTCCACACAGAAGGTTGCCTGAGGTGGGAAATGAACCCAGGTCTCTGGTGCTGTGAGGCAGCAGTGCTAACCACTGTGCCACTGTGTTGCCTGTTCTATGCTGTACCTTTCTATGTTCTATATCCCTTCATGCTAGCCATTACCATCCAAGGAAAAAGGTTCTCACTACCTACCCTATCTAACCGCCTAATTATCTTAATTTCTCAATTAAGTCACCTCTCAAAAGTTAAAAATATAAAAGGTTTAATTTCCTTATTATATCATCTTTTCTGAAAGATATGGATGCAACTCTCCATCTTCTGTTGCATCTCTCATATTGATGGACATTGAATGACTATGGTCATTCCCTCTTCTATTTCCATAAATGTTTCCTTCAGTGACTGCAACAGAGTCATAGAGTCATAGAGATGTACAACACGGATACAGACTCTTCAGTCCAACTCATCCATGCTGACCAGATATCCAAACCCAATGTAGTCCCACCTGCCAGCACCCAGCCCATATCCCTCCAAATTCTTCCTATTCATATACCCATCCAGGTGCCTCTTAAATGTTGCAATTGTACTTGCCTTCACCACTTCCTCCGGCAGCCTATTCCGTACACATGCCACCCTCTGCGTGAAAAAAGTTTGCCCCTTGCATTGGTTTTAAATCTTGCCCCTCTCATGTTAAACCTATGCCCTCTATTCAAGACTTTCTGTCTGTACCTGACATATGTTTCCTTCTTTTTCTTAACCAAGCCCTCAATTTCTTTAGTCATCCTGCATTCTCTAAAGCTACCATCCTTTCCTTTCAACCTAACAAGAATATATTGGCTCTGCACTCTCATTATCTCATTTCTGAAAGCTTCCCATCTTCCAGCCATCCTTTTACCTGCGAACATCTGCCCCAATCAGCTTTTGAAAGTTCTTGCCTAATACTGTCAAAATTGTCCTTTCTCCAATTTAGAACTTCAACTTTTAGATCTGGTCTATCCTTTTCCATCATTATTTTAAATCTAATAGAATTATGATCGATGGCCCCAGAGTACTCCCCCATTTACATCTCACTAATCTGCCCTGCCTTATTTCCCAAGAGTAGGTAAACAGGTAACTGAGATCTCCTTACAAATTTGTTTCTCAATTTCCCACTGACTATTAAGGGGTCTATAATACAATCTCAATAAGGTGATCATCCCTTTCTTATTTCTCAGTTCAACCTTAATAACTTCCCTGGTTGTATTTCTGGGAATTTCCTCCCTCAGTGCAACCATATTGTTATCCTTTATCAAAAATGCCACTTCCCGTCCCTTCCTGCCTCCCTTTCTGTCCTGTCTGTCGCGTTTGTATCCTGGAACATTAAGTCGCCAGTCTTGTCCATCCCTGAGCCATGTTTCTGTAATTGCTATGACATTCCAGTCCCACGTTCTTAACCATGCCCTGAGTTCATCTGCCTTCCCTGTTAGGCCTATTGCATTGAAATAAATGCACTTGAATTTATCAGTCCTACCTTGTTCTCTGCTTTGTCCCTGACTGCCCTGACTGTTTGACTCACTTCTTTTCTCAAATGTACCAGTATCAAATTGATCTCTTTCCTCACTATCTCCTTGGGTCCCACCTTACTAGTTTAAATCCTCCCAAACAGCTCTAGCAAATCTCTCTGCCATACTTTCTACCCAGAGTGGATAAATATTATGCTTCATTTTGATAGAAAGGTGTTGGATTGAAAGGAGTTAACTTGAGCTGTTCACTCAATGACTGTAATTGATATCAGTCTCATGGATTCTAACTTTGTCACTGGAGAGTTTCTTTCTTACATTAATAAGGGACTCATTTCAATGAGTTTGCCTATTGAATCAGTGTGAGCATCACCTCCCACACTGACAGGCATCAGCAACTCCAAAGAGAGGGAGAAGAGGGATCAAAATCAGACAGCATTAGACTGGAACATTACAACAATGGAACAGAATCTGAGAACACTAGACTGGAATGTTACAACAATGGAACAGAATCTGAGAACACTAGACTGGAATGTTACAACAATGGAACAGAATCTGAGAACACTAGACTGGAATGTTATGGCAATGGACAGGAGTTTATCTGGGGGTCTTTACTATCTTTCTCAGGATTGGCCTTCCTTATTATTGCGGATCTTGTCTGTACTTTGGGTGATTCAAGCTGGTTACTATCCCATCCTCGCTATCATTGGTGTTCCTGGTAAGTCTCTCTATCTGGCTATCAACTATATGAACCATGTTGCACTGAATTACTGTCTTGTTTATTTACATTCTGAAAGGATTGAAGCAACTGTCATAATTTCCATTCCTAAGCTGTATCTCTTACATTAACATTAAAACCAAAAGCCAATATCTGAGATGGAATCAAACTGTTCATAACCCCCAGAAATGACCTTGCCCCGAACTGATTTCTGTCTCCATAATCTCCCAACGCAAAAAACTGTATATTACTACTCCCTAGTCTCCAGGTCAGTCTGACTCCAGCTGCTGAATAGACTATCATCTGTACAGTACTGTTGATCTATCCAGGTTTGCCTGTTACAATTTTCTTACAATTCTAATTGTAAGCAATTCAATCGAAAATGTTTCCTGCTTTTCTGCTTCCAGGTATTGATTCCAGTGGCGACAGTGGGATTGTGGTACTGTTACTGTGCTAGTAACCCAGAGCCCCAGGCTCATACTGTGGGGAGATGGGTGCAACTTTGCCCCAAGTCCTTGTAATTGCTGTAATTTACATCATATCCGTGGTCGCCATTACTGCGATTAGATTTTAGTGAATTGACTTTACTAACCCTAGTTCATTCATGTCCTTTAGAAAAGGATATACATTCCTGCTCAGTCTGTGCTATTTGTGTGTCTGGAGGAACGCAAATGTCAATGGCTCTAAACTGTCCTCTAGAATGTTTAAGCAAACCACTCAATTCAGAATAATTCAGAATGGACAGCAAAAAATGATCTTTCCAGTCTAGCCCACACGTCATGAAGTGTAACCAAAAAGAAACATGAGTCCCTTTCCTCTGTCTCTACAAATTTTCCTGAAAATCCCTTCCATTGTGGTATGTATCAATTACAACACTTAAACTGAATTCCTTTCACTCTGTTTCTCTCCCTGACTGGGGAGATTACTTCCACAGTATCACTGGTGTTGGTGTTAATGAACTTCAGAAAATGGTCAGAGTTACACTGTGAACCATTTCTAAGGAGCGATTGTGTTCAATTTTTTCAGGTTGCTGAGAGTAATTGAACATCTGACAGTGTTTCTTTTGAAGGGGAAATGAATGGAAGAGACCAAAGACAGAGAAGGGGAATGTCCTGATGAACAATAAATGGGCATTATGCGTAATTGTGGAATGTAACCCAGCAATCTTGAACGAATGATGATACATTTCCAAGTCAGAATTGCAAATAGCTTGGAGGGGAAGTTGCAAGTTATAATGTTCCCATGTAACTGCTGCACTGTCTCTCTGGACGGATGTGTAGATTTAGAAGGTGAAGGAACCTTGATGATTTTCTATCGTGGATGTTACAAGTTCCATAGTAAATAATTACAAGGAATTGCCTGAGGTTAATATTGACGAAAAGGAGATTATGCAACATGCAATTATGCAGAAATATACATAGAGACGTGGAGTTGAAGGTTGAGTTTTAGAAAAGGTAAATGATGGGTTAGGTGAGTCGACTATGATGTGTCAAATAAAAAGTTGAGCAAATGTGAAATTGTTGATTAGCAGAATGAATTTTTTAAAAGAATCTATATAATCAAAATGAATAGAGTTGACAAGATTATGAGATTTAGTGTCCTCATGCATGGATTGCAAAATATATTTATGCAGGTACAGTAAGTAGGAATGATCACAGATTTTTTTCAGTTATTGTGAGCAACACTGAATTGATGCCAATTAGTTCAGTTGGTTAGATGGCTAGTTTGTGAAGCAGCATGGTACAAATGACATGAGTTCAATTCATACACGAGCTGAACAAATTAACTGTTGAATTGATTAAAACATATCAGCAGAACGGATTCACTAATAGACAGAGAGGTAGCTGGGGAGTATTTCTGCAATAATGACCTATAACTACAGGGGAGCCACAGGGATCTGTGCTGGGCGGCAATTATTTACAACAAAATGACTTGGGTGATAGAAGTTAATGAATGACCTCCAATGTCTGTGAGTAACACAAACAGAGTGGAAGGGCAAATAGTGAGTATGATGCAAAGAGTTTATTATGGTATACAATAGATTAAATGTGTGTGCATCTGTATTATAGCATTGGAAAGTTTAAGCTGATGCATGTTTCCATGAAAGACAGAACAGCTGAATGTGATCTACAGGAGAAAAGGTTCTGGAAAGCCGTAGCTAAGAGAAATTTCAGTTCCTTGATCCTGACCATCAAAATGTTAGCATCCTACTCAGCAGGTTATAGGGAATGCAAATGCACTGTTGGCAATTATTTCAATGATGTTGGCACAAAGCTAACCACGTACATGTTTCTATGCAGTCGGTACCTGCATTAATAGGTTCTGGTCTCCTACTCTAAAGAAATGTGGATTGGAGATAAGAGATGCACTGGAGGCAGGTGGGAGAAGCTTCACAAAATGAACCCTGGAACATGAGGTATTTTCTCAAGAAGTGAGGTTCAGCAGTTTAGTCATGCACTCTTTGCAGTTTGGAAGAATAGGAGGAGATTGTTATGAAAAAAAAAATGAGACTCTTAGTTGGCTTGACAGGTTATTTGCAAACACTCTCCACTTACAGGAGAGTGTGAGACCAGAGGGCATTGCCTCAAACTAAGGGATCAGGTATTGATGCTGGAGATGAGGTGAATTTCTTCTCTCAGAATGTTGAGAATAACATGCCTGTTGAAAGTCTGTCACTAAATATATTCAAGATCAATAGTGGGTAGGTTTTTAATCATAACGGGAATCAAGGGCTATGGAGATAAGGCAATAAGATGGATTTGAGTATTGTCATATCGGCCATTATGTTAATGATTGGCATAGTAGATTCGATGTGCTGAATAGTCCATTTCAACTGCTGGTCTAATAAACATCCAGTAGGATCCTGGCAGGGTAGATGTGGATAGAATACATGTTCTTATGTATGAATCCAGACCCAGGGTTCACTGATTAAAGTTAAATATCACCTTGACTATGAGCAGCACGGTACTACAGTCAGGTGGCATGGTGGCTCGGTGGTTAGCACTGCTACCTCATAGTACCAGCGTCCCAGGTTCAATTCCAGTCTTGGGTGACTGTCTGCGTGGAGTTTGCACGTTCTCCCTGTGTCTGCGTGGATTTCCTCCAGGTGCTCTGGTTTTCTTCCACAGTTCAAAGATGTGCAGGTCAAGGTGAATTGGCCATGCTAAATTGCTCATAGTGTTAGATGCATTCGTCAGAGGGAAATGGGTCTGGGTGGGTTACTCTTCAGAGGGTCGGTATGGACCTGTTGGGCTGAAGGGCATGTTTCCATACTGTAGAAAATCAAAACCATTGAAAACATCAATTAGCTTTTCTCTTTGTGGGTAGTGAGAATTCTCTTCCTGAAAATGTGGTCGAGGCAGAGACCCTGATTATCTTCTTAAGGCACAGGTAGACAGATTCTAGATCATCAAGGGGGTGGACAGATTTCTAGACTGGGCAGGAATGCCAATTCAAGGTTACAATCAAGTCAGCCGTGATCTAATTAAATCAGGGGAAGGCATGTGGGGTTGAATGGCATAGTCCCAGCCCGGATGGCTGTGTTTGTACATTCAGCGATAGAGTGTATAAAACTGAAAAGGTAGGCAATAATTTTCAAAGTTGTAGATGGATCGACAAACAAGCTAAATTATCATTTTTACATACATATTATGGAGGAGAATCGACGTTTTGGGCATAAGCCCTTCTTCATTCCTGAAGAACGGCTTATGCCTGAAACGTTGATTCTCCTGCTCCTTGGATGCTGCCTGATCTGCTGCGCTTTTCCAGCACCACATTTTTCAGCTCTAATCTCCAGCATCTGCAGTCCTCACTTTCTTCCATACACATTATGGAGTTTGACAGTAAGTTATAAATTCCCTTCTCAATCCTCAGCCCACCCATGGAAACAAGATGAGTTTGTCAACTTTCCTCATAAGACAACCCAGACATCTGAGGTGTCAATTGAGTAATCATCCTCTGGACCACCTCAAAGGTATTTACACAGTTACAAAAACCTACTGACCGATTCTGCACATCGAATTCAAGATGTAGACTCACAAATGTCCTGTACAACTGTCGGGCAGCACCCTCACTGTAATGTTCAACTTCTCCCACATGTACAGAAAACGTGAGGGGGCTGTGTGCTCTAAATTACTCAGACTGTGCTGGTGTTTTGGTGGTAAATCTGGGAGAAGTTATAACATTGAGTCTACTATGCAAGGCCTTGTCGAAAGCCTGACTAAAGTCTATGTGAAGAACATTCACTGCTCTACCTTTATTGACCACCTTCATCACTTCCTCAAAAAATTCATTCAAGTTACTAAGACATCACCTACCCTGGACAAAGCAACGCTGACTATTCCTCGTTGGGCAATGCTTTTCCAAATGTGTATAAATCTATCCCGAAGAAATCTCTCCCATAGCTTCACAAACACTGATGTGAGAGCTACCTGGATTATCCCTATTTCCCTTCTTGAATAGGGAAACATCGTTAGCTGCTCACCATTCCTTTGGGACATTTCCATAAGACCATAAGACATAGGAGTGGAAGTAAGGCCATTCAGCCAATCGAGTCCACTCCGCCATTCAATCATGGCTGATGGGCATTTCAACTCCACTTACCAGCATTCTCCCCGTAGCCCTTAATTCCTTGTGACATCAAGAATCTATAATCTCTGCCTTGAAGACATTTAGCGCCCCGGCCTCCACTGCACTCTGCGGCAATGAATTGCACAGGCCCACCACTCTCTGGCTGAAGAAATGTCTCCGCATTTCTGTTCTGAATTGACCCCCTCTAATTCTAAGGCTGTGTCCACGGGTCCTAGTCTCCTCACCTAATGGAAACAATTTCCTAGCATCCACCCTTTCCAAGCCATGTATTATCTTGTAAGTTTCTATTAAATCTCCCCTTAATCTTCTAAACTCCAATGAATACAATCCCAGCATCCTCAGCCGTTCCTCGTATGTTAGACCAACCATTCCAGGGATCATCCATGTGAATCTCCGCTGGACACGCTCCAGTGCCAGGATGTCCTTCCTGAGCTGTGGTGACCAAAACTGGACACAGTACTCCAAATGGGGCCTAACCAGAGCCTTATAAAGTCTCAGTAGCACAATGGTGCTTTTATATTCCAACCCTCTTGAGATAAATTACAACATTGCATTCGCTTTCTTAATCACGGACTCAACATACATGTTTACCTTTAGAGAATCCTCGACTAGTACGCCCTGATCCCTTTGTACTTTGGCTTTACAAATTTTCTCACCATTTAGAAAGTAGTCTATGCTTTTCTTTTTTCCAAAGTGCAAGACCTCACATTTGCTCACGTTGAATTCCATAGGTTAATGAATTCCAGAGGCTAATGAGGATATAAAGACCATGGTTAAGTCTCCAGCATTCTCCTCTCTTGACATTCTCAATAACCTGTGATAGATACTAACAGATCCGGGGTCTTATCCAACTTAATACTCCTCAAGAGCCCCAAAGCCACATTTCTTGATCACAAAATGTGCGAGCATATTAGCATGCTCCACAATAATCTTACTACCCTCCCAGTATCCTTCTCCTGGATAAATCCTGACACAAACTACTCATTTAGGATCTCACCCACATCCTCTGTCTCCAAACACAAGATTTTTACTTTATCCTCGAGTGATCCTAACTTCTCCCTTGTTATCCTCTTGTTTTTAATGCCTGTATGGAATTCCTTGAAATTCCCTCTAACCCGATTGGACAAAGTCATTCCATGGCCCCTTCTTACTCTCCTAATTCCCGGCTTGATTTCTTTCTTGCTATTTTTGAATTCTTCACATCTCTGTTTGACTTTAGCTTCCTAAATGTTACAGATGTTTCTTTGTCTTTGTTGAACTCACAACCTCTCTTGTAATCTAAGGTTCTGAAACATAACCATCAAATGAAGCAGGGATTTAAGAGAGCATTGGGGGAGAGTGAGGGAGATCACAATTAAGGATGAGTGAATTCTACGCTACCCAATCTAGGCTTGACAAGAATTGTTTCTCAGTCTGCATTTAATCGCATATGACAGCCCTGAGAGATCTTGATTATTGGGTCAATGAGTTAAGGAGTGGCAGATGGAGTTTAATTTGGGTAAATGTGAAGTATTGTATTTATGCAATACAAACAATGAGAAGACATACAAATTATTGGGCAGTGTTTCAGAACAGAGTAACCTGGGTGTTCAGGTACGCAATTCTTTGAAATTTTTATCAGATTAGACAGGGGCCTTTATTGCTCAGACCTTTGACTATAGGAGTTGGGTCATCATGTTACGGTTGTAGAGGACGTTGGTAAGGTTTCATCTGGAATGCTCTGTCCAATTCTGTCCATCCTGTTACAGAAAGGATATTATTCAGGGGAGAGAGTTCAGAAAAGACTTACCAGGACATTGCCAGGAATGGAGGGTTTGACTTATAAGGAGATGCTGGATAGGCTAGGACCTTTTTCATTGATGCGTAGGCACTTGAGGAGTGAATTTATGTTGGTTTATAATATCATGACAGGTGTAGATGGATTGAATAGTGGGTGCCTTTTCCCTAAGTTGGGGGAGTTCAAAACTAGTGAGTATATTTTTACATTGATAGGATGAATATTTGAAAGAGACATGAGGGGCAACGTTTGTTGCATAAAGTGGTTCGAGAGTGGAATGAACTACCAGAGGAAGAGGTGGATGCAGGCTTTTACAACATGTAAAAGATTCTTGGATACATTCATGCATAGGAGAGGTCTGAAATGATATAGGCCAAAAACAGGAAGCTGGGAGTAGTATAGTTTGGGAGCACTGACTATTTGGACCAAAGGGTCACTGTTTGACTGTATGATTCCATGACTATGACTATTTTACTTTTGAAAAAAAAGTTAATGACTTCACAACATCTCTGTTAAAACGATTCCCTGGTTTTGGTCTCCCATACAAGAGGAAGCATCTCTCAGGTATTTGCCTAAGATCTGTTCAGTACAATAGCAACAGCACTGCTGCCTCACAGCGCCTGTAGACCCGGGTTCAATTCCCGACTCAGGCGACTGACTGTGTGGAGTTTGCACGTTCTCCCCGTGTCTGCGTGGGTTTCCTCCGGGTGCTCCGGTTTCCTCCCACAGTCACAAAGATGTGCGGGTCAGGTGAATTGGCCAAGCTAAATTGCCCGTAGTGTTAGGTAAGTGGTATGGGTGGGTTGCGCTTCGGCGGGTCGGTGTGGACTTGTTGGGCCGAAGGGCCTGTTTCCACACTGTAAATCTAATCTAATCTAATCTAATCTAATCTAATCTCTCACTCTGAGGATAAACTGTTAATCCATCATAACACAAGGCCTTTATCCCAGGAATAAGATAGTGAAGCCTCTATGAAAGCTTCTAAAGCAAATGAATAATTAATTTTGTTAAGTTTAGGGAATGAAAACCACACTCAGTGCACCAAATGTTGTCTCAGCAACAGTAAAACATTTCTCCGATTAAACCCGAAACCCTCCGCAGCATCATTCCATTTACCTTTCTGGTAATTTACTGCAGCTGCAGACTGACTACATTATTCATATGACAGTACACACAGAGCCACCTGTGTCATTGAGTTTAGTAACCTCTCACCATTTCAATAGTTACTTTGTTTTAAATATTCCGCCAAAACACAAACTTCCCATAAACCACATTAAACTATTTCTGCTGAAGGTTTGCTCACTACCCTCCTCTGTCTATATCCCATTGCAGTCTCTCTACTTCCACTTGACAAATTATTGAATGACTATCTTGATGTAAGAACTAATTGAGCTCCAATCCATTGGGTTATCCACTGATATTGACTGATTCCTGAGACACTCCATAGTTGTAGCTTCCCAACCTGAAAATCAATATTAATCTCTACTAACTACTTCCAGTTATATTCAGGACTCCGCTGTTCTTGTGCAGCACCTTAGGCACTGTGACTGGCCTTGTCCTGAGCTGTGTAGTGTGCTTAAATGTCTGAATCATGTCAACCTGCTCATGTCTAACTCCTTAGAGGGGCAGAATCGTCTCCTGCTATTTCACTGCCTGGCTGGCTGAACTTGTTTTTTTTCTGTCTCTGCAACAGCCTCATAGGGTGGATTCAGAGAACAATGTGGGGGCTAGGAGAATCATGTGGCCTTTTGGCCCCTCAGGCTTGCTACACCATTCAGAATGCCCATGGTTGAACAGCTGGTGACTGAACACCCCTTTCCTGTCTGTTCCCAATAACCACTGACTTCCATTGCCCATCAAAAATTAGTTGTATTCAGCCTTGAAAATCTTCAAAACTTAATCTTTACTGTTCCCTGAGGATAAGAAGACAACAGATAGCACAACCCAAAGTAGAAAGGAACATCCTTATCTCAGTTTTAAATGGTAAGGTGTTTATTTTTAAAATGTGCTAACCTCACAACATGTCACTACCTCTTTTGAGGCTCAAGGTAAGAAAGAAATTGTGAACAGACATCAACTATTCAGCCCTCCAATTTGATTCCTTTTCAATCAAATATCTGTCAAACTCAGCCTGCACTGCACTCTTGTGAAGACATTTCCAGATATCATAAGTAATTGGAGCAGAATCAGGTCGTTCAGTCCATTGAATCTGCTCTGCTGTTAGAGATGACTGAGATGTCTCTCAAACCCATTTTCCTCACTTCTCCCCATAACATTGATTCTCTTATGAATCAAAAGCAGATCTAACTCTATCTTAAAGGCACTATTGTGTTTTTGTGTCTGCATGTGTTGTGTATGTATGGATGTCTGTATGTGTGTTTGTGTATGTTTCTGTTGTGATGATACTTTGTCGTTTAGAGGTTATTATGTGTTTTTTTTTAAGAAAGATTTTAAGGCAGGGGTACTGAGCAGACTACCAGTAGAGTGCAGAGCTTCTGAGGTCATGGTACTTTTTAAAATTGGAACAATAGAAGCAGCCTGAATGGAAGCTTTCTCAGAACCAGGATTTTTCGTATTTAGCTTTCACCAATTGTAGCTGGGTTCGCAGCAGGGTTGGACGCTGCAGTTCATGTTGCCTGGCTTCTATTCTCTGAGTTTTCTCCTCCCGAGCTGCTGAAGTTGCATGTGAGAAAATCTGTTTTCTGAATTTACCTTTTTGGCCAGGGTGTGTTTGTGGGATGTTACTATATCGGAATGGTCACTGTTGAGTAGTAAAATAATCTATTGTCCTGTTAAGTTTTCCGATTGAGTTCAGTTAGTCCATGTTCCTCTTTTATTTGTTGTTCACTTGTTCATTCAAACTACAGTGGCTGAATAAATTGCTTTTGGTAGTTTTGAGTAGCTTGATCAATGAGAGTCCAGAGTTCCTTCTCAATGTATTTTGAGGGGGTCTGAAGTAATCCATAACACTCTGCAACAGGATCTCTCTTGTTGTGGGAGAGGTGGTCAGTGAAAAAGGGATCAAAGCCTCTTTCACTGTTGTGCGTAAAGTAGAGAGTGGAATTCCATCATTTTCAACAGTACAGAGACTGCCAGGCATGCCTCACACAAAGATACACACGCACTAATGTAGACAGTTGCACACAGTAATCCAGACAGACGGATGCAAACATACAAATACACACAAAAATACACTCACAGATACAATGACACAAGACAAACAAGGGAGTTATTTGATGCTTCCCTCTCTCTCTCTCTGCAGTGAATTTTCACTATTTCAGTCATTCTGTCTGCTGTATGTCTGTATTTCTGTTGCTCTATTTGCAATGTATCATTTTTTCACTGGCTGTCTGGGTGTGTTTCTATATTTCTATGCTCTGGGGTAGTAAATCAGTAATTTTCCTGCTCAGACTTGTAATTGTGTCAGTATTCATGCTGCTCTGTGTTGATTATGACTTTGTTATGAACTCAGTGCTTGCAGATGACACCAAACCTGGAAGAATTATAAAGTGTGTGGAGGACTGAATGGAACACCAACAGACAGCAAAGAGTTGGTATAAAAAGTGAGGTCTGCAGATGCTGGAGATCAGAGCTGAAAATGTGTTGTTGGTTAAAGCACAGCAGGTTAGGCAGCATCCAAGGAACAGGAAATTCGACGTTTCGGGTCTGAGCCCTTCATCAGGAATGAGGAGAGTGTGCCAGGCAGGCAAAGATAAAAGGTAGGGAGGAGGGACTTGGGGGAGGGGCGATGGAGATGTGATAGGTGGAAGGAGGAGCAATGGGCAGTTAAAGGGGTGATGACATTTTCCCTGCATTTGCATTTCTCTACGTCAGAGCACCGAACGCAAATTAGACCAAAAGACAGAAATTTGCAACCTCCATTTGTCTTCAAGGAACTAGAATCCTTCAGGATGGCAACAGTTTCACCCTCCATATTAAGAACTGTAAAGAAATGACCTGTTTCTGGATCAGTGGTGCTGGAAGAGCACAGCAGTTCAGGAAGCATCCAACGAGCAGCGAAATTGACGTTTCAGGCAAAAGCCCTTCATCAGGAATAAAGGCAGTGAGCTGGAAGCATGGAGAGTGTCTGCTCTCGAGTGATCGAGTGTGTGGGAATGTTCTAGAAACCATCTACCCTTATGGATGTGTGTCTGTTCATTTGGGGAAGGAGACTTTCTTGTATTTTATGTCCTTTTTTTTCAAGTAATTCACATCTTAGCATTTGTTATTCCAGCTCCATTATTTCAATAAATCTCTGAATACAATGACACATTTGAAAATCTCACTCTGTTCTCAATCAAACTGGTTGCTTTTCCTCCAGGCTGATGTATAATTTGTTTGTTTTCCTTCCTCACAGTTAATGTAGTGACGATCTTTATCTTCCTTCATAAAGATTGCGGATTGTCACCATGTGTCAGACATTACCTGGGGGCCATGGCATTTGCTGATCTGCAGGTCATTATCCTTGATCTGATATTGAGGCACATTCCCATTGTTTATCCAGAACAGTTTTATTTCCTGAAGTCCATCCCAGTGTGTAATATCCACGCTGTCCTGCTTTATGCAGCCACTGACTGTTCTGTTTGGTTCACCGTCACTTTCACCTTTGATCGGTTTGTGGCCATTTGTTGCCAGAAGCTGAAAAGTAAATATTGCAGTGAGAAAATGGCTGCTATCGTTTTGGGGACAGTGACTGTGCTGAGCTGTTCAAAGAACACTTTTTGGTATTTTATGCTCACATCTCAGTATTGGTTGGGGAACGACCCCTGGTTTTGTGAGGGAAAAAGCAACACCCTATTCTTTAACACCTGGGTCACTATCGAGTTTCTCCATTACGTTCTAACCCCGGGTCTCCCATTTCTCCTGATTCTGCTGCTCAATGTTTTCACCGTCAGACACATTTTAGTGACCAACAAAGTCCGCAGGAGTCTCTGGACTCACACTAATGGAGATGGTCAGTGTGACACAGAAATACAAAACCGAAAAAAATCCATCACTTTACTGTTTGTGATCTCGATCAATTTCATTCTGTTGTGGTCAACGTTAATGGTATATTCTATATGGTACAGAATGCATGCCTTGGTATATCGCTTTGTGAAACTGGATTGGTTTGCACGGGAATTGGGTTTCATGCTGCAGCTCCTCAGTTGTTGTACAAACACCGCGATTTATGCTATGACCCAGACTAAGTTCAGACAGCATCTGAAGAATGTGCTGAAATATCCCTTTATCCAAATTCATCAATAAATCAAATTCACTCATTAATCACTCCATCCATGATTTTCTCATTTCAATTCAATGTTTCAGCAATGAAGCAGCCTAATGCTTTGCTAACAGAGTAAGGGTAGTGCTGGTTTTCATAGAGATGTACAGCACGGAAACAGACCATTTGGTCCACCTTTTCTATGCCAACCAGATATCTAAAGTCAATTTAGTCCTGTCTGCCAGCACCCGGCCCATATCCCTGTAAACCCTTCCTATTCATATACCCATCCAGATGCCCTTTAATTATTGCAACTGTACCAGCCTCTACCAATTCCTCTGACAGCCCATTCCACATACGCACCACACTCTGCATGAAAACGTTGCCCCTGAGGCCTCTTTTATATTGTTCCCCTCTCACTCTAAACCTATGCCCTCTAGTTCTGGAGTCCCCCACTCCAGGGAAACGACCATGTCTATTTACTCTCTGCATGCCCCTCATGATTTTATAAACCTCTATAAGATCACCCCTCAGCCTCCGATGCTACAGGAAAAACAGCCCGAGCCTATTCCCTGCCTCCCTCTCACTGTGCCCCCATCTCTCTTCGGTCTCTCTCTATCCCCGCTCTCTCTGCCTGTCTCTCTGTGTCCCTCTCTCTCTCTCTCTCGCTCTCTCTCTCTCTCTCTCTCTGGCTATACTCTGGTTGCTTGCTCTGTCTGTCTCCCGCTTTCTCTCTCTCTTCCTCTGTCCCCGACTCTTTCTCTGTCACTCCTTATTTGAAAAGCAGACTCACCTGCTGGAATGGCATCAATTCACTGGTGAGAGCAGACTGACCCCATTGTGAGCTTATCACTCACCCCAGGGACAGCAGACTGACCCCATTGTGTGTATCACTGACTCTAGGGAGACAGACTGACCCCATTGTGTGGATATCACTGACACTGGGGTGAGCAGACTGACAGCACTGTGTGTATCACTGACTCTAGGGAGACAGACTGACCCCACTGTGTGTATATCACTGACGCCGGGAAGAGCAGACTGACAGCACTGTGTGTATCACTGACTCTGGGGAGACAGACTGATCCCACTGTATGTATATCACTGACTCCAGGGAGAGCAGACTGACAGCACTGTGTGTATCACTGACTCTGGGGAGACAGACTGACCCCACTGTGTATATCACTGACACCGGTGAGAGCATATCGACAGCAATGTGAGTGCATCACAGGCCCCAGATAGAAAGACTGACCCCATGGTATGTGTATCATTGGCCCCAGCCAGAGCACACAGATGCCACGGTATATGCATCAATGTCCCTAAGGAGAGTTAACTGACCCTACTCTGTGTGTATTGTTTCCCGTGGGACAAGAGACTGACCCCACTGTGTCTGTATCACTGACCCCGGAGAGACACTAACCCCACTGTGTCTGTATAATTGACCCTGGGAGAGCAGACACACCCACTTTGTCTGTATCACTAACCCCGGGGAGAGACTGACCCCACTGTTTCTGTATCTCTGACCCTGGGGAGAGCAGACTGACCCCCTTGGGCCTGTATCACTGATCCCGGGGAGTGCATACTGACCCCACCGTGTCTGTATCACTCACCCTGGGGACAGCAGGCTGATCCCACTGTTACTGTATCACTGACCCCGGGGAGAGACTGACCCCACTGTTTCTGTATCTCTGACCCCAGGGAGAGCAGACTGGCCGTACTGTGTCTGTACCACTGACCCTGGGGAAAGCAGACTGACCCCACTGTGTCTGTATCACTGATCCCGGGAAGAGCAGATTGACCCCACTGTGTCTGTATCACTCATCCTGGGGAGAGCAGACTGACCCCACTGTTTCTGTATAACTGACACTGGTGAGAACAGACTCAACCTTCTGTTTGGGTATCACTGACTGAACCAATATGAGGATATCACTGACACTGAAGAGGGATGTTATGTCGTAATCAGCATGAGGTTTCCATCCTGCTGTTTAACCTAGCTCCACTAGACTTCATGGGGTCAATGTTGAAGACTCCCAGAGCATTCTCCTTACCACTGTACGACCAACTCTGTTAGGTCTGTCCTGCCAGTGAGACAGGACATATAAAGGGTTGGTGATAGTGGTGTCTGGGACACTGACATACCATGGAATCATACCATGCACAAAATATCATATTGTTGCTTGATTAGTTTGTGAGACAGGTCTCCCAATTTTGGCACTGGCCCCCAGATGTTAGTGAGGAGGACTTTACAGAGTCTAAAAGATTGTTTCCTCCATTTCCTTTTCCAATGCCAGGTAAACGATTTGGTTTCTGTTGGGCAGCATGGTGGCACAGTGGTTAGCACTGCAGCCTCACAGCACCAGAGACCTGGGTTCAATTCTCACCTCAGGCAACTGTCTATGTGGAGTTTGCACATTTTCCTTGTATCTGTGTGGGTATCCTCTGGGTGCTCCGGTTTCCTCCCACTGTCCAAAAATGTGCAGGTTAGGTGAATTGGCCATGCTAAATAGCCTGTAGTGTTACGTAAATGTAGGAGAATGGGTCTGGGTGGGTTGCTCTTCTGAGGGTTGGTGTGGACTTGTTGGCTGAAGGGCCTGTTTCCACAATGTATTTAATCTAATCATTTCTTTGAGACTTTGTAGCGATTGTTACAACTGAATAGCTTGCTAGGCTATTTCAAAGGGCAATTGAGCATCAACCACATTGTTGTGAGTCTGGAGTCTCATGTAAGCCAGACCAGGTGAAGATGGCAGGTTCTTTTCCTGAAGGACATTAGTGAATCTATTAAATCTGACACTGTTGTTGTCTTTTCACTAATAATTGATGCAAACAAGAACATTAATAATGATAGATTGTTTGTACCCAGTTGGCCTATTCTCCTTCACTGGCTCTTCAAATGAACATCATTACTTCCATCCAATATCCTGCTTTTCATCCATACCCTTCCTGACTCATCAGGGATGCAATCTACATCTTTTGTTTCTTTGTTTGAAAAGCAGTAAAACTGTCACTGTTGTAGAACAATCTCCTCTGAGTGAGTAGTCTCAATAAAATGAAAAGCAATGACTTAAGTACAAAACCTCGTTATTCAAATTGGCACTTGACGGCCTTCTGTAGTCCACATCGAGTTGGTCAACTCTAGGTTATTAATTCTGCATGCATCTTGTCTCCTGTTTTAGTTGTTCAGTTCGTTGTTTATGCCTTCATATCAGAGATACATACATTATTGCTAAGCAAAGATAGTCATGGATATGGGCCAAAAGCAGGTGCACAGAGTAAGGCAACAAATAAGCCATAATGTCCTTAAAATACAGAACAGGCTCAAGGGGCCCAATGACCTTGTCCTATTCCAACGTTCCAACGTTTCATGCTGCAATGACACGTCGACCACGCAGCCAATTACAGTTAACTATTAATTATCTATTTCAACAGATCAAATTACATGAAGACTATATATGGAACAGTTATACTCTCCACGCACAACAAAGGGTACGGTTGCAGGCCAGTTTGATTGCCACCACATTTACAACATTCACTGCATCCACCCTCAACTCTCAAAAGAAGCAGTGTGTGCCAGTTAAAAGATACATTCAGAAATTTACCACTGTTTATTCGACAGCACCTTCCAGGACATGACCACCTGGAATGTCAAAGACAGCAGGTCCATGGGAACACCATCACCTGCAAGTTACACATAAAGCCAATGACCATTCTGACTTGGAAATATATCTCTGTTCTGTGACTGTTACTTGATGAAAATCCTGGCTTCATTCCCTAACATTATTGTGGGTTTACTGGCAGCAAATTGTCTGCAGCAGGTCAAGTAGGCAGTGGTGCATCACCCTGTTTAGAAAATCTGTGTACAGGCAATAAAGGCCTAGCCAGCAATGTCTCAAATTTATGAATGAATCATAAATTAACTTTTCACTCTTTGGTACCAGAGTTTCACTTTGCTGAGGTTTTGAAAATATAGTGGTCTGTGTTCTTGAGTTTCAGGAAATGGATAAATGATTTGATTGAAATGTAAAATATTCTGAACGACAGGGGCTTGATAGGGCAGATGCTGAGTCATTACTTCTGAGGTTCTAAGAGTGCAAAATATAATGACAGAATCTTAGCATAATGGGTAGCTTATTTGGGACTGGGATAGTGTGAAAGCACTTCCTTCAAAGAGTCTTGGAGTATTTAATATTTGCCATTCATGAGGATTGTGGATGCACTGTCACTGAATACAGCAAAAGATTCACAGAGATGTGGAAGAGTTTAGGACTGGAGCAGGTTACAATAATAGGGAGGTGTAGGTGCAGGAGGATGTTACAGATATAGGGTGGTTGCAATACAATGTGGGGCTTGCATAGGTACAGAAGGGTGTAAGGGCTGGATGGCATTTCAAAGATAGAGAATGCAGTTGGGGCTGGAAGAATTTAAAAAGATAGGGAGGGGTAGAAGGGCTTGGAGTGGTTTATAGCGATAGGGAGGGTCGCAGCTGCTGGAGTTTATTCCAGAGATTTGAAGGGACATATGTGCTGGAGGTGATGTTGCTATTCAAGATTATGGAGCAAAGGAGAGATGTGGGGGCTGGAGGAGTTTACAGAGATAGTAGAATGTGTCAAGGCTGAAAAGTTGGGTTGGCATTTGGTGCCGGTGGAGTTACAGAGAGAGAAGGGTTGCCGTTGCTGCAGGAGGTTACTGCGATAGTGGAGGGATGTAGGGAGTGGTGATGACCGAGATAGGGAGGATATAGTTGGTGGAGGGATTAACAGAGATAGAGCGGGAGGTGTTGGTGCTGAACATTGACACAAAGATTGGTGTGGAGGTGATTCCAGAGAAAGATAGAGGGGTTTACATTCTTGAGAACGTAATGAGGAGAAGTAGGAGAATGGGCGTGAGAAATACATAGACCATGATTGGATGACAAAGCAGACTCGATGGGCCAAATGGCCTCTTATGGCACCTGTATCTGATGAACTATGGTCCAAGGAGCAGATTACAGAAAAAGGAGGGGTACAAGGAATGAAGCAGGCTACAGTGATAAGGAGGTGTGGAAGCAAGGTAGAGAGGTGTACATGCAAGAGGCAGTCACAGACAAGGAGGGATGAGATGGAGTCTTTTTTAATTCACTCATGGACATATGAATTTTGGCTGATTACCTTTTATTGCCTACCTGTGTTTGCCCTTAAGGGTAATGGCAATAGACAATGGCAGAGGTACTGGAAGAAGTAGCAATGTTTGGGAGGGGTGTCGGTCCTACAGGATGTCATGAAAATAGCAAGGATTTTTGGGGCTGGAGAGATTGCAGAAATGGGCAGGTTTCTATTTGCATGGGTAGCTTAGAAAGATATGGAGGTGGTGTACAGGATGTTTGAAGTTACAGAGATGGGAGTGATGTAGGGACAGGACAGTTTACTCAGACAGGGATGAGTATTGGCTGGAGGTGATGACTGAGATAATGAACAGTGGAGGCACTGGAGGAGATGTCAGAAATACGGTGATATATAGGAGCTGGAGGATGTTACGGAGGTTCCAATGATAGGAGAGGTGTAGATACAAGAGGGAATTATAGTGATGGGGGGTGTGGATACTAGAGATATTGTAGAGCTCAGGAGACATGTAGGTGTTGGAGGAGGCTCCAGTGATTGTAGAGGTTTGATACTGGTGAAGATGTCAGTGATAGGAGGGTTGTAGATTCGGAGGGGATTCCACTGTTAGAAGAAGTGTGGACTCAATAGGCCAAATTGCCGAATTGGGATTTTATGTTCTATGTCATTATATCCTCCACTTTAGTATGACTACCAAGTCAGGGGATAAATCCTTGTTCAGTGAAGAATACAGGAGGGCAGGCCAAGAGCAGCGCCTAAAAATGAGATGAAGTTACCAAACAGGACCACTTACTCATCAAATAATGGATACAGCAAGTGGCAAACAGATCTAAAGGAGCCCACAGCTAAAGGATCAGGCTTAACTCTGTGATCATTGTCTCATCCAGCTGTGAACAGTGATGGATAATCAAAGAACTCACTAGAGGAGGTAGCTCCACAATTATCACCTTCTTCAATGATGGATGAGTAGGAGAACAACAGTAGTAGCACAACAGTAGAAAAGATAAGGCTGAAACACTCACAACAGTGTTCAGAGAGAAGTGTTGCTGGGGTGATCTCTTTCAGTCTTCTCCAAAGCTCTCGGGTAGCACAGTCTTCAGCCAATTCGATTTATTTTGTGTGACGTCAACAAACAGCTGGAGGGACTGAATAATGAAAAGGCTGTGGGCCCTGATAACATTCCATTCCAGCTATTCCTGCTGGCTACAACACTGGTATTTTCTTGACAATGTGGAATATTATCTGGATGTAAACCTTACACATACACAGAAAATCAGACAACTATTTACTGCCTCATGTGTCTAATCTCTATCATTAAGAGACTGATGAAATATGTCATCTACAGTACCATCAAGCAGCACTTTCTCATCAACAACCTGCTCACTGTAGCCCAGTTTGGACCCTGCCAGGACCACTTGCACCCTGACCTCATTAAAAGTTTGGTTTTAATGCAGACAACATGAAGAAAAGCTGAATTCTAGAGGTAAAGCATGAGTGACTGCACTTATCATCATAGATGCATTTGACCAAGTGTGGCATCAAGGAACAAAACTGGAGTAAACGAGAATCAGGGAAACCTCTGCACTGGTTGAAATCATACCTTATTAAAAGAAAGATAGTTGAGGTTGATTGAGAGCAGCCACCTCAGCTCCAGGTCAGCTTTGCAACAGGGGAGATGTTTCTGAGGAAGGATGTAGATTAGAAATGGAAAAGTAAGACACTATAGTTTTGCAGGATGATCAGGTTGCTCTCTCCTTAGACAGAGATGACTGGTGGCAATTTAACTGGACAATCAGCACACCTCAAGTAAAGAGGGAAGTTGAGAAGATGTTCTTTATATTCACCCCAGTACGTGCAAGAATTGAACTCACACTGTCTGCATTAATCTGCATCACAAACTGTTGCCCAACTGAGCTATACAAGTCCTCACTCAGCTCCTGAGAGTAGGTATTTTACAATCAGTTTGTTTTGAGATGTTATTACACACTTGCAGCAGATCAGACTTGAAGCAAGCTTCCTAGCTTAGAGGGAGACTCTATCAGTGTGCCACAACAGTGCTCTCGCACTCTTCAGCTGCTTCATTACCACGATGAAGCTTCCCTTTACCACAAAGTGGTGGCATGGTGGCTCAGTGGTTAGCACTGCTACCTCATTGCCAGGAACCCAGGTTCAATTCCAGCCTTGGGCAAAAGTGTGGAGGTTGCACATTCTCCTCGTGTCTGTGCGGGTTTCCTCCATGTGCCCCAGTGTCTTCCCACAGTCCAAGCAATGTGCAGGCCCAGTGAATTGGCCAAACTAAATTGCCTATAGTATAGAGTGCATTAGTCAGAGGGAAATGGGTTTGGGTGGGTTACTCTTCAGAGGGTCGGTATGGACTTGTTGGACCAAATGGCCTGTTTTCATACTGTAGAGAATCTAATCTTAAAAAGAGGATTATAATTGGGGATGCTCACCAATGATTGCACAATGTTCAACACCATGCGAGATGACTCAGATACTGAAGCCTTATCCAAATGCAGAAAGACCTGCAAAATATGGGCTGAGAGGTGACATACTTGCATTACACACATGCCAGGCAATGATCACCTTTAACAAATCAGACTTGAACCATCGTCCGTTTCCATTCAATTTGATTACCATCACAGAACCCGCAACTACCAATATCTTGAGTATTACCATTTACCAGAAATTGAATGGGACTCACCACATAAGCTCAGAGGCTACAGGAATAAGTCAGAAGCTGCAGAAATAACTTTCCTCATGATACCCAAAAGCTTCAAGATTAGAGTGGTGCTGGAAAAGCACAGCAGGTCAGGCAGCATCCGAGGAGCAGGAAAATCGACGTTTCGGACAAAAGCCCTTCATCAGGAATGGGCTGATGAAGGGCTTTTGCCCAAAACGTTGATTTTCCTGTTCCTCAGGTGCTGCCTGACCTGCTGTGCTTTTCCAGGACCACTCTAATCTTGATTCTAATCTCCAGCATCTGCAGTACCCACTTCAGCCTCTATCTCAAAGCTTGTCCACCATCTTTAAGACATAGGTTGGATGTGTGTGTGATACATTTTCTCCAGTCCTTCAGGGTTCCCTGTGCACTCTCATCACACGTACTTCTCGCATAGGTGACTTCTACTGCCTTCCGAAGATACACAAAGTCAACACACCAGGACATGCCATCGTATTAGGCCATGCGACCCTGTGTGAGAACCTCTCTGGCCATGTTGAAGGCATTTTGGGACCTATTGTGCAGGGGACCCCCAGCTTCTTTCGCGACACTACAGATTTGTTACAAAAACTCAGCACCTATGAAACAGTCAAACCAGGAACATTTCTTGTCACAATGGATGTTTCAGCTCTCTACATTAACATCCCCTATGATGATGGCATTGTGACAACAGCCTCAGTACGCAACACCAACAACTGCCAATCTCCAAGCACCACCCTACAACTCATCTGCGTCATCCTCAATTACAACATTTGCACCTTTGACCAAAAGGGAAGCCATGGGCACCCGTACGGGCCCCAGCTATACCTGTGTGTTTGTTGGCTATGTAGAACAGTCCATCTTCCATAGTTACACCGGCACCACTCCCCATCTCTTCCTCCGCGACATTGATGACTGCATTGGCGCCACCTCGTGCTCCCGCGAGGAGGTTGAGCAATCCATCAACTTCACCAACACATTCCACCCTGACCTTAAATTTACCTGGACCATCTCTGACACCTTCCTCCCGTCCTGGACCTCTCCATCTCCATTAACGACGACCGACTTGACACTGACATTTTTTACAAACACACGGACTCCCATAGCTACCTGGATTACACCTCTTCCCACCCTACCTTCTGCAAAAATGCCATCCTGTATTCCTAATTCCTCTGCCTCTGCCGTATCTGCTCCCAGGAGGACCAGTTCCACCTCAGAACACACCAGATGCCCTCTATCTTTAGAGACCGCAATTTCCCTTCCCACGTGGTTAAAGATGCCTGCCAGCGGATCTTGTCCACATCCTGCCCCTCTGCTCTCAGACCCCAGCACTCCAACCGTAACAAAGACGTAACAAGAAGGTGCTCACCTTCCACCCGACCAACCTTCACATAAACCAAATCATCCACTGACATTTCCGCCACCTCCAAACAGACCCCACCACCAGGGATATATTTCTCTCTCCACCCCTTTCCACCTTCTGCAAAGACCGTTCCCCCTGTGACTACCTGGTCAGGTCCATGCAACCCTACAACCCACCCTCCCATCCTGGCACCTTCCCCTGCCACTGCAGGAATTGCAAAACCTGCGCCCACACCTCCTTCCTCACCTCCATCCAAGGCCCTACAGGAGCTTTCCACATCCATCAAAGTTTTACCTGCACATGCACTAAAATCATTTATTGTATCCGTTGCTCCCGATGCGGTCTCATCTACATTGGGAAGACTGGCCGCCTCCTAGCAGAGCGCTTTAGGGAACATCTCCGAGACACCCGCACCAATCAACCACACCACCCGGTGGCCCAACATTTCAACTCCCCCTCCCACTCTGCCGAGGACATAGAGGTCTTAGGCCTCTTTCACCACTGCTTCCTCACCATCAGACGCCTGGAGGAAGAACGCCTCATCTTCCGCCTCGGAACACTTCAACCCCAGGGCATCAATGTGGGCTTCTACAGTTTCCTCATTTCCCCTTCCCCCACCTCACCCCAGTTCCAAACTTCAAGCTCAGCACTGTCCCCATGTCTTGTCCTACCTGCCTATCTTCTTTTCCACCTATCCACTCCACCCTCCCCCCCTTGACCTATCACCTTCATCCCCTCCCCCACTCACCTATTGTACTCTATGCTACTTTCTCCCCTCCCCCACCCTCCTCTCACTTATCTCTCCACCCTTCAGGCTCTTTGCCTGTATTCTTGATGAAGGGCTTTTGCCTGAACAGTCGATTTTACTGCTCCTCGGATGCTGCCAAAATTGTTATGCTCTTCCAGCATTACTAATCCAGAGCCATTCCCAATAGACAAGCCCTATGCATACACGGGACCTGTTCAGATGAGAAGGAACGTGCGGACACCTGAAGGTGCTCAAGGATGTCCTCATAATAACAGGGTACAATGCTCAACACATCGACCACCAGTTCTGATGTAGCACAGTGAGAAGCTGCAATGTAAAAAATGAGGTCTGCAGATGCTGGAGATCACAGCTGCAAATGTGTTGCTGGTCAAAGCACAGCAGGCCAGGCAGCATCTCAGGAATAGAGAATTCGACGTTTCGAGCATAAGCCCTTCATCAGGAATAAGAGAGAGAGAGCCAAGCAGGCTAAGATAAAAGGTAGGGAGGAGGGACTAGGGGGAGGGGCGATGGAGGTGGGATAGGTGGAAGGAGGTCAAGGTGAGGGTGATAGGCCGGAGTGGGGTGGGGGCGGAGAGGTCAGGAAGAGGATTGCAGGTTAGGAGGGCGGTGCTGAGTTGAGGGAACCGACTGAGACAAGGTTGGGGGAGGGGAAATGAGGAAACTGGAGAAATCTGAATTCATACCTTGTGGTTGGAGGGTTCCCAGGCGGAAGATGAGGCGCTCCTCCTCCAGCCGTCGTGTAGTTGTGTTCTGCCGGTGGAGGAGTCCAAGGACCTGCATGTCCTCGGTGGAGTGGGAGGGAGAGTTAAAGTGTTGAGCCACGGGGTGATTGGGTTGGTTGGTTCGGGCGGCCCGGAGGTGTTCTCTGAAGCGTTCCGCAAGTAAGCGGCCTGTCTCACCAATATAGAAGAGGCCACATCGGGTGCAGCGGATGCAATAGATGATGTGTGTGGAGGTACAGGTGAACTTGTGGCGGATATGGAAGGATCCCTTGGGGCCTTGGAGGGAAGTGAGTGTGGAGGTGTGGGCGCAAGTTTTACATTTCCTGCGGTTGCAGGGGAAGGTGCCGGGGGTGGAGGTTGGGTTGGTGGGGGGTGTGGATCTGACGAGGGAGTCACGAAGGGAGTGGTCCTTGTGGAACGCTGATAGGGGAGGGGAGGGAAATGTATCCTTGGTGGTGGGGTCCGTTTGGAGGTGGCGGAAATGGCTGTGGATGATACGTTGTATGCGGAGGTTGGTGGGATGGTAGGTGAGAACCAGTGGGGTTCGGTCCTGGTGGCGGTTGGAGGAGCGGGAAGTGGAGGAGATGCAGTGGAGGGCATCGTCGATCACGTCTGGGGGGAATCTGCGGTCCTTGAAGAAGGAGGCCACCTGGGCTGTGCGGTGTTGGAATTGGTCCTCCTGGGAGCAGATGCGGCGGAGACGAAGGAATTGGGAATATGGGATGGCGTTTTTACAGGGGGCAGGGTGGGAGGAGGTGTAGTCCAGGTAGCTGTGGGAGTCAGTCGGTTTATAATAGATGTCTGTGTTGAGTCGGTCGTCCGAGATAGAAATGGAAAGGTCTAGGAAGGGGAGGGAGGAGTCTGAGACAGTCCAGGTGAATTTCAGGTCGGGGTGGAAGGTGTTAGTAAAGTTGATGAACTGTTCAACCTCCTCGTGGGAGCACGAGGCAGCGCCGATACAGTCATCGATGTAGCGGAGGAAAAGGTGGGGGGTGGTGCCAGTGTAGTTGCGGAAGATGGACTGTTCCACATATCCTACGAAGAGGCAGGCATAGCTGGGGCCCATGCGGGTGCCCATGGCAACTCCTTTAGTTTGGAGGAAGTGGGAGGATTGAAAAGAGAAGTTATTCAGGGTGAGGACCAGTTCAGTCAGTCGAAGGAGGGTGTCAGTGGAAGGGTACTGGTTGGTGCGGCGGGAAAGGAAGAAGCGGAGGGCTTTGAGTCCTTCGTGATGGGGATGGAGGTGTACAGGGACTGGATGTCCATAGTGAAAATAAGGCGTTGGGGACCGGGGAAGCGAAAATCCTGGAGGAGGTGGAGGGCGTGGGTGGTGTCCCGAACGTAGGTGGGGAGTTCTTGGACTAAAGGGGACAGGACCGTGTCGAGGTATTGGGAGATGAGTTCGGTGGGGCAGGAGCAGGCTGAGACAATGGGTCGGCCGGGGCAGGCAGGTTTGTGGATTTTGGGCAGGAGGTAGAAATGGGCGGTGCGGGGTTGTGGGACTATGAGGTTGGAGGCGGTGGATGGGAGATCCCCTGAGGTGATGAGGTCCTGGATGGTCTGGGAGATGATGGTTTGGTGGTGGGAGGTGGGGTCGTGGTCAAGGGGGCGATAAGAGGAGTAGTCCGCGAGCTGGCGTTTGGCTTCAGCGGCATACAGGTCAGTGCGCCAAACTACCACTGCGCCTCCCTTGTCTGCGGGTTTACAGGTCAGTGCGCCAAACTACCACCGCGCCTCCCTTGTCTGCGGGTTTACAGGTCAGTGCGCCAAACTACCACCGCGCCTCCCTTAAAACCCGCAGACAAGGGAGGCGTGGTGGTAGTTTGGCGCACTGACCTGTATGCCGCTGAAGCCAAACGCCAGCTCGCGGACGCCTCCTCTTATCGCCCCCTTGACCACGACCCCACCTCCCACCACCAAACCATCATCTCCCAGACCATCCAGGACCTCATTACCTCAGGGGATCTCCCATCCACCGCCTCCAACCTCATAGTCCCACAACCCCGCACCGCCCGTTTCTACCTCCTGCCCAAAATCCACAAACCTGCCTGCCCCGGCCGACCCATTGTCTCAGCCTGCTCCTGCCCCACCGAACTCATCTCCCAATACCTCGACACGGTCCTGTCCCCTTTAGTCCAAGAACTGGGCGGCATGGTGGCACAGTGGTTAGCACTGCTGCCTCACAGCGCCTGAGACCCGGGTTCAATTCCCGACTCAGGCGACTGACTGTGTGGAGTTTGCACGTTCTCCCCGTGTCTGCATGGGTTTCCTCCGGGTGCTCCGGTTTCCTCCCACAGTCCAAAGATGTGCAGGTCAGGTGAATTGGTCATGCTAAATTGCCCGTAGTGTTAGGTAAGGGGTAAATGTAGGGGTATGGGTGGGTTGCGCTTCGGCGGGTCGGTGTGGACTTGTTGGGCCGAAGGGCCTGTTTCCACACTGTAAGTAATCTAATCTAATCTAAAAAAAAACTCCCCACCTACGTTCGGGACACCACCCACGCCCTCCACCTCCTCCAGGATTTTCGCTTCCCCGGTCCCCAACGCCTTATTTTCACTATGGACATCCAGTCCCTGTACACCTCCATCCCCATCACGAAGGACTCAAAGCCCTCCGCTTCTTCCTTTCCCGCCGCACCAACCAGTACCCTTCCACTGACACCCTCCTTCGACTGACTGAATTGGTCCTCACCCTGAATAACTTCTCTTTTCAATCCTCCCACTTCCTCCAAACTAAAGGAGTTGCCATGGGCACCCGCATGGGCCCCAGCTATGCCTGCCTCTTCGTAGGATATGTGGAACAGTCCATCTTCCGCAACTACACTGGCACCATCCCCCACCTTTTCCTCCGCTACATCGATGACTGTATCGGCGCTGCCTCGTGCTCCCACGAGGAGGTTGAACAGTTCATCAACTTTACTAACACCTTCCACCCCGACCTGAAATTCACCTGGACTGTCTCAGACTCCTCCCTCCCCTTCCTAGACCTTTCCATTTCTATCTCGGACGACCGACTCAACACAGACATCTATTATAAACCGACTGACTCCCACAGCTACCTGGACTACACCTCCTCCCACCCTGCCCCCTGTAAAAACGCCATCCCATATTCCCAATTCCTTCGTCTCCGCCGCATCTGCTCCCAGGAGGACCAATTCCAACACCGCACAGCCCAGATGGCCTCCTTCTTCAAGGACCGCAGATTCCCCCCAGACGTGATCGACGATGCCCTCCACCGCATCTCCTCCACTTCCCGCTCCTCCGCCCTTGAGCCCCGCTCCTCCAACCGCCACCAAGACAGAACCCCACTGGTTCTCACCTACCACCCCACCAACCTCCGCATACAACGTATCATCCACCGCTATTTCCGCCACCTCCAAACGGACCCCACCACCAAGGATATATTTCCCTCCCCTCCCCTATCAGCGATCCGCAAGGACCACTCCCTTCGTGACTCCCTCGTCAGATCCACACCCCCCACCAACCCAACCTCCACCCCCGGCACCTTCCCCTGCAACCGCAGGAAATGTAAAACTTGCGCCCACACCTCCACACTCACTTCCCTCCAAGGCCCCAAGGGATCCTTCCATATCCGCCACAAGTTCACCTGTACCTCCACACACATCATCTATTGCATCCGCTGCACCCGATGTGGCCTCCTCTATATTGGTGAGACAGGCCGCTTACTTGCGGAACGCTTCAGAGAACACCTCCGGGCCGCCCGAACCAACCAACCCAATCACCCCGTGGCTCAACACTTTAACTCTCCCTCCCACTCCACCGAGGACATGCAGGTCCTTGGACTCCTCCACCGGCAGAACACAACTACACGACGGCTGGAGGAGGAGCGCCTCATCTTCCGCCTGGGAACCCTCCAACCACAAGGTATGAATTCAGATTTCTCCAGTTTCCTCATTTCCCCTCCCCCCACCTTGTCTCAGTCGGTTCCCTCAACCCAGCACCGCCCTCCTAACCTGCAATCTTCTTCCTGACCTCTCCGCCCCCACCCCACTCCGGCCTATCACCCTCACCTTGACCTCCTTCCACCTATCCCACCTCCATCGCCCCTCCCCCTAGTCCCTCCTCCCTACCTTTTATCTTAGCCTGCTTGGCTCTCTCTCTCTTATTCCTGATGAAGGGCTTATGCTCGAAACGTCGAATTCTCTATTCCTGAGATGCTGCCTGGCCTGCTGTGATTTGACCAGCAACACATTTGCAGCGAGAAACTGCAATGACCTCCTTAGGAGAGAGGCATGGGTTGCAATCGATAGGATTTCCTTTGCTGTCCAGTACTTCCCAGGAGCCAGATAACTATGGCATGTTGTCTGCAGCCTGCAACACAGCATGAGCACTACACCAAGACCTTCATGGACCTTCATGTCTCGCCTTTAAACAACCAGCAAACCATAAACAGATCATTGTTCACAGGAAATTGCCCAGCTTCAGGACAACATCATCCACATCACCATACAACCCTGCCATGGCAACCATTGCAAGACATGTCAGAGTGTTGACACGAATACCACTATTACACATTGGGACACCACCACCAGGTAACAACGCAAAGTTTGATACCCATGAGAATGGTTTCAACCGGTGTATTGCGTTTATGTCACATTATTGATGATCCCACTACACTGTGCATTCTCTTTCACTCTCTCTCTTACACACAAACACATGCACATGCACACACTCACAAGGGCACACACACACCCTCTTACATACTCGCACTCTCACACAGACCCTCTTTCATACACAATCTCTCTTTCATATGCACACACATTCATCCCGCCCCCACACTCACACCCATGTATGCACCCTTTCACAGGCTTATACTCCATCACAAACAAAATATACCAAGCTTACACACACTCACTCACATCCACTCACAACCCACATGTACACACTCACATGCACACACTCACTCTGTCTCACCTGCACGCGCACACATATAGGTTTATGGGGTGAATTTGTATCTGCAGAATTATATTTGCAGATACATTCTATTTTGCTCAAAAATTGCATAATCTACAGTCAATTCATGTAATATTCTATAAATTCCACTTTAGAAATAGAACCATTCTGACTCAAGATTGGGATAGAGACAGACTTTAACCTCACATCTTTAATGCAATGTTTGAGCTAAGGTGCCACCTTTGGTTAGAAAACTTGAAGTTATCTTGAGTAAGTGACTTAAAAGAAGTTCTGGGATTTACATATGAAAGAACTGAAACGAGCAAACTCATTGTAAAAGATGAAAGACTAATCATTTCAGCTGCATGAAAATGTCATCTTTTGTTATAAATTTTGTGTCCTCCGATCTTATACTGTACAACTATCTGATGAAGAAGCAACGCTCTGAAAGTTAGTGCTTCCAAATAAATTTGTTGGACTATAACTTGGTGTTGTATGATTTTTAACGAAATACACCTTCTTTACCTATATGAGTGCAGCTTCACCTCTCATCCTCTGGCACTCAGTAGCAATGCCTGCCATCTCCAGGGTGCTCTGAAACCACAACCATCAAGAAGGATAAGGGCAGCAGATACATGGGGCAACCAACCATGGTCAAGTTCTGTTGCAAACCACCCACCATCCTGATTTGGAAATATATTGCTGTTCATTCAGTGTCACTGTTTCAAGTTCCTCCCCAGTGACATTGTAAATCTACTCCCAGCACATGGACTGCAGAGGTTCAATGCAGCAGCTCACTACCACCTTCCTGAAAGGCAACAAGGGATGGGCAATCAGTACTGACTCGAACACACTCCAAGAATAAATTCGAATGAAAAATATTGTCCAAACATGGCCAATACTGGACACTGAGTTTTGGGTTTTGTGAGTGCAGGCTGTACCTTGAAGAAAGTGAGGACTGCAGAAGCTGGAGATCAGAGTTGAGAGTGTGGTGCTGGAAATGCATAGCCGATCAGGTAGCTTCCGAGGAGCAGAAGAATCGATGAAGGGCTTATGTCCAAAACATTGATTTTCCTGCTCCTTGGACGCTGCCTGACTCTCTGTGCGTTTCCAGCATCACACTCTTGACTCAGTCAGTACCTTACTTGTTGTGAACACTGAAGTGATATACTGCTTGAAACAATATGTCAGTCTTTCAGTGGCATGGCCTATATACCGAGCATCACACAGACATTGACATACTACATGTACCACATTACTGAGCTGTGAGATATACCGAAACAATTGAAAATGTACTCGTACCTGACTGGAGAATGTTTGGGCACACAATAATATTTTTGCCATGAAAATGATTATGTGTGAATACTTGCACACAAAATTAGTACAAGGGAAAATTAGTTGTACATTTTCAAAGGCCTTACACTTACTAATAATTTGCTTTTGGCTTTGGTAATGCAATTCATCATTTCAAAGTCACCTATTGTGATTTGTGCACTGTTCTCATCATACTGTTGTCACAAAATTGAACTGAATAAATGGGTGGATTTGTACTTCTTGGATAATTAAAAAGTGGGTATTGTCCAAAGATGTCGGAACTATAGTAAAGAGACTTTGCTCTTAATGGTTAGAAAAATAGAACATAGAACATAGAAAAATACAGCGCAGTACAGGCCCTTCGGCCCTCAATGTTGCGCCAACCGAATCCTACCTAACCTACACTAGCCCAATAACTTCCAAATGCCTATCCAATGCCCGCTTAAATGACCATAAAGAGGGAGAGTTCACCACTGCTACTGGCAGGGCATTTCATGAACTCACAACCCGCTGCGTAAAGAATCTACCCCTAACATCTGTCCTATACCTTCCACCCCTTAATTTAAAGCTGTGTCCCCTTGTAACAGCTGACTCCATTAGCGGTAAAAGGTTCTCAGTGTCTACCCTATCTAAACCCTATCATCTTGTACACCTCTATCAAATCTCCCCTAAACCTTCTTTCCTCCAATGAGAACAGCCCCAAGTGCCTCAGTCTTTCCTCATACGATTTTCCTACCATACCAGGCAACATCCTGGTAAACCTCCTCTGCACTCGTTCCAATGCCTCCACATCCTTCCTATAGTATGGCAACCAAAACTGCACACAATACTCCAGATGAGGCCGCACTAGAGTCTTATACAACTGCAACCTGACCTTAGGACTCCGGAACTCAATTCCTCTGCCAATAAAGCCCAGTACACCATATGCCTTCCTCACAGCACTATTTACCTGGGTGGCAACTTTCAGAGATCTGTGTACATGGACACCAAGATCCCTCTGCTCATCCACACTACCAAGTAGCCTACCATTAGCCCAGTAATCCATCTTCTTGTTACTCCTACCAAAGTGAATGACTTCACACTTAGCTACATTGAATTCCATTTGCCACCTTTGTGCCCAGCTTTGCAACTTGTCTATATCCCGCTGTAACCTGCCACATCCTTCCTCACTATCCACAACTCCACCGACTTTAGTGTCATCTGCAAACTTACTCACCCAGCTTTCAAGCCCCTCCTCTAGATCATTTATAAAGATAACAAAAAGCAATGGTCCCAAAACAGATCCTTGAGGTACACCGCTAGTAACTGCACTCCAAGATGAACCTATACCATCAACTACTACCCTCTGTCTCCTTCCAGCCAGCCAATTTCTAATCCAAACCTCTAATGCACCCTCAATGCCATACCTCCGTAGTTTTTGCATTAGCCTACCATGGGGTACCTTATCGAACGCCTTACTAAAATCCATATACACAACATCTACTGCTTTACCCTCGTCCACCTCCTTAGTCACCTGCTCAAAGAACTCAATAAGGTTTGTGAGGCACGACCTGCCCTTCACAAAACCATGCTGACTATCCTTGATCACATTATTCCTATCCAGATGTTCATAAATCTTATCCCTTCCAATTCTCTCTAAGACTTTGCCCACCACAGAAGTCAGACTCACTGGCCTATAGTTACTCGGGCTATCCCTACTCCCCTTCTTGAACAAGGGGACCACATTCGCCATCCTCCAGTCTTCTGGTACTATTCCCGTTGACAATGACAACATAAAAATCCAGGCCAATGGCTCTGCTATCTCCTCCCTAGCTTCCCAGAGGATCCTAGGGTAAATGCCATCAGGCCCAGGAGACTTATCTATTTTCATCCTTTCCAGTATTCCCCAGACCTCTTCCCTACATACTTCAATGCCATCCATTCTAATCACTTGTGACTCAATATTCACATCAGCAACAGTGTCCTGTTCCTGAGTGAATACTGACGAAAAGTATTGATTTAGTGTCTCTCCAATCTCCTCCACCTCCACGTACAACTTCCCACTACTATCCTTGACTGGACCGATACCTACCCTAGTCATCCTTTTATTCCTGACATACCTATAGAAAGCCTTTGGATTTTCCCTAATCCTACCAGCTAAGGACTTTTCATGTCCCCTTCTCGCTGCTCTTAGCTCTCTCTTTAGATCCTTCCTGGCTACCTTATAACTCTCAATCGCCCCAACTGAACCTTCACGCCTCATCTTTACATATGCCGCCCTCTTCCCTTTCACAAGGGATTCCAATTCCTTATTACACCACGGCTCCCTCACAAGACCCTTAACTCCATGCCTGACTGGTACATACTTATCAAGGACACTCAGTAGCTGTTCCTTGAACAATCTCCACATATCATTAGTATTCTTTTCTTGAAGCCTGTTTTTCCAATCCACACATCCTAAGTCATGCCTCACCGCATCATAATTTCCCTGCCCCCAGCTATAACTCTTGCCCTGCAGTGCACACTTATCCCTCTCCATCACTAAAGTAAAAGTCACTGAGTTGTGGTCACTGTCCCCGAAGTGCTCACCTACCTCCAAGTCTAACACCTGGCCTGGTTCATTACCTAGAACCAAATCCAGTATAGCCTCACCTCTTGTTGGCCTGTCTACATATTGTGTCAGGAAACCCTCCTGCACACATTGGACAAACACCAACCCATCTAACGATGTCGAGCTATAGCTTTCCCAGTCAATATCTGGGAAGTTAAAGTCCTCCATAACAACCACCCTGCTACTTTCACTCTTCTCCTGAATCATCCTCGCAATACTATCCTCTACTTCTCTCGGACTATTGGGAGGCCTGTAGAAAACACCTGACAGGGTGACCTCACCTTTCCTATTTCTAACCTCAGCCCAAACTACCTCAGATGGCAAGTCTTCCTCCATCGTCCTTTCCACCGCTGTAATACTATCCTTGACAAGTAATGCCACACCTCCCCCTCTTTTACCCCCATGTCTGACCCTACTAAAACATTTAAACCCTGGAACCTGCAACAGCCATTCTTGCCCCTGTTCTACCCATGTCTCTGTAATGGCCACAACATCGAAGTCCCAGGTACCAACCCACGCTGCAAGTTCACTTACCTTATTTCTTATACTTCTGGCATTGAAGTATACACACTTCAAACCACCCTTCTGTTTACAGGCACCCTCCTTCGAGATTGCTGCCTTGTTCATAACCTCCCTACACTCAAGGTCCTGTACCCTAAAGCTACAGTCCAGGTTCCCATGCCCCGGCGGAGTTAGTTTAAACCCTCCCAAAGAGCACTAGCAAACCTCCACCCAACATTTCCATCGATATTTTGATCTTGAGTCACACACAAGGATGTTTAGCTGGGATCATGCTGGCCATCAGTGTAGTTGCACTATTCTTTTTAGATACCGATGTTGTGGACCTGACATACACTGGATATGGTTTATGAGGAATGCCATGTGCTGCAGGAGTCCATTGCCATTATGAAACCTTTATTCAAAATTGGATCCAAGGTGCTTAGGTAGCACAACAAAAATCATCACCAGTGATAAACTTGCGAAGTATGCTTGTTGGCAGGTCATGTTTATAAATGTTGAACCAAATTGGAACCCATACTGAGCCCTGTGCTAGTCCATTGGCCAGTTTTCCCCATGCACTTCCTTGCTGTTTAGGAATGTCTCTAACTGGTCCGTTGTGCGGTATTGTGTAATTAACTGTCCGGGTCTAGTTTGGAAACACTCTGAACGGATTTAGGAGTTGTTTTGGAGGTAATGGTGAGAGCTAATTACACTGTATCTGAATTCAGGTTTTTTAAAAGTAATTTTCAAAGGATTTGCTGATTGCAAGATGGTGTGTTCACTGATCTGAACATGAATCAGCTGTTTACTACAGTTCTTGAATTGTGTGATCAGTACATGTGCACTCTGCTAATGTACTCATTGCTCACTTCAATTGTTTTCAACTGAAAAACAATGTGTGGTTTATTTTAAAATATGTAAGAAATAAAGTAAAATTAACTCTTCATTGTACAGAATAAAGAATGGGCCTGCAATATATTTCTCTCAGACTTATCAAGTAACAGTCGGACATTGTCCTCCTCACAGAATTCTGCTTTACAGCTGATGTCCCAGGCAACATCACCACCCACTCAGGTGGATCCAGTCCACTGACAGAACAGATGCAGGCAGAGTCGACTGCTACTTGGTATGTAGTCAATACAATGCTGAGCTATACTGCTCTGTGGCAAGTTATGAGAGAATCAATAAAAGGCAAAGATATAATTAACCGTATTGTCTCTAATCTGCCTGCTACACTTGGACCTTGCCAGTTAATATGAGTGGCCAATGGACAGTTCTGGTGGGAAAGAAGGGCCATCATCACATTTTGCACATCCTCCACCATCTTATGTAGCAATCTGTGCGCTGAATGGGACAGACTTCAAACCAATCTAGCAACTAACGATGAGGCACAACAGGCAATCATCAGCAGAAAAATCATATCGTGTACAACTCATGCAGTTTGCAATTTCACAGCCTGGCATATCTCACATTCTTCAGTTATCATCAAACCAGAGATCCATCCTGGTTCAATGAAAAATGCAGAAAGACATGTTGGGAGCAGCATCAGTCAGTCCTACATATGAGAGGACAACCTGGAGAAGCTTTTATTCTTTTCAAGTAGAAAGTGGAGACAGCCTGCATGTCAAAGAGATGATGCACATGATGCAGCAAACGATGGACATTGCAGAGCTCACAACCAATTGTTAAGATCTAAGGTTTGCAATCCTGCCACATTCCAATACAATGAAACACTGGTTGAGGAGGGTGGTCTCCAACAACTGAACCCCTGTTATGGGGAATGCAGCACCCCAGGGCAAAAATAAAGCTGAATCAGTTGGAACAATCTTCAGCCAGAAGGGCCAAGCAGATGATTCATTTCAGCCTCCCGCAGTGGGGCCCAGCATCACAGGTGCAAATTTTCAGACAATTTGATTGACTCAACAAGACATCAACAACTGGTGGAGACAGTGAAAATTGTCATGGCTGCAGAACCTCACAACATCTAACTCTAGAAATTGACCCATTCCTAGCCACGCTGTTTCATTACAACAAGAACACTGATATCTACCAACAACTCCTCAATTTAGGAACCAGTCCAGGTCCAAATGCATTAAGACTTGGAAGCCAGTTAGGCTTGGGCTGACAACTGACAAGTAACATTTGCACTACAGAAGTACGATTAATAGTCATTGTTAATGAGAGTGACTATGGCCCATTGACGTTTTTAGATTAGATGAGATTACTTACAGTGTGGAAACAAACCCTTCGGCCCGACAAGTCCACACCAACCCTCCGAAGAGCAACCATCCAGACCCATCCAGACCCTACACCTAACACTATGGGCAATTTAGCATGGCTAATTCACATAAGCTGCACATTTTTGGACTGTGGGAGGAAACTGGAGCACCTGAGCGCAGTTGCCTGAGGTGGGAATTGAACCCGGGTTTCTGGCACTGTGAGGCAGCAGTGCCAACCACTGTGCCACTGTGCCGACCATGTCAACACAAAATCAACCACTAACAACAACTCAGCTGTTACCATTAAAAAAAACTGAACTGGATTCACCAAATAAACATAAGGGTTTCTGATGCAGAACAAAGGTAAATAGATCATCTCCCAATACCCTGAATCCTGTCCTCCATTTACAAGTCAGGTGTGTGATGGAACACTTTCCACTTATCTGGATGTGTACAGTTTCATCAACACTCAAGAAGCTTGACACTATGCATTACAAAACAGTCATCTTAATATTTATCACATTCAGAAATTAGGGCAATTTCCTCACAGGCAGTCACTGACCCATGTAAACACGAAGCAAGGTGTCAGCAATAATATGTTCAATCAGCATAACCTGCACAGTTGACATTCAGTTAGTGTCCCATCAGGGTGACTCAGTCCAGACCTCATTCCACATTTAGTTCAAAACAACTATCTACAGAACTTAATGAGAGCAATTATTCCTTAGCATCAAGTCACCATTTGACAGAGTGTGACAATAGTTAATCAGAATCTGGGGAAAACAATCTGCTGATTGGAGTAAACAGTAGCAAAAAAGTAAATTTTTTAGTGTCAGTAATTCAAAATCCAGGACATCTCTGCAGTCATTCCTCATGAGGGAGTGTGTCCGAGGCTCAAGCATCTTCAGATGCTTCAATAATTGTCCCTCCACCGTAAGGTCAGATATGGGAAAGTTCATTGATTTAATGACTCCTCAGACACTGAAACAGATTCAAATGTAACAAAACTTGGAATATATCCAAGCTTCATCTGACGAGACAAATTAAAGTCAGGTTACACAAATGCCAGGCAAATATGATATTCAAGAATCAAGCCACCCTCTCAATATTCAAAGGAATGACCATCACTACGTCCCCAACAAGATGTTTATCAGCAATCTGGAGGAATTACCATTGGCCGGAAACTGCATTGGACAGCCGTGTAAGTTCAAGAGCAAGTCAGAGGCCAGGAATCCAACAATGGGTAACTCAACTCCTGGCTCTCAAAAGTCTGTCCACCCGCTGTAACCTGGAAGTTGAGAGTGCATGGGAATACACTACTGAAATAATCTAGGACAAAATAGCCCACTTGAATGCTATTACATCACATACATCCATCCTCTCCACCATTGTTTACCACAAAATACACTGTAAAAATTCACCAAGGCTTATTAGACAGCACATTCCAAACCCATCTGGATGGACAAAGGCAGCAGGGACACGTGAAAAGTACAGTCTGCAAGCTTCCTCCTGCATTGCATTCGATGTGGTGTGCAATCATGAGTGGACTACAATTCTTAACTCCTCAATTCAGAAATCACTCTCGGTCCAAATGCATGAAGACATGGATGCCAGCCAGGCTTGGGCTAACAAATGACAAGTGACATTTGTGCCACAGAAGCGCAATCAATAGTCATCACCAATGAGAGAGACTCTGGATCCTTGACATTCAATGACATTGCCACTGAGAACACTCATTATCATTAACCAAAACCTGAGTTGGATTCATCAAATAAATACAGTGGTTCCGGACGCAGATCAAAGTATCCTGCAGTAAATAGATCATCTCCTGATATCCTAAACCCTGCCCTCCATCTGCAAGTTAGGTGTGTGATGGAGCACCTGGATGGACGTAGCTCCATCAACACTCAAGAAGCTTGACATCATTCAAACAGCCATCTTAATAGATATCACATTCACAAACAAAGTGCCCCCACCATCAATGCAAAGTACTGGTAACATACATGTTAAATAGGATGTGTTGCACATACTTACTCAGCCCCTAAAAAGGGCACATTCATCACACAAGATAACAAATAGCAAGCGGCACAAGTTCAGTTGATGCGTGGGGACATCATGACCCTGTATTAGGGAACAAACCTAAACAGCAGCAGATAGACAGGGCTACGGGCACTAAGCAATTTTACAGCATCCAGCCATGATCGGTGGAGGACAACTAAAAACAGATCACACAAATATCTCCATTCTTATTGATTGGAAAAGCAATCCATTAATGCAAACGATAAGATTAAATATTTCCAACAATCTTCGGCCACAATTGCTGTGGGGATGGTCCATCTTAGGTCCTGCAGAGGTCATTCAGCAAATTCCATTCATTCCATGTGACATTGAGAAATGGGTTACAACACTGGGTACTGCAAAGGGCCCTGGCAAGATCCCTGGAATACAATGGTTAGATTGAATCTTATTGGTGTTGGTCAATGTCTGGCCTTTGTGTGATGCAATATTACTTGCCAGTTGTCAGTGTAAGTTTGCATATTGTCCAGGTTTTGTTGTATTTGAATTTAGGAGCAGACTTGAGGAGTAGAACATCTTATTCTTGTCCATACTTATCATGGTCATTTGGGAATTGAGGGAAACTCTCTATTGATTTGAATTTTCTCTGGTTGCAGGTTTTGGAAGTCATTTTTTCAGCTTCAGAATGTCTCTGCAGGACTTCCTCAGGGGAGTTTTCTTTACCTAAACAGGGACAGAGTCTGTGATCTTCCTGATCAGACTTGGGAGATCAGTTCCAGGATAGATGAGAATAGCTGCAGAGGGAGACAGAGCCTGGGATCTTCCCAATCACATTATGGAACTCATTTCCAGAATGGATTTGAGAGGCACTTAATGCTGAATGCACTGGAGCTGGTTCACTTCTAAATTTATGCACCTATTCTGTGTCTATGTCCGGACGTCATTCTAAAATGACTCCCTGCAGATAACAACACAAAGGTGTCAATTCTTGACCGGATTAGAATACATTCTTACTTCAGATGTCTGTCATGTCCTTCCTCATGTTAATAGATCCCCTGTATACGTAGGGCTTGTACATAGGGGATGGCTGTTTTAATATGTTTCAGGTAGAAGCTTGAGAAGTGTAGCATCGTGAGGTTATCCATGAGTTTGCAGTAGAGTGAAGTGTTGAGGTGTCTGTCCTTGATGGGGATGCATGCGTCCCAGAATGAGATAGACACTAAAGAGTAGTCCATGGTCAGTCTGATGGTGGGATGAAACTCATTGATATCACTGTGCAGCTGTTTCAGTGACTCCTCCCCATAGGTCCAGAGGAAGGAAACGTCGTCACTCTATCTGGTGTATACTGTTGGTTGCATGGCTGGTGCAGAAAAGAGGTCTCATTCAAACCTGTGCATGAAAATGCTGGCATATTGGGGCGAAGATTTGGTCCCCATGGTTGTTCCATGTGTCTGGATGAAGAACTGGTTGTCAAAGGTGAAAATGTTGTGGTCGATGGTGAAGTGAATGAGTTCTAGGATGGTGCGCCCCGATGTCGCCATTGTGAGGATTGCTGGTGTGGAGTGCTGACGTATCCATTGTGACAAGAATTATTCTCACTATGACAGGGTGCTGCATTTCTGGAGGAAGCCTGTAGTGTCGCGAGAGAAATTGGGGGTCCCCTGTAAAATGGGTTTCAAGATGCCATTGACATTGCCAGAACCTGATTACCAACTTCGGAAACCATAAGGATGGTGTCAATAGGGACCCTGGGTTCATGTCACACTACACGTGACTCCACTGCATTATACACTACCCGTGCAAGCACAGATACACACTCCTACATACTTACACACTATCACAGACCCTCTCTCATACGCAAGCTCTCTCTCATATGCACACACATAGACTTTCCGGACTCACACCCACGTATGCACCCTCTCACAGGCTTATGCCCCATCGCACTCACGCACATACTTTGCCAAACTTACACACATAAAACATACAGTCACATGCACGCACCCACACGCGCGCACTCTGTCTCTCCCACACACATACCCACATATATGTTTATGGGATAAATCTATATTTGCACAATTATATTTACTTTCCTCGAAAGTGCAGAACTGCAGTCAATCCGTGTAAAATTCCGTAAATCCTACTTTAGAAATAAAACCAGTATGACTCAAGATTGGGACTTTAACCGCATTGTCTGAGCTGAGATGACACATTTCATGAGAAAACCTGAAGTTATCTTGAGAATGTGACTTAAAAGGAGTTCTGGAATTTACATATTAAAGAACCCAAACTGGCAAAACCGTTCTAAAAAGATGAAAGACTTAATCTAAGTTTGTTTAGAGTATTTCTGCCGCATGACACTGTAACCTTTTGCTATAAACTCTGTGTCTCATGGTCCTGCTCCACAACCCTAATGAAGAAGTGGCACTTTGAAAGTTAGTGCTTCCAAATATACCTGTTGGACTATAACTTGATGTTGTGTGACTATTAACTTTGTCCACCCATGCCCAACACCGGCTCCTCCAAATCCATATCTGGATAGCCATATTCTCAGGGAAACTTCTCATGTCTGGTCTTATGATGGAGGGAAGTTTATTGAAGCATCTAAAGATAATTGGCTCTCAGCTGCTCTTTCTCAGATGAGGAATGCCTGCAGAGATATTCTGGAGTTCAAATTACTGACAGTAAGAACAACCTCTCATGCCAGTGATTATTCAAATCTGTAGAGAGTTTTCTCCAAAGTCCAATTAATTCCAACTTTACTCAGGATCTCAGTGTCACGCTCTATAAAAGGGTATTTTGATGTGAAGAGTAATTACTCTCACATTTCTTCTGACCACCATCTGTTCTTTTGTAGCAAGCTTGCAGTACAGGATCACTCAGGAGCTGAGTGATCCTGGCGGAACACTAACTGAATATCATTGAGCAGGTTATGCCAGTTGGTGGAATTCTATGATTCAATTGTGGCTGAAGATTCTTACAAATGTTTCAGTGTTCCTTGTTCCCTGATGGGCTGCACTCCCCCATAACTGAGGATTCAGGTGGTGGAGAGGAACCTTCTTCTATAGTGCTTCTGTTTCATTGTCTACCACCTTTGAAAACTAAATGTGGCAGGTCTACAGAGAAAGATCTGAACCATTCCTTGCAAGTTCAATTTGCTCTGTCCATCACTTGCAGCATGTGCTGTTTGACATGCAAGTTATCCTGTGTTGTAACTGAAGTCCATAAGAATATCTTGAGGTTGGCCCGTCATAACTATGTCTGCCTGGTGCTGCTCTTGTCATGTCCTTCTGTGCTCTTATTGAAACAGAGTGGATCCTTGGTTTGAAGGTTACTGTAGAGTCGGAGAAATACTGCGCTGTGAGGTTGCAGACTGTATGAGTCAGCAGTTCTGCTGCTGCCGCGGCCGATTGCACCTTATGGAGGCCTTGTCGTTACTTGGTCGATCTCTTTCAAGTTTGCCCCATTTTGTGGACGAGATGTGCTGCACTACATGGGGGAGGGTGTATAAAATGTGAAAATAGCACTTCTTCCCCAGAAGGACAGTGCAATGGCCACTCTTCCTGATATATTAAATGGGGAGGGATATCTGCAGCAGGCAGGTTGGTGAAGATGCAGTCAAGTATATGCTTCCCTTTCATTGACTCCCTCATCACCATTCATGGCTCCATCCATCTGACCCTCAGAATTGCCCAAACCGTACCACCCCCCACCCCCACCCCCACCCCCATCATCCCACCCCCCCCCGGCTGTCCCAACCTCCTTAAGTTGTTGGCGGGCCCACCCACACCCCCGTTCGAGATCCTTCTCCATTCAGTCCCTGGCGACCCAGTCAGCAGGTGATGTTGTGCAAACTCTTGGTGATGAATATTGAAGCCAACCACCAAGAGTACATTCTCTGGCCTTTCCACGCTCTATGCTGCATTCAAATGGAGAAGTCTTGATTTGGGTAATATAGTATGTGGGAATCAGCAGCAGGTTTCCTGGATGGTGTTGAAATGAGACATTATGGGATCTAGCATCAAGGCTGAGCATCATATTGACTGTATAAAAATGAGCTGCCCCCTGTTAGAAACAAATTTAAGAAAATTTAGACGAGACCACCAAAACTGGAATCAAGACAGTTTATTCTATGATCTTGCAAGAAAGAGCATCAAATGCAGAAGCAAATGAGCAATGAACATTCAAACTAGTACACAGTTATACTTTTGAGCTGCACGAGGTCACCTCTTCTGACTCCTACATTACCCAATCAACTTTATTCTGACTAACTTGCAATCTGGTCTTATTATTTCCTCCCTTTCTCCAAGTTGGCGACCCTTCCCTCTGTAAGTGCTGACATAGGAAGATTCTGCTAAACTTGGATCTTGATGTTCTTTTTACATTGCTTGTAACATCTTCCATTGTTCATAGGTACATTCCATTCTTGAACATACATTTTAACAATGTATCTTTCCATGCCTAATTTATGCATTTCAGCTATCTCAGCTATTTTGCTGATACTGTTATTCAAAATATTATGATGAAAGAAATTATTTGCTTTAACCCCTTACCCAGCAAAGACGGGTTAACTTGTCATCACCCAATTTGTCTTTTTCAGAGTGTGACGAGTAAACTCGTCCAAAACATATAATTTGTGTGTTTTTCGCCTTGAAAATGTTTGGGGGCATTGTGAAAATGCCAGATCAAGAAATGAACTGGTCGAAAGATGAACTACTTGAAAGACCAATTTTTTGGAAACTGATCAGTTTGAAACGCTATAATAAGGTAAAACAGTATCTTCATTTTGTGAATAATGAAACTTTTGATGCAGAAACACATCCCAATCCAAAATTGTATAAAGTTTATGATGTGTTTATGATGTTTAGTGAGAACTTTATGAAGTGTTATACCCCTAACCAAGATTTATCTATAGACGAAAGCCTTATGCTGTTCAAGAGAAGGTTAGGATGGGTGCAGTACATACCTCTAAAAAGGAGGAGGTTGGGCGTGAAGTATTTATTTTGTGTGAAGCAAAGACTGGATATGTGTATAGAGTAATCATTTATGTTGGCGAAGGAACACAGTTTGATTCAGAATATAGTGAATATTCTCTGAGTTCTCATGTTGTGTTGTCTCTGATGAAGCCTTACTTGGTAAAGGTTATTGTGTTACTGTGGATAACTTTTACACTAGTCCGCAATTAGCTGATACTCTGGTCAGTCACTACACTGATATTTATGGAACTCTCCATTTGAATAGAAAGGAAGTGCCTGAACAGCTGAAAAGGGCAAAATTGAAAAAAGGGGAGGTTGCAGCATTTCAGAGAGGTAAGGTAATGACTCTTCATTGGAAGGACAAGAAGGACGTTGTAATGCTTTCAACCATCCACAACCCCACTATGAGGGATGTTGAGACAAGACAAGGGCCTGAGAAGAAACCAACAGTTGTATATGATTACAACTTTACAATGAGTGGAGTTGACAAAGTGGACCAACAACAAGTAGATTATCCCATCACAAGGAAACGGGGTAAGAAATATTACAAGAATGCCTTCTTCCATTTGATGGATCTTGCGGTATGGAATTCTTGCATCTTGTACAATGTAGCAGTCACTGAGGTAGGAAAAAAAGCCCTCACACACATGAAATTTCGTATGCAGATTATACGAGATATCATCGCAAAATATGGAGCAGATTTACAATCTACTAAAGTAGTAGGGAGACCTTCGACTTCACCAGGATGTTCGTGTTTTACACCAGGACATTTTCCAATGGAAGTCCCAGCAACAGAAAAGAAGACAAATCCAACAAGAAAATGTGCCGTGTGTTGTCTGAAATGTGACCATAGAGGGAAACCAGTCAGGAAGGAGTCACGATATATATGTAAACTCTGTAATGTACCTTTATGTGTAGTACCATGCTTTGAAAAATACCATACCAAATAATCATTCATAAAATGCCAGAGAAAGTAAGATGTTTGGGAAGATGAGGTAAAATAAAAGATAAAGTAAGTACAGTATTTTAATTACATTACTTTTGGTTATGAAAATTGAAACAAAAAATATATAAAAAAAGATTTTTGAGAAGACATGCTAAAAAAGAGTAAAATAAATGTGTAATTCCCCTTTACTTTTGATGATAAATTTGGAAAAAAAAACAATAAATAAAAAAAATTTAAAATATGGGAAGACGAGTTAACTTGTTTTTGCCGAAAATGGTATCTTCAAAATAAAATTTCAAGTAAAATATTGGAAATAGATAAAAACAAAAGTGATTTCCATAATCAGCATTAAAAATACTATTAAAAAAATTTAAAAATTCGTCTGAAAATGAAACGTTTTCTCCAAAAAAAGTCGCTGGGGAATGGGTTAATAATTCTGCACTAAAGTTAGTACTCAATTATCCACAATTATACATTAAAGATAAAGACACATTTCCCTAATGCTTTTAGCTTTCTGTTTTTGTTTCTTGTCTTCTCTTTTCACATACACTTTCTGTGCCTCATGTAACAAATCTTCCATCTGTTTTTCACTCCATCCTTCTAATTTCTGTAACTTCTTTTGTATGTTCGGCCATGATTTAGTCACAAACTGGACCTTTAAGAGTCCCTGTGCTACCGGCTCATCGGGATTCATTCCCAATATTTTCTAGTGGCCTCTTTTGGTCTCTGTAAAAAGGCTGTTGGGGCTTCCTCCTTCTCCTGTCTTACTTCAAAGGCTTTTTAAAAATTCTGAGATTTAGGTGCTGCTTCTCTATTACCCAAAATAACCATTCCTCGAAAGTCTCTAATTTCTCCTCTATCGTGTTCATCCATACCCTGCCAACAGGGGTCCACACTGGGGAATTTGTTTTTGGCTGATTTTACTCCTTCACCCACTGGGTGTCTCTTTTCCCATTCCCTCAGGGCGGCTCTTCTGATCATACCCCTTTCTTCCCCTGAAAATATCGTCCCCAAAATGCTCACCAGTTCAGCCCATGTGTACAAATTCGGCCCAAAAAATTGGTCCAACTGTTCCGCCAAACCTACGGGATCTTCAATCAAGCTTTTCATTTTTTTTAAAGGATCTAACTTCACTGTGGTTAGTGGTGCATTGACATATCTGATTTCGCCGTTACCAGTGGATACTTCTCTAAGGGGACATATTTGTGCCGCTGCCCCACTTATGTCCCCCTCTTCCCTCCTTTTCACTGCTGATCTAGTCTTAATCGGACTCGGGGGGAGGTCTTTCGCCAGACCTTTTTCAAGTTCTTGTACTGGGGAGAGGAGAAAGACGACAACGGACCATTACTGTCGTTGTCATGGGGTGGGGAGGGGGGAGAGGTAAACTTGACAAAGGATCTCAATGGGAAACCTTCGTTTCCTCATCACCTTCTTCTGACTTTTTCAAAACAAGGATTTTCGGTTTCCCTATCCAACAGGCGGCATAGTCAGATTCTTTATGGGAGTATTTTTGTTTCTTATTTACATATAAATTTAAATCTTGACATAGCTAATCTTTGCTGCGGAAAATGTGTTGCTGGAAAAGCGCAGCAGGTCAGGCAGCATCCAAGGAACAGGAAATTCGAAGTTTTGGGCATAAGCCCTTCATCAGGAAAGCTAATCTTCGTCTGACCAATATTTAGGCCAAAATATATTTGGAGTTTAAATGCTTTCCTTCATCCAGACAAAACAACAAAATTTTATTATTTCTTTTTTAACCTTTCCTCACATCCGAGGATTGTACTTCCAATTTCTGAACATTTTTCCTGAAGGACTGTCCATTGGGATGTGGTCCTCGGACGCCCTTCTAATGTCTCCTTCTAAACTTAAATCACTATTTTTATTCCCCATTTCAATACTTGGCCGTTTCTTTATGTAATTTAGTTCACCTTCCTGAGGTCCGGTGTCACCTTTCTCCACACCCACTTCAGGGTCCTGACCTTTGTGTGGGGGATTTCCCCTCTTAACAACCGGTCTAAGGCTGGGTGATCGAATCAGGTAGACACCTTACTCGTCAGATTAATCTAGCCAATTAAATACTTTATTTTATATGTTGCCAATTCCCCGTACTTCTCGTATGTCCCCGACCACCAAGGCAATTCTTAAAGGTCAATTTTCTTAACTTGGTCTGTGCACAAGAGTTACCTGGTCGAATGAACGCGGACTGTCCCGCGGCAATAGTTGGCAACCACTACCGTCGTCTATCCCGGTCGCTTACCCGACCAAACCTCCCGCTACCTGTCAGTGCGCCCTGTCCCTAGGCAATACCACTACCATTAGTACTGAAAATGTGTTACTGGTTAAAGCACAGCAGGTCAGGCAGCATCCAAGGAACAGGAAATTCGACGTTTCGGGCCAGAGCCCTTCATCAGGAATGAGGAGAGGGTGCCAAGCGGGCTAAGATAAAAGGTAGGGAGGAGGGACTTGGGGGAGGGGCGATGGAGATGTGATAGGTGGAAGGAGGTCAAGGTGAGGGTGATAGGCCGGAGTGGGGTGGGGGCGGAGAGGTCAGGAAGAGGATTGCAGGTTAGGAGGGCAGTGCTGAGTTCAAGGGAATCGACTGAGACAAGGTGTGGGGAGGGGAAATGAGGAAACTGGAGAAATCTGAGTTCATCCCTTGTGGTTGGAGGGTTCCCAGGCGGAAGATGAGGCGCTCTTCCTCCAACCGTCGTGTTGTTATGTTCTGGCGATGGAGGACCTGCATGTCTTCGGTGGAGTGGGAGAGAGAGTTAAAGTGTTGAGCCACGGGGTGGTTGGGTTGGTTGGTCCGGGCGTCCCAGAGGTGTTCCCTGAAGCGTTCTGCAAGTAGGTGGCCCGTCTCCCCAATATAGAGGAGGCCACACTACCATTGCCTATATCCGGGTCTCATGTACAAAAGAGTTACCCGACCGAACTCGCCACGTGTCAGCACGCCCTGTCCTGCAGCAAAACCTGATAAAGGGGGCGCAGTGGTAGTCTGGCGCACTGACCTCTACACCGTTGAAGCCAAAGCCAACTCGAGGACACCTCTTCCTACTGCCCCCTCCACCATGACCCCACCCCCATCACCAAACCATCATCTCCTAGACCACACAGAACCACATCACTTCAGGAGATCTCCCACCCACAGCTTCCAACTTCATAGTTCAGGAACCCCGCACTGTCCAGTTCTACCTCCTTCCCAAGATCCACACGTCTGACCACCCTGGCCGACCCATTGTCTCAGAATGCTCCTGCCCCGCTGAACTCATCTCTACCTACCTCGACACTGTCCTATCCCCCCTAGTCCAGGAACTCCCCACATATGTTCAAGATACCACCCATGCCCTCCACCTCCTCCAAGACTTCCGTTTCCCCGGCCCCCAATGCCTCATCTTCACCATAGATATCCAATCCCTCTACACCTCCATCCACCATGACCAGGGCCTCCAAGCCCTCTGATTTTTCCTCTCCAGACGTCCCCAACAGTACCCTTCCACTGACGCTCTCATTCGTTTGGCTGAACTGGTCCTCAGCCTTAACAATTTCTCCTTTGAATCCTCCCACTTCCTCCAGACTGAAGGGGTAGCCATGGGCACACGTATGGGCCCCAGTTATGCCTGTCTCTTTGTTGGCTACGTAGAACAGTTGATCTTCCATAATTACACCGGCACCACTCCCCACCTCTTCCTCCGCTACATTGATGACTGCATTGGCGCCACCTCGTGCTCTCGTGAGGAGGTTGAGCAATTCATCAACTTCACCAACACATTCCACCCTGACCTTAAATTTACCTGGACCATCTCTGACATCTCCCTCCCCTTCCTGGACCTCTCCATCTCCATTAATGACGACCAACTTGACACTGACATTTTTTACAAACCCACCGACTCCCACAGCTACGTGGATTACACCTCTTCCCACCCTATCTCTTGCAAAAATGCCATCCCGTATTCCCAATTCCTCCGCCTCTGCCGTATCTGCTCCCAGGAGGACCAGTTCCACCATAGAACACACCAGATGGCCTCCTTCTTTAGAGACCGCAATTTCCCTTCCCACGTGATTAAAGATGCCCTCCAACGCATCTCGTCCACATCCCGCACCTCCACCCTCAGACCCCACCCCTCCAACCGTAACAAGGACAGAATGCCCCTGGTGCTCACCTTCCACCCTACAAACCAAATCATCCGCCGACATTTCCGCCACCTCCACAAAGACCCCACCACCAGGGATATATTTCCCTCCCCACCCCTTTCCGCCTTCCGCAAAGACCGTTTCCTCCGTGACTACCTGGTCAGGTCCACGCCCCCCTTACAACCCACTCTCCCATCCTGGCACTTTCCCCTGCCACCACAGGAACTGTAAAATCTGTGCCCACATCTCCTCCCTCACCTCTATCCAAGGTTCTAAAGGAGCATCCCACATCCATTTACCTGCACATCCACTAATATCATTTATTGTATCCGTTGCTCCCAATGCAGTCTCCTCTATGTTGGGGAGATTGGGCGCCTCCTAGCAGAGCGCTTTAGGGAACATCTCCGAGACACCCACACCAATCAACCACACCGCCCCGTCTCCCAACATTTCAACTCCCCCTCCCACTCTGCCGAGGACATGGAGGTCCTGGGCCTCCTTCACCGCCGCTCCCTCACCACCAGACGCCTGGAGGAAGAACGCCTCATCTTCCGCCTCGGAACACTTCAACCCCAGGGCATCAATGTGGACTTCAACAGCTTCCTCATTTCCCCTTCCCCCACCTCACCCTAGTTCCAAACTCCCAGCTCAGCACTGTCCCCATGACTTGTCCGGACTTGTCCGACCTGCCTGTGTCCTTTTCCACCTATCCACTCCACCCTCTCCTCCCTGACCTATCACCTTCATCCCCTCCCCCACTCACCTATTGTACTCTATGCTACTCTCTCCCCACCCCCACCCTCCCCTAGCTTATCTTTCCACACTTCAGGCTCACTGCCTTTATTCCTGATGAAGGGCTTTTGCTCAAAACGTCGATTTCGCTGCTCGTCGGATGCTGCCTGAACTGCTGTGCTCTTCCAGCGCCACTGATCCAGAATCTGGTTTCCAGCATCTGCAGTCATTGTTTTTACCGACCACTACCATTGCCTACCAGGTCGCCCGGATATATCGTTTAAACCTTTTCTTACCCGGGTCTTGTGCACACGAGTTACCAGACCGAACCTGCCGCGTCTGTCCGTCTTGTTTCCAGGGTCTCCCAGTCCGGATCACGCTTGCCTGAGTCGCCGCAGCAAGGACGGAAAATAGAGACTGCCAAAATCAGTGACGTGCATCTTCTCCGTTTCCCCAAAAATTGCCAAGCGACTGGAGCTTGGGATCCCAGGACGAGCACCCAAATCTGTTAGAAACAAATTTAATAAAATTTAGACGAGACCACCAAAACTGGAAACAAGGCAATTTATTCTATGATCTTGCAAGACAGGGCATCAAATGCAGAAACAAATGAGCAATGAACATTCAAACTAGTACACAGTTATACTTTTGAGCTGCGTGAGGTCACCTCTTCTGACTCCTACATTCCCCAATCAACTTTATTCTCTGACTAGCTTGTGATCTGGTCTTATTATTTACCCCCCTTTCTCCAAGTTGGCAACCCTTCCCTCTGTAAGTGCTGACATAAGGACGATTCTGCTAAACTTGGATCTTGATGTTCTTTTTAGATTAGATTACGTACAGTGTGGAAACAGGCCCTTCGGCCCAACAAGTCCACACCGATCCGCCGAAGCGCAACCCACCCATACCCCTACATTTACCCCTTACCTAACATTACGGGCAATTTAGCATGGCCAATTCACCTGACCCGCACATCTTTGGACTGTGGGAGGAAACCGGAGCACCCGGAGGAAACCCACGCAGACACGGGGAGAACGTGCAAACTCCACACAGTCAGTCGCCTGAGTCGGGAATTGAACCCAGGTCTCAGGCGCTGTGAGGCAGCAGTGCTAACCACTGTGCCACCGTGCCACCCAATTGCTTGCAACATCTTCCATTGTTCATAGGTACATTCTTGAACATACGTTTTAACAATGTATCTTTTCGTGCCTAGTTTATGCGTTTCAGTTATCTTAGCTATTTTGCTGAGACTATTATTTAAAACATTATGATGAAAAAAATTATTTGCTTTAATAATTCTGCACTAAAGTTATTACTCAATTATCCACAATTATACATTAAAGATAAAGACACATTTCCCTAATGCTTGCTTAACTGATATTTTTCTTGTATCCCTTTTCTGCACATACACACTCTTGTTTTTCTATTTCTGCAAAAACAACACACTGCCCCATTTCTTACACCCCCTCTGCCTAGCTTTGTCCTGTTAATAGGACAGGATCTTACTGAGAGGATTATGATGTTGTCCCAGATATTGTCCTACTCACCAAGTGCTTTGCTATAGACTGTTGCTTAATTATTCCAATGGAACTATATTGCAAGTCACTTTTATATTTTGTACAACAGAGTAAATTTCATTTTATTTCTTACAGATTTTAAAATAATCAAATGTCATTGTTTTTCTGTTGAATATATTTGAAGTGAACAGCAATTAAAGGTAATTATTCCACACTTTAGTGAATATAGTAAACAGCTGACTTATGATCAGATCAGTGAACACACCATCTTGCAGTCAGAAAATCTATTGAAAATGACTTTAAATGCCTGAATATATATACAGTGCTACTGGGCCTGTCCAAAATCTCCACAACACTGGCCATTTCTTAAACATGTCCAGAGAACTTCCAAACTGGACCTGGACAGTTATTCACAAAATCCTTCCCAACAGACCAAAGTCCCTCATAAACTATATCCAGTGTCTGTCAGTTACTGAACATCATTATCCAAACATAATTGTACAGCTACATTGATAGCCAGGATGATCCCAATCCAACACCCTTGTGTGTGACTCCAGTTAGAAATTTCATTGCAAATATATTTTCAGTGCTGTTAACAACAAAGTTGTATTATTGAAGGAATGACGGACATTGACAATACACACGTTTTGATAGTCCAATAAGCACAAACCACCCGTTGAATCAGCTCAATTTTATGAGAACAATATAATAAAGAGTGTACAACTCATAATAAGGGATTTTGAAAGGATGAGTCTTGCTACTGCACACGAGATCAAATTGTTATTAAGTGCAAAAACATGGAAAATACCGAACTACTTTTCCCTTGTACATATATCATGAGTAGTATTCTCACATAATCATTTTCATGGCAACAACGTCATTGTATGTTTCACCATTCTATAGTCGAAAAATGCAGCGCTGGAAAAGCACAGCAAGTCAGGCAGCATCTGAGGAGCAGGTGAGTTGAAGAACATGGAGTGGGCGTGAAGGGAGCTGAAAGATAAATAAGAAGGTGGGAGTGGGCATTGGGGTGTGAGGAACATAGATGGAAGGCAATAGGCAGATGTGGGTGGGGGCTGATAGCGATAAGTTAGAGGGGAGGGTGGAGTGGAAAGGTGGGAATGAAGATGGACAGATAGGACAGTTCAGGAGGGTGGTGCTGAGTTGGAGTTTTGGATCTTGAATGAGGTGTGGGAGTGGAGATGAGAAAACTGGTAAAGTCAACGTTGATGCATATGGAACAGAAGATGATGGGTTCTTCCTGCGGTTGTCAGGTTGCTTGGACTTGGCAGTGGAGAAGGTCCACCTTCTGGCATATCCCTGGCAAAGTTGAAGTAGTTAGCTCCATGGTAGTGGAGTTATTTGGTACATGTGTCCTAGAGATGTTCCCTGACACATCCTACGAGTTGGTGTCTTATCTCCCCAGTATAGAGGAGATCACACAGAGAGCAATGGACTCAGTAGATGATTTGTTTAGATGCACAGGAAAAATTCTGCTGGATATGAAACAAAGGTTCCACACTGTTTCAATAAGAGCACAGAAGGACATGACAAGAGCAGCATCAGGCAGACATAGTTATGACAGGCCAACCTCAAGGTACTCTTATAGACTTCAGTTACAACACAGGATGGCTTGCATGCCTGTAGACCTGCCACATTTAGTTTTCAAAGGTGGTAGACAATGAAACAGAAGCACTATAGAAGGAGGTTCCTCTCCACCACCTGAATCCTCAGTTATGGGGGAGTCCAGCCCATCAGGGAACAAGGAACACTGAACATTTGTAAAAATCTTCAGCCACAATTAAATCATAGAATTCCACCAACTGGCATAACCTGCTCAATGATATTCAGTTAGTGTTCCGCCAGGATCACTCAGCTCCTGACCTTACTGCAAGCTTGCAACAAAAGAACAGATGGTGGTCAGAAGAAATGTGAGAGTAATTACTCTTCTCATCAAGATACCCTTTTACAAAGCATGACACTGAGATCCTGAGTAAAGTTGGAATTAATTGGACTTTGGAGAAAACTCTCTGCAGATTTGAATAATCACTGGCATGAGAGGTTGTTCTTACTGTCAGTAATTTGAACTCCAGAATATCTCTGCAGGCATTCCTCATCTGAGAAAGAGCAGCTGAGAGCCAATTATCTTTAGATGCTTCAATAAACTTCCCTCCATCATAAGATCAGACTTGAGAAGTTTCCCTGAGAATATGACTATCCAGACACTCCTTTTAAGTCACTTTCTCAAGATAGCTTCCGGTTTTCTCATAAAATATGTCATCTCAGCTCAGACAATGCATTAAATGTGTAAGGTTAAAGTCCCAATCTTGAGTCATACTAGTTTTATTTCTAAAGTAGGATTTACAGAATTTTACACGGATTGACTGTAGTTCTGCACTTTTGAGCAAAGTAAAACATAATTGTGCAAATATAGATTTATCCCATAAACATATATGTGGGAGGGTGTGTGGGAGAGGCAGAGTATTGTATGTGAGTGTGTGCATGTGGGTGTGTGCATGTGAGAGAGTGTGTATTATGTGTGTAAGCTTGGTAAAGTATGTGCGTGAGTGCGATGGGGTATAAGCCTGTGAGAGGGTGCATACGTGGGTGAGTGCGGAAAATCTATGTGTGTGCATATGAGAGAGAGCTTGCGTATGAGAGAGGGTCTGTGATAGTGTGTAAGTATGTAGGAGTGTGTATCTGTGCTTATACGGGTAGTGTATAATGCAGTGGAGTCATGTGTAGTGTGACATGAACCCAGGGTCCCTATTGACACCATCCTTATGGTTTCCGAAGTTGGTAATCAGGTTCTGGCAATGTCAATGGCATCTTGAAACCCATTTTACAGGGGACCCCCAATTTCTCTCGTGACACTACAGGCTTCCTCCAGAAATGCAGCACCCTGTCATAGTGAGAATAATTCTTGTCACAATGGATACGTCAGCACTCCACACCAGCAATCCTCACGATGGCGACATCGGGGCGCATCATCCTAGAACTCATTCACTTCATCATCGACCACAACGTTTTCACCTTTGACAACCAGTTCTTTATCCAGACACATGGAACAACCATGGGGATCAAATCTTCACCCCAATATGCCAGCGTTTTCATGCACAGGTTTGAATGAGACCTCTTTTCTGCACCAGCCATGCAACCAACAGTATACACCAGATAGAGTGACGACGTTTCCTTCCTCTGGACCCATGTGGAGGAGTATTTAAACAGCTGCACAGTGATAACAACGAGTTTCATCCCACCATCAGACTGACCATGGACTACTCTTTAGTATCTGTCTCATTCTGGGACACATGCATCCCCATCAAGGACAGACACCTCAACACTTCACTCTACTGCAAACTCATGGATAACCTCGCGATGCTACACTTCTCGAGCTGCCACCTGAAACATATTAAAACAGTCAACCCCGACAGACAAGCCTTACGTATACAGGGGATCAATTAACATGAGGAAGGACATGACAGACACCTGAAGTGAGAACATATTCTAATCCGGTCAAGAATTGACACCTTTGTGTTGTTATCTGCAGGGAGTCATTTTGGAATGACAGAATAGGTACATAAATTCAGAACTGAACCAGCTCCAGTGCATTTGGCATTAAGTGCCACTCAAATCCATTCTGGAAATGAGTTCCATAATGTGATTAGGAAGATCCCAGGTTCTGTCTCCCTCTGCAGCTATTCTCGTCTATCCTGGAACTGATCTCCGAAGTCTGATCAGGAGGATCACAGTCTCTGTCCCTGTTTGGGCAAAGAAAACTCCCCTGAGGAAGTCCTGCAGAGACATTCTGAAGCTGGAAAACTGACTTCCAAAACCTGTAATCAGAGAAAATTCAAATTAATGGAGAGTTTCCCTCAATTCCCAAATGATCATGATAAGTATGGACAAGAATAAGATGTTCTACTCCTCAAGTCTGCTCCTAAATTCAAATACAACAAACCTGGACAATATGCAAACTTACACTGACAACTGGCAAATAATATTGCATCACACAAAGGCCAGGCATTGACCATAAGATTCAATCTAACTGCTGTATTCCAGGGATCTTGCCAGGGCCCTTTGCAGTACCCAGTGTTGCAACCCATTTCTCAATGTCACATGGAATTTGCTGAATGACCTCTGCAGGACCCTAAGGTGGACTATCCGCATAGCAATTGTGGTTGAAGATTGTTGGAAATATTTAATCTTATTGTTTGCATTAATGGATTGCTTTTCCAATCAATAAGAATGGAGATATTTGTATGATCTGTTTTTAGGTGTCCTCGACCGATCATAGCTGGATGTTGTAAAATTGCTTAGTGCCCTTAGCCCCTGTCTATCTGTTGCTGTCTAGGTTTGAACCCTGATACAGGGTCATGATGTCCCCACGCATCAACTGAACTTGTACCGCTTGCTATTTGTTATCTTGTGTGATGAATATGCCCTTTTTAGGGCCTGAGTAAGTATGTGCAACACATCCTATTTAACATGTATGTTACCAGTACTTTGCATTGATGGTGGGGGGACTTTGTTTGTGGATATTAAGATGGCTGTTTTGAATGATGTCAAACTTCTTAAGTGTTGATGGAGCTACGTCCATCCAGATGCTCCATCACATACTTGACTTGCAGATGGAGGACAAGGTTTAGGGTATCAGGAGATGATCTCTTTCCTGCAGGATACTTTGATCTGCTTCTGACACCACCGTATTTATTTGATGAATCCAACTCAGGTTTTGGTTAATGGTAATGAGTGTTCTCAGTGGCAATGTCATTGAATGTCAAGGATCCAGAGTCTCTCTCATTGGTGATGACTATTGATTGCGCTTCTGTGGCACAAATGTCACTTGTCATTTGTTAGCCCAAGCCTGGCTAACTTCCATGTCTTCATGCATTTGGACCTCGACTGATTTCTGAATTGAGGAGTTAAGAATTGTAGTCCAGTAAAAAGTGATGTCTGCAGATGCTGGAGATCAGAGCTGAAAATGTGTTGCTGGTTAAAGCACAGCAGGTTAGGCAGCATCAAAGGAACAGGAAATTCGACGTTTCGGGCCAGAGCCTGATGAAGGGCTCTGGCCCGAAACGTCGAATTTCCTGTTCCTTGGATGCTGCCTAACCTGCTGTGCTTTAACCAGCAACACATTTTCAGAATTGTAGTCCACTCATGATTGCACATCACATCAGATGTAATGCAGGAGCAAGCTTGCAGACTGTGCTTTTCACATGTCCCTGTTGCTTTTGTCCATCCAGATGGGTTTGGAATATGCTGTCTAATAAGCCTTGGTGAATTCTTGCAGTGTATTTTGTTGATGGTAAACAATGGTGGAGAGGATGGATGTATGCGATGTAATAGTTTTCAAGTGGGTTATTTCGTCCTAGATTATATCAGTAGCGTATTCCCATACACTCTCAACTTCCAGCTTACAGCAGGTGGACAGACTTTTGAGAGCCAGGAGTTCAGTTACCCATTGTTAGATTCCTGGCCTCTGACTTGCTCTTAAACTTACACGGCTGTCCAATGCAGTTTCCAGCCAATGGTAATTCCTCCAGAATGCTGATAAACATCTTATTGGGGACGTAGTGATGGTCCTTCCTTTGAATATTGAGGGGGTGGCTTGATTCTTGAATATCATATTTGCCTGGCATTTGTGTAACCTGACGTTAATTTGTCTCTTGTCCGACCAAGCTTGGATATATTCCAACTTTTGTTACATTTGAACCTGTTTCAGTGTCTGAGGAGTCATTAAATCAATGAACTTTCCCATATCTGACCTTACGGTGGAGGGACAATTATTGAAGCATCTGAAGATGCTTGAGCCTCGGGCACACTCCCTCGTGAGGAATGACTGCAGTGATGTCCTGGATTTTGAATTGCTGACACTAAAATATTTACTTTTTTGCTAGTTTATTCCAATCAGCAGAGTGTTTTCCCCAGATTCTGATTAACTATAATTTTACTTAGGCTCCTATTGTCACAAATGCTGACTTGATGCTAAGGAATAATTACTCTTACTAAGTTCTGGAGTTTAGCTATTCTGAACAAAACGTATAATGAGGTCTGGACTGAGTCACCCTGATGGGACACTAACTGAATGTCAACTGTGCAGGTTATGCTGATTGAACATATTATTGCTGACACCTTGCTTCGTGTTTACATGGGTCAGTGACTGCCTGTGAGGAAATTGCCCTAATTTCTGAATGTGATAAATATTAAGATGACTGTTTTGTAATGCATAGTGTCAAGCTTCTTGAGTGTTGATGAAACTGTACACATCCAGATAAGTGGAAAGTGTTCCATCACACACCTGACTTGTAGATGTAGGGCAGGATTCAGGGTATTGGGAGATCTATTTATCTCTGTTCTGCATCAGAAACCCTTATATTTATTTGGTGAATCCAGCTCAGTTTCTTTTTAATGGTAACAACTGAGTTGTTGTTAGTGGGTGATTTTGTGTTGACATGGTTGGCACAGTGGTTGGCACTGATACTCACAGTGCCAGAAACCCGGGTTCAATTCCCACCTCAGGCAACTGTCTGTGTGAAGTTTGTACATTCTCACCACGTCTCTCCGGGTGCTCCGGTTTCCTCCCACAATCCAAAAATGTGCAGGCTATGTGAATTAGCAATGCTAAATTGCCCATAGTGTTAGGTGTAGGGGTAAATGTAGGCGAATGGGGCTGGGTGGGTTGCTCTTCGGAGGGTCGGTGTTGGGCCGAAGGGCCTGTTTCCACACTGTAAGTAATCTAATCTAATCTAAAAAAGTCAAGGAGCCATAGTCACTCTCATTGACGATGACTATTGATCACACTTCTGTAGTGCAAATGTTACTTGTCAGTTGTCAGCCCAAGCCTAACTGGCTTCCAAGTCTTGGTGTATTTGGACCGGGACTGGTTCCTAAATTGAGGAGTTGTTGGTAGATATCAGTGTTCTTGTAATGAAACAGCTTGGCTAGGAATGGGTCAATTTCTAGAGTTAGATGTTGTGAGGTTCTGCAGTCATGACAATTTTCACTGTCTCCACCATTTGTTGATGTCTTGTTGAGTCAATCAAATTGTCTGAAAATTTGCAAGTGGTGCTGGGGCCCACTGCAGGAGGCTGAAATGAATCATCTGCTTGGCCCTTCTGACTGAAGATTGTCACAAATAATTCAGCTTTATTTTTGCCCTGGGGTGCTGCACTCCCCATAACAGGGGTTCAGTTGTTGGAGACCAGCCTTCTCAACTAGTGTTTCATTGTAATGGAATGTGGCAGGATTGCAAACCTTAGATCTTAACAATTGGTTGTGAGCTCTGCAATGTCCATCATTTGCTGCATCATGTCCATCATCTCTTTGACATGCAGGCTGTCTCCACTTTCTACCTGAAAGAATAAAAGCTTCTCCAGGTTGTCCTCTCATATGTAGGACTGACTGATGCTGCTCCCAACATGTCTTTCTGCACTTTTCATTGAACCAGGGTGGATCTCTGGTTTGATGGTAACTGAAGAATGGGAGATATGCCAAGCTATGAAGTTGCAAACTACATGAGTTGTACACGATATGATTTTTCTGCTGATGATTGCCTGTTGTGCCTTATAGATGCCTCATCGTTAGTTGCTAGATTGGTTTGAAGTCTGTCCCATTCAGTGCACAAATTGCTACATAAGATGGTGGAGGATGTGCAAAATGTGATGATGGCCCTTCTTTCCCACCAGAACTGTCCATTGGCCACTCATATTAACTGGCAAGGTCCAAGTGTAGCAGGCAGATTGGAGACAAATCGGTCAATTATATCTTTGCCTTTTATTGATTCTCTCATAACCTGCTGCAGAGCAGTATAGCATCTATGCTCAGCATTGTATTGACTACATACCAAATAGCAGTCACCTCTGCCTGTCTCTGTTCTGTGAGTGGACAGGATCCACCAGAGTTGGTGGTGATGTTGCCTGGGACATCGGCTGTAAAGCAGAATTCTGTGAGGAGGACAATATCTGACTGTTACTTGATAAGTCTGTGAGAAATATATCACAGGCCCATTCTTTATTCTGTACAATGAAGAGTTAATTTTACTTTATTTCTTACATATTTTAAAATAAACCACACATTGTTTTTCAGTTGAAAACAATTGAAGTGAGCAATAAGTACATTAGCAGAGTGCACATGTACTGATCACACAATTCAGGAACTGTAGTAAACAGCTGATTCATGTTCAGATCAGTGAACACACCATCTTGCAATCAGCAAATCCTTTGAAAATTACTTTTAAAAAACCTGAATTCAGATACAGTGTAATTAGCTCTCACCATTACCTCCAAAACATCTCCAAAATCCAATCACAGTGCTTCCGATCTAGACCAGGACAATTAATTACATATTAAGGAAGTGCATAGGGCAAACTGGCCAATGGACTAGCACAGGGCTCAGCATGGCTTCCAATCTGGTTCAACATTTATAAACATGACCTGCCAACAAGCATATTTCACAAGTTTATCACTGGTGATGATTTTTGTTGTGCTACCTAAGCACCTTGGATCCAATCTTGAATAAAGGTTTCATAATGGCAATGGACTCCCGCAGCACATGGCATTCCTCATAAACCATATCCAGTGTATGTCAGATCCACAACATCGGTATCTAAAAAAAATTGTGCAACTACACTGATGGCCAGCATGATCCCAGCTCAACATCCTTGTGTGTGACTCAAGACCAAAATATCGATGGAAATGTTTTCAACATTTTTGTAACCATTAAGAGCAAAGTCTCTTTACTATAGTTCCGACATCTTTGGACAATACCCACTTTTTGATTATCCAAGAAGTACAAATCTACCCATTTATTCAGTTCAATTTTGTGACAACAATATGATGAGAACAGTGCACAAATCACAATAAGTGACTTTGAAATGATGAATTGCGTTACCAAAGCCAAAAGCAAATTATTATTAAGTGCAAGGACTTTGAAAATGTACAACTCATTTTCCCTTGTACTAATGTTGTGAACAAGTATTCACACATAATCATTTTTATGGCAAAAATATTATTGTGCGCCGAAACATTCTCCAGTCAGGTATGAGTACATTTTCAATCAGATTACTTACAGTGTGGAAACAGGTCCTGCAGTCCAACAAGTCCACACCGACCCGCCAAAGTGCAACCCACACACACCCATTCCTCAACATTTACCCCTTCACCTGACATCCACCTGGGTCTGGGTGGGTTGCTCTTCAGAGGGTCGGTGTGGACTTGTTGGGGCGAAGGGCCTGCTTTCACACTGTAAGTAATCAAATCTAATCCCTTCAGCTGTTTACAACAAGCAAGGTACTGACTGAGTCAAGAGTGTGATGCTGGAAAGGCACAGCAGGTCAAGGAGGAGGAAAATCAATGTTTTGGACATAAGCCCTTCATGAGGAATGCCAAAAACATCAATTCTTCTGCTCCTCGGATGCTGCCTGACCGGCTATGATTTTCCAGCACCACACTTTCAACTATGATCTACAACATCTGCAGTCCTCACTTTCTTCAAGGTACAGCCTGCACTCACAAAACCCAAAACTCAGTGTCCAGCATTGGCCATGTTTGGACAATATTTTTCATTCCAATTTATTCCTGGAATGTGTTTGAGTCAGTACTGATTGCCCATCTCTTGTTACCTTTCAGGAAGATGGTAGTGAGCTGCTGCATTGAACCTCTGCAGTCCATGTGCTGGAGGTAGATTTACAATGTCACTGAGGAGGAACTTGAAACAGTGACACTGAATGAACAGCAATATATTTCCAAATCAGGGTGATGGGTGGTTTGCAACAGCACTTGAACATGGTGGTTGTCCCACGTATCTGCTGCCCTTGTTCTTCTTGATGAGGCACTTTATAAGAAGCCTTGGTAAATTTCTACAGAGCACCCTGGAGATGGCAGGCATTGCTGCTACTGAGTGCCAGGGGATGAGAGGTGAAGCTGCACTCATATAGGTAAAGAAGGTGTATTTTGTTAAAAATCACACAACATCAGTTTATAGTCCAACAAATGTATTTGGAAGCACTAGCTTTCAGAGCACTGCTTCTTCATCAGATAGTTGTAGAGTATAAGATCAGAGGACACAAAATTTATAACAAAAAATGACATTTTCATGCAGCTGAAATGATTAAAGTCTTTCATCTTTTACAATGAGTTTGCTCATTTCAGTTCTTTAATATGTAAATCCCAGAACTTCTTTTAAGTCACCTACTCAAGAAAACTTCAGGTTTTCTAACCAAAGGTGACACCTTAGCTCAAACATTGCATTAAAGATGTGAGGTTAAAGTCTGTCTCTATCCCAATCTTGAGTCAGACTGGTTCATTTTCTAAACTGGAATTTATAGTATATTACATGAATTGACTGTACGTTATGCATTTTTTGAACAAAATAGAACGTATATGCAAATATAATTCTGCAGATACAATTTCACCCCATAAACGTATGTGTGTGTGCAGGTGAGACAGAGTGAGTGTGTGCATGTGAGTATGTATATGTGGGTTGTGAGTGGGTGTGAGTGAGTGTGTGTTTATGTGTGTGTCAGCTTGGTATATTTTGTTTGTGATGGGGTATAAGCCTGTGAAAGGGTGCATACTTGGGTGTGAGTGTGGGGTGGGGGTTTGAATATGTCTGCATATGAGAGAGAGATTGTGTATGAAAGAGGGTCTGTGTGAGGGTGTGAGTATGTAAGAGGTTGTGTGTGTGCATGTGTGTGTGCGTGTGTGTGTGTGAGAAAGAGTGGAAGGGAACGCATAGTGTAGTAGGATCATGGGTAGTGTGACGTGAATGCAAGATCCCAGTTGAGACCATTCTCATGGGTACCAAACTTGGCTATCAGCCTCTGCTCATCCACTTTGTGTTGCTACCTGTCCTGAAATCCACTTTGGAAGATGGTCACCCAAAGGTCTGAGGCTGAATGTCTCTATTGGCTGAAGTGTTCCTCGACTGTTCACCCCTGCCTGGTGATCATTGAGCTGCGTCTATTCATCCATTGTCGTAGCATCTGCTCATACCACGCCTTAAGGCATCCTTGCCTGCAACATATGAGATGGACAACGCAGGCTGAGTCACATGAGTACCTGTCGTGTACATGGTGGTGGTATCCCAATGTGTAATGGTGGTATCCGTGCCAACACTCTGAAACGTCTTGCAATGGTTGCCGTGGCAGGGTTGTACGGTGTTGTGGTTGATGTCCTGAAGCTGGGCAATTTCCTGTGAACAATGATCTGTTTAAGGTTTTCTGGTTGTTTAAAGGCAAGAAGTGAAGGCCTATGAAGGTATTGGTGTGGTACTCAAGCTTATCAATAATGTGTTGCCGGCTGCAGACAATATTCCATTGTTATTTAGCTCCCGGAAAGTACTGGACAGCAAAGGAAATCCTATCAATTGTAACATGTGTCTCTCTCCTAAGGAGATCATTGCAGTTTCTCACAGTGGTACATCAGAACTGGTGGTTGATTTGTTGAGCATCATACCACAGAATGTGGGAGGTAAGGGTCACCACTAGTGTCCCTGCTGACTACATCTACCGCAAGTGCACCCAACTCCAGCTCCTCGAAAACCGCATTAGGGAACTGGACCTGCAGCTGGATGAACTTCGGATCATTCGGGAAGCAGAGGGGGTTATTGAGACGTGTTACAGGAAGGTAGTCACTCCTCAGGTACAGGAAAAAGGCAGATGGGTTACAGTCAGGGGACGGAAAGGGAACCGGCAGACAGTGCAGGGATCCCCTGTGGCCATTCCCCTTAACATTAAGTATACCCATTTTGGATACTGTTGGTGGGAGTGGGGGGGAGGACTTACCAGGGGAAAGCAGTGTGGTACAGGGCTCTGGCACAGAGTCTGTCCCTGCTGCTCAGAAGGGAAGGGGGAAGAGGAGCAGAGCTGTAGTCATTGGGGACTCCATAGTTAGGGGGACAGATAAGAGGTTCTGTGGGAACAAGAGAGACTGACGGTTGGTGTGTTCCCTCCCAAATGCCAGGGTTCATGATGTCTCTGATCATGTTTGAGGGTTCCTTAAGGAGGAGGGAGAGCAGCCCCAAGTCACAGTCCACATAGGCATCAACGACATAGGTAGGAAGAGAGATGGGGATTTAAGGCAGAAATTCAGGGAGCCAGGATGGAAGCTAAGAGCTAGGATGGACCAAGTTGTTGTCTCTGGTTTGTTGCCCATGCCACGTGCTATTGAGGCAAGGAATATGGAGAGAGAGGAGTTGAACATGTGGCTACAGGGATGGTGCAGGAGGGAGATCTTTGGATTCTTAGATAATTGGGGCTCTTTCTGGGGTAGGTGGGACCTGTACAAGCAGGATAGTCTTCATCTAAACCAGAAGGTACCAATGTCCTGGGAGAGAAATTTGCTAAGGCTATTGGGGTGGGTTTTAAAATAATCCAGCAGGGGGATGGGAACCAAAATTGTAGTTCGAGTATAGAAAAGATTGTGAGTAGGGAGGTCTGAAATCAAGGATGCAAGAGTGCACCAGCAAGCAAGAGGTTGGCTTGAAGTGTGTCTACTTCAGCGCCAGGAGCACCCGGAATAAGGTGGGTGAACTTGCAGCATAGTTGGTACCTGGGACTTCGATGTTGTGGCCATTTTGGAGACATGGATAGAGCAGGGACAGGAATGGTTGTCGCAGTTTCCAGGATTTAGATGTTTCAGTGAGAACAGAGAAGATGGTAAAAGAGGGGGAGGTGTGGCATTGTTGGTCAAGGACAGAATTACAGTTGCAGAAAGGATGTTTGGGGACTTGTCAACTGAGGTAGTATGGGATGAGGTTAGAAACAGGAAAGGAAAGGTAGTGACTGTTGGGAGTTTTCTGTAGGCCTCTAAATAGTTCCAGAGATGATTCTCGATAAAAGTGAGACAGACAGGGTAGTTGACATGGGAACTTCAACTTTCCAAATATTGACTGGGAACACTATAGTACGAGTACTATAGCTGGGTCAGTTTTTGTCCAGTGTGTGCAGGAGGGCTTCCTGACACAGTATGTAGACAGGCCAACAAGAAGCGAAGCCACATTAGATTTGGTACTGGGTAATGAGCCCGGTCAGGTCTTAGAGTTGGAAGTAGGTGAGCACTTTAGTGATAGCAATCACAATTCTGTTATGTTTACTTTAGTGATAGAAAGGGATCGGTGTATACCACTGGGGGAAAGGCAATTAGGATGCGATTAGGCAAGATTTATGAAGCATAGGATGGGGAAGGAAACTGCAGGGGATGGGCACATTAGAAACGTGAAGGTTATTCAAGGTAAAGCTCATGTGCGTCCTAGATAAGTACATACCTGTCAGGCAGGGAGGAAGCTGTAGAGCGCAGGAGCCGTAGTTTACAAAGGAAGTGGAATCTTCGGTCAAGAGGAAGAAGAAGGCTTATGTTAGGATGAGATGTGAAGGCTCAGTTAGGGCACTTGAGGTTTACAAGGTAGCCAGGAAAGACCTAAAGAGAGAGCTCAGAAGAGCCAGGAGGATACATGAGAAGTTGTTGGCAGATAGGATCAATGTAAACCCTAAGGCTTTCTATAGGTATTTAAGGAATAAAAGAATGATGAGAGTAAGATTAGGGCCAATCAAGGATAGTAGTGGGAAGTTGTGTGTAGAGTCAGAGGAGATAGGGGCAGCACTAAGAGAATATTTTTCAACAGTATTCACTCGAGAAAATGACAATGCTCTCGAGGAGAATACTGAGATACAGGCTACTAGACTAGGTGGAATTAAGGTTCATAAGGTAGAGGTATTAGAAATCCTGCAAAGTGTGAAAATAGATAAGTCCCCTGGGCCAGATGAGATTTATCCTTGGATCCTCTGGGAAGCCAGGGAAGAGATTACCGAGCCTTTGGCATTGATCTTTAAATTGTCATTGTCTACAGTAGACTAGAGTATAGCACATATGGTTCCCTTGTTCAAAAAGGGGAGTAGAGACAATCCTGGCAATTATAGACCAGAGAGTCTTACTTCAGTTGTTGGTAAAGTGTTGGAAAAGGTTATAAGAGATAGGATTTATAATCATCTAGAAAAGAATAACTTGATTAGGGATAGTCAGCACAGTTTTGTGAAGGATAGGTCGTACTTCACAAACCTTATTGAGTTCTTTGAGAAGGTGACCCAACAGATAGATGAGAGTAAACCAGTTGATGTGGTATATATGGATTTCAGCAAGGCGTTCAATAAGGTTCCCCACAGTAGGTTATTGTACAAAATGCAGAGGAATGGAATTGTGGGAGATATAGCAGTTTGGATCAGTAATTGGATTGCCGAAAGAAGAAGGAGGGTGGTGGTTGATGGGAAATGTTCATCCTGCAGTCCAGTTACTAGTGGTGTACCACAAGGGTCGGTGTTAGTCATTTTTATAAACGACCTGGATGAGGGCATAGAAGGGTGGGTCAGTAAATTTGCAAACGACACTAAGGTGTTGTGGATAGTGACGAAGGATGTTGTAGGTTCCAGAGGAACATAGATTAGCTGCAGAGCTGGGCTGAGAGGTGGCAAATGGAGTTTAATGGGGACAAATGTGAGGTGATTCACTTTGGTTGGAGTAACCGGAATGCAAAGTACTGGGCTAATGGTAAGATTCTTGGTAGTGTAGATGAGCAGAGAAATCTCGGTGTCCAGGTAGACAGATCCTTGAAAGTTGCTACCCAGGTTGACAGGGTTGTTAAGAAGGCATACAGTGTTTTAGCTTTTAGTAATAGAGGGATCGAGTTCCAGAACCATGAGGTTATGCTGCAGCTGTACAAAATTCTGGTGCGGCCGCACTTGGAGTATTGTGTACAGTTCTGGTCACCGCATTATAAGAAGGATGTGGAAGCTTTGGAAAGGGTGCTGAGGAGATTTACTAGGATGTTGCCTGGTATGGAGGGAAGGTCTTACAAGGAAAGGCTGAGGGACTTCATTGTTTTCATTGGAGAGAAGAAAGTTGAGAGGTGACTTAATAGAGACATATAAGATAATCAGAGGGTTAGATAGGGTGGACAGGGAGAGTCTTTTTCCAAGAATGGTGACGGGGAGCATGACGGGGCATAGCTTTAAATTGAGGGGTGATAGATATAGGACAGATGCCCGAAATAGTTTCTTTACTCAGAGAGTAGTAAGTGTATAGAATGCTTTGCCTGCAATGGTAGTAGATTTACCAACTTTAAGTACATTTAAGTTGTCATTAGACAAGCATACGGACATACATGGAATAGTGTAGGTTAGATGGGCTTCAGATTGGTATGACAGGTCGGCGCAACATCAAGGGCCGAAGGGCCTGTACTGCGCTGTAATGTTCTATGTTCTATGTACCCTGTTATTATGAGGGCATCTTTGAGTACCTTCAGGTGTCTGCACATTCCTCTGAACAGATTCCATATATTCATAGGGCTTGTCTGTAGGGAATGGCTGTTTTAATATGGTGAGGGTGGAAGCGGGAGAAGTTTAACATCATGAGGTTATCCATGGGTTTGCAGTACATTAGATTTCCTACAGTGTGGAAACAGGCCCTTCCGCCCAACAGATCTAATCTGTTCTCTGATCTCTACTGATCTTCTATAGAGTAATCCACCCAGACACATTTCCCTCCGACCAATGCATCTAACACTAGCATGGCCAATTCACCTGACCTGCACATCTTTGGTCTCTGGGAGGAAACCGGGGCATCCGGAGGAAATCCATGCAGAATCCATGGAGAATGTGCAAACTCCACACTGACAGTCGCCCAAGGTAGAATGAAGTGCTGAGGTGTCCATCCTTGATGGAGATGCATGTGTTCAAGAATGATACAGGTATTAAAGAGTAGTCCATGTTAAATCTGAATGTGGGATTGTTGGTATCACTGTATAGTTGTTTCAGTGACTCCTGTCCAAGGGTTCAGAGGAAGAAAATGTTGTCAATATATCTGGAGTGTAGTGTTGGTTGGAGGTCCTGTGCAGAAAAGAAGTCTTGTTAGAACTTCTGCATGAAAATGTGAGCATATTGGGGTGCACATTTGGTCACCATGGCTGTTCTGTATGTCTGGATGAAGAACTGGTTGACAAATGGACAAATGCTGTAACTGAGGATAACGCAGATGAGTTGTAGGACAGTGCGCGGAGATTGGCAGTTGCTGGTGTTGCATACTGAAGCTGTTGTTGCAATGCCGTCATCATGGTGGATTCTAATGTCGAGAGCTGAAACGTCCATTGTGACAAGGAATGTTCCTGATTTGATTGGTTTGTGAGTGCTGTGTTTCTGCAACACTCTGTAGTGTCATGACAGAAGCTGAGGGTCCCCTGTACAATGGGTTCCAAGATACCTTCAACATGGCCAGAGAGGTTCTCACACAGGGTCCCATGGCTAATACGATGGCATGTCCTGGTGTGTTGACTTTGTGTATCTTCGGAAGGCAGTAGAAGTCATCTATGCGAGAAGTACGTGTGATGAGAGTGCACAGGGAACCCTGAAGGACTGGAGAAAGTGCATTTCATCACACACACATCCAACCCATGTCTTAAAGATGGTGGACAAGCTTTGAGATATAGGCAGAAGTGGGTACTGCAGATGCTGGAGATTAGAGTCAAGATTAGAGTGGTCCTGGAAAAGCACAGCAGGTCAGGCAGCATCTGAGGAACAGAAAAATCGACGTTTTGGGCAAAAGCCCTTCATCAGCCCATTCCTGCTGTGCTTTTCCACCACCACTCTAATCTTGAAGCTTTTGGAAATCATGAGGCAAGTTATTGCTGCAGCCTCTGACTTATTCCTGTAGCATTTGAATTTATGTGGTGAGTACCATTCAATTTCTGGTTAATGGTAATCCTCAAGATATTGGTAGATGCGGATTGAGTGATGGTAATCACATTGAATGGAAAAGGACGATGGTTCAATTCTGAATTTTTAAAGGTGATCATTGCCTGGCATGTGTGTATTGCAAGTATGTCACCTCTCATTCCATATTTTGCAGGTCTTGTTGCATTTGGATAAGGTTTCAGTATCTGAGTCATCTCGCATGGTGTTGAAAATTGTGCAATCATTGGCGAGCATCCCCAATTATGACTCTTTTTTCAAGATTAGATTCCCTACAGTATGAAAACAGGCCATTTGGTCCAACAAGTCCATACCGACCCTCTGAAGAGTAACCCATCCAGACCCATTTCCCTCTGACTAATGCACTTTACACTATAGGCAATTTAGTTTGGCCAATTCACCGGGCCTGCAAATGTTTAGACTGTGAGAAGACACTGGGGCACATGGAGGAAGCCTGCACAGACACAGGGAGAATGTGCAATCTCCACACTTTTGCCCAAGGCTATAATTGAACCTGGGTTCCTGGCACTGAGGTAGCAGTGTTAAACACTGAGCCACCATGCCATCACTTTGTGGTAAAATGAAGCAGCTGAAGAGTGTAGGACCTTGGACAGAGAGCGCTGTTGTGGCATACTGTTAGAGTCTCCCTCTAAGCTAGGAAGCTTGCTTCAAGTCCAATCTGCTGCAGGTGTGTAATAACATCTCAAAACAGACTGATTGTAAGATATCAACTCTCAGGAACTGACTGAGGACTTGTATAGCTCAATTGGGTGACTGGTTTGCGATGCAGATTAATGCAGACAGTGTGAATTCAATTCCTGCACGTATTGGGGTGAATATAAAGGACGTCTCCTCAACTTCCCTCTTTGCTTGAGGTGTGCTGATTGTCCAGTTAAATTGCCACCAGTCATCTCTGTCTAAGGAGAGAGCAACCTGATCATCCTGCAAAACTATAGTGTCTTACTTTTCCATTTCTAATCTACATCCTTCCTCAGAAACATCTCCCCTGTTGCAAAGCTGACCTGGAGCTGAGGTGGCTGCTCTCAATCAACCTCAACTATCTTTCTTTTAATAAGGTATGATTTCAACCAGTGCAGAGGTTTCCCTGATTCTCGTTTACTCCAGTTTTGTTCCTTGATGCCACACTTGGTCAAATGCATCTATGATGATAAGTGCAGTCACTCATGCTTTACCTCTAGAATTCAGCTTTTCTTCATGTTGTCTGGATTAAAATCAAACTTTTAATGAGGTCAGGGTGCGAGTGGTCCTAGCAGGATCTAAACTGAGCTACAGTGAGCAGGTTGTTGATGAGAAAGTGCTACTTGATGGTACTGTGGATGACATATTTCATTAGTTTATTAATGATAGAGATTAAACACATGAGACAACAAATAGTTGTCTGATTTTCTGTGTGTGTACAGTTTCCATCCAGATAATATTCCACATTGTCAAGAAAATACCAATGTTGTAGCCAGCAGGAATAGCTGGAGTGGAATGTTATCAGAGTTCACAGCCTTTTCATTATTCAGTCCCTCCAGCTGTTTGTTGATCTCACACAAAATGAATCGAATTGGCTGAAGACTGCCATCTGTGATACCCGAGAGCTTTGGAGAAGACTGAAAGAGATCACCCCAGCAACACTTCTATCTGAACACTGTTGTGAGTATTTCAGCCTGTTGTGCTACTACTGTTGTTCTCCTACTCATCCATCATTGAAGAAGGTGATAATTGTGGAGCTACCTCCTCTAGTAAGTTCTTTGATTATCCATCACTGTTCACAGCTGGATGTGACAATGATCACAGAGTTAAGCCTGATCCTTTAGTTGTGGGCTCCTTTAGATCTGTTTGTCACTTGCTGCATCCATTATTTGATGAGTAAGTGGTCCTGATTGGTAACTTCATCTCATTTTTAGGTGCTGCTCTTGGCCTGCCCTCCTGTATTCTTCACTGAACAAGGATTTATCCCCTGCTCGGTAGTTATACTAAAGTGGAGGATATAATGACATAGAACATAGAATCCCAATTCAGCATTTGGCCTATTGAGTCCACACTCCTTCTAACAGTGGAATCCCCTCTGATAGCTACAACCCTCCTATCACTGTCATCTAAACCAGTATCTAAACCCCTACAATAACTGCAACTTCCTCCAACACCTACATGTCTCCTGAGCTCTATAATATCCTCTAGCATCCACACCCCCCATCACTATAATTCCGTCTGGCATCTACACCTCTCCTATCACTGTAACCTCCATAACATCCTCCAGTTCCTATATATCACCATATTTCTGACATCTCCTCCAGTGCTTACACTGTTCACTATCTCAGTCATCACCTCCAGCCAATACTCATCCCTGTCTGAGTAAACTGCCCTGTCCCTCCATCACTCCCAGGAGAAAGTGAGGATTGCAGATGCTGGAGTACCAGAGTTGAAAAATGTGGTGCTGGAAAAATGCAGCAGGCCAGGCAGCATCCGAGTGTTGTAGATGGAGGAGGAGAGCTTCTTCAAGATAATGACATCACTCCCATCTCTGTAACTTCAACCATCCCATATACACCCTCCATATCTTTCTAAGCAACCCATGCATATAGAAACCTGCCCATCTCTGCAATCTCTCTAGCCCTAACAACTCTTGCTATTTTCATGACCTCCTATAGCACCGACACGCCTCCCGAACATTGCTACTTCTTCCAGTCCCTCTGCCATTATCTATCGTCATTACCTCAAGGGCAACCACAGGCAGGCAATAAAAGATAATCAGCCAAAATTCACATGTCCATTGAGTGAATTAAAAAGGTCTCCACCAACAACCCTCCTTTGTCTGTAACTGCCTCTTGAGTGTACACCTCTCTATCAGTGCCTCCACACCTCCTTATCACTGTAGCCTGCTTCATTCCTTGTACCCCTCCTTGTTTCTGTAATCTGTTCCTTAGGCCATAGATCATCAGATACAGTGCCGTAAGGGGCCATTTGGCCCATCGAGTCTACTTTGTCATCCAATCATGGTCTATGTATTTCTCACGCCCATTCTCCTACTTCTCCTCATTAACTTTTCAAGCATGTACACCCCTCTATCTTTCTCTGAAATCACCTCCACACCAATTTTTGTGTCAATGTCCTGCACCAACATCCCCCCCCTCTATCTCTGTTAATCCCTCCACCAACTATATCCTCCCTATCTCGGTCACCACCACCCCATATATCCCACCATTGTCGCAGGGACCTCTTGCAGTATCTGCAACCCTTCTCTCTCTGTAAGTCCACCGGCACTAAATGCCAACCCAACTTTTCAGCCTTGACACACTTTACTATCTCCGTAAACTCCTCCAGCCCCCAATTCTTTCCTTTGCTCCATAATCTCTAATAACAACATCACCTCCAGCATGTACATTCCTTCAAATCTCTGGAATAAACTCCAGCACCTGCAACCCTCCTGATCGCTATAAACCTCTACAATCCCTTTTAATCATCCCTATCTTTTTAAACTCTTCCAGCCCCAATTGTATTCTCTATCTTTGAAATGCATCCAGCCCTTACACCCCTCTGTATCTATCTATCTTGCAACCTCCCTATATCTGTAACATCCTCTTGCACCTACACCTCCCTAGTAACCTGTTCCAGTCCTAAACTCTTCCACATCTCTGTGAATCTTTTGCTGTATTCAGTGACAGTGCTCATAGATGGCAAATACAAAATACTGCAAGACTCTTTGAGGGAAGTGCTTTCACATTATCCCAGTCCCAGATAAGCTACCCATTATGCTGAGATTCTGTCATTGTATTTTGCACTCCTAGAACCTCAGAAGTAATGTCTCAGCATCTGCCCTATCATGCCCCTGCCATTCAGAATCTTTTACATTTCAATCAAATCACACAGTGGGGTCAGTCTGCTTCCCTGGTGTCAATGATGTATACAGTGCTGTCATTCTGCTCTTCCCGGTGTCAGTGATATACAGAGTGCTGTCAGTCTGCTCTCCCCAGTGTTAGTGATATACACACAGTGTGGTCAGTCTGCTCTCCCAAAGTCAGTCTACACACAGAGTGGGGTCAGTCTACTCTCCCAGAGTCAGTGATACACCCAGAGTATGGTCAGTCTGCTCGCTCCAGGCTCAATGATACAGACATTTTGTGGGCAATCTGCTCTCCCCAGCGTCAGTAATATACACCCACAGTGGTGCCTGTCTGCTCTGCTCAGTGTCCGTAATTCAGACACAGTGGGCTCAGTGATGTACACAGTATGATCGATCTGTTCGCTCCGGGGTTAGTGATACAAACATCGTGCAGTCAGTCTGCTCTCCTTGCGATTAGTGATACATCCCTGGCATGAGTGATAAGCTCACAATGGGGTCAGTCTGCTGTGCCTGGGGTGAGTGATAAGTTCACAAAGGGGTCAGTCTACTCTCACCATTGAATTGATGCCATTCCAGCAGGTGAGTCTGCTTTCTAAACAGGGAGGGACAGAGAAAGAGTCGGGGACAGAGGAAGAGAGAGAGAGAGAAAGCGGGAGACAGACAGAGTAAGCAACCAGAGTATAGCCAGAGAGAGAGACAGGCAGAGAGCGCGTGGGCAGAGAGATATAAAGAGAGATGGGGGCACAGTGAGAGGGAGGCAGGGAATAGGCTCGGGCTGTTTTCCCTGGAGCATTGGAGGCTGAGGGGTGATCTTATAGAGGTTTATAAAATCATGAGGGGCATGCAGAGAGTAAATAGACATGGTCGTTTCCCTGGAGTGGGGGACTCCAGAACTAGAGGGCATAGGTTTAGAGTGAGAGGGGAACAATATAAAAGAGGCCTCAGGGGCAACGTTTTCATGCAGAGTGTGGTGCGTATGTGGAATGGGCTGTCAGAGGAATTGGTAGAGGCTGGTACAGTTGCAATAATTAAAGGGCATCTGGATGGGTATATGAATAGGAAGGGTTTACAGGGATATGGGCCGGGTGCTGGCAGACAGGACTAGATTGAGTTTAGATATCTGGTTGGCATAGAAAAGGTGGACCAAATGGTCTGTTTCCGTGCTGTACATCTCTATGAAAACCAGCACTACCCTTACTCTGTTAGCAAAGCATTAGGCTGCTTCATTGCTGAAACATTGAATTGAAATGAGAAAATCATGGATGGAGTGATTAATGAGTGAATTTGATTTATTGATGAATTTGGGTAAAGGGATATTTCAGCACATTCTTCAGCTGCTGTCTGAACTTAGTCTGGGTCATAACATAAATCGCGGTGTTTGTACAACAACTGAGGAGCTGCAGCATGAAACCCAATTCCCGTGCAAACCAATCCAGTTTCACAAAGCGATATACCAAGGCATGCATTCTGTACCATATAGAATATACCATTAACGTTGACCACAACAGAATGAAATTGATCGAGATCACAAACAGTAAAGTGATGGATTTTTTTCGGTTTTGTATTTCTGTGTCACACTGACCATCTCCATTATGTGAGTCCAGAGACTCCTGCGGATTTTGTTGGTCACTAAAATGTGTCTGACGGTGAAAACATTGAGCAGCAGAATCAGGAGAAATGGGAGACCCAGGGTTAGAATGTAATGGAGAAACTCGATAGTGACCCAGGTGTTAAAGAATAGGGTGTTGCTTTTTCCCTCACAAAACCAGGGGTCGTTCCCCAACCAATACTGAGATGTGAGCATAAAATACCAGAAAATGTTCTTTGAACAGCTCAGCACAGTCACTGTCCCCAGAACCACAGCTGCTGTTTTCTCACTGCAATATTTACTTTTCAGCTTCTGGCAACAAATGGCCACAAACTGATCAAAGGTGAAAGTGACGGTGAACCAAACAGAACAGTCAGTGGCTGCATAAAGCAGGACAGCGTGGATATTACACACTGGGATATAATACAGGAAATAAAACTGTTCTGGATAAACAATGGGAATGTGCCTCAATATCCAATCAAGAATAATGACCTGCAGATCAGCAAATGCCATGGCCCTCAGGTAATGCCTGACACATGGTGACAATCCGCAATCTTTATACAGGAAGATAAAGATCGTCACTACGTTAACTGTGAGGAAGGAAAACAAACAAATTATACATCAACCTGGAGGAAAAGTAACCAGTTTGATTGAGAACAGAGTGAGATTTTCAAATGTGTCATTGTATTCAAAGATTTATTGAAATAATGGAGCTGGGATGATAAATGGTAAACGCTGAATTACTTGAAAAAGAAGTGACGTAAAATACAAGAAAGACTCCCTCCCAAGCAAACAGACACACATCCATAAGGACAGATGGTCTCTAGAACATTCTCACACGCTCGATCACTCGAGAGCAGACACATGTCATTTCTTTACAGTTCCTAATATGGAGGGTGAAACTGTTGTCATCCTGAAGGATTCTCTCCTAGCTCCTTGAAGACAAGTGGAGGTTGGAAAGTTCTGTCTTTTGGTCTAAATTGTGTTCAGTGTTCTCACATAGAGAAATGCAAATGCAGGGAAAATGTCATCACCCCTTTAACTGCCCGAGAGGACTTCAAAACAGAGTGTCCTTCTCCCTGAAATGGGATATCTTCCCTTGGGATCTTTTCTTTTGTTCAATTAACTGCTGTCTGACCATTCACAAATAATGTCAGTGATAGAACGTTCCAGAGAATTTTGGATGTAGAATGTTCCGGGGAATGTCACTTATAGAATGTGTTAGAGTCGTGAAGATCCACATCACAAGGCCCTTGTATCCATTAAGTTTGGTGAAATCCACTCAGTCTCAAGGTAGAAATCTTTCCCAGACTTGACTTGACTGGCACTTCACACACAAACAATAAGATTTAAACAATATCTTAATTACTTGATGTATGTTCTTCTTCTACAACCCTATCGATGTAATATCTTAGTCTGAGATCTCCCCACCTTCCTTTTTATTTTTTGTGTAACACACTCAACTGTACAATGTTCTCGATATTCAGTTCCCAATATCAGTCACCCTGTAGCCATGTCTCTGCAATCCCATTAAATCATATCCATTTACCTCAAAGTATGCGTTGAATTCCTCGGTCTTTTTTGAGAATACAGCACACATTCAGATACAATGCCTTTCATTCGGCTTTTTAAGCCATTATTCCCTGCTCCATTGTCACCTTTATTCCTCATTTTGACTGACCAGGAAACAGTCTGACACTGTCATGCTCATAGAGTCAGACCTGATGGGCATAGTTTCCTGAAGCACATTCACCATCCCTGGGTACATCCTGTCCAACCAGTAGGAAGACCCACCAGGATTGGTGGCACTGTAGCATACATTGTCAGGAAAGATTTTGCCCTGGAATTCCCCAACATTGATACTAGGATCCAAAAATTCATATGTCAACAGGTCAAGTTGGTCATTCACCGCAACATCATTCTATAAACCCAGAATAGGTATCTGTCATCAGGTGACCTGTGCATACCAGAGCGGTGCATTAATCTATAAACCCAGGAGAGATAACTGTCCAACATGCAGAGCTCAGCAGGGAACACCAGGGAATTGATCTTTAATTCTGAGCAGTTATCCTCCCAGCATGTAGAGCTGTGTACACCACCCCAGTACATTGCTCTGTAACACTATGTTAGGTCATTGCCCAACGTGGGGAAAGTTGCAGCATATACTAGAAGTGACAGGATGTGCGGCTCCCATCCATTGACAGCTCCGTATCTCCATTATCCCATGACAAGGGGTACTGTGAGTGAAAATTACTCCCAGAGAGAGATATAGGAGGAATCAGCTTCAATACGAATAAATGGGAGAGGTTTGAAAAATAGACAAGGGAGAGGGTGATAGCAAGAAGTTTTTTCCCAAAGTGGGGATTCAATTACTTGTGACCAAGCGTTCAAAGTGAAAGAGGAAATGTTTAGGGGAGATATGTGTGGAAAGTTCTTTACACAAAGGGTGGTGGATGCCTGGAATGTGTTACTAGCGGAGGTGGCAGGGGTAGGCATGATAGTGTCATTTAAGGAGTATATAGACAGATACTCTAGACATTACATGAATGGGCAGGGAGCAAAAGGACATGCACCCTTGGAAAATAGGTGACAGGTTTAGATAGGGGATCTGGATCAGCGCAAACTTGGAGGGCTGAAGGACCTGTTCCTGTGCTGTAATTTTCATTGTTCTTTGTTTTTTGATTGAGAGACAGTGACATGGAATGATCTGTTCACAGGCTTCAGAATGCTGAAGTGAAGGCATTTCCATTGCATCCTGCAACATAGACCAGTATTTCCAGGAATCATCAGTGAATAGGCTGTTGATGTGAATTCAGACAATGGAGAGTTTAGGATGAGCATTTGCTCTGAGCTTTGTAACTGGAAGTGGAGTCAGCAGAGTCGACTAATTGAGCTGAATCTAACAATAATTTCACTTAGTGTCATTTTCACTGAATGTGACAGACAGATAGTTTGCACGGGTCCAAACTAGTTTGTTGGTTTCTTATTGAACTCATCTCAATAACTCACTCCATGGTGTCCCTCTTATTCAATGAGAGCCCGATTCTCCTACCCATTATGGCTGGAGGTACTCACCATCTCCCGGATATTCTGCGATCCCTGGTGCAGGTGGCATCTTTGAAAGGCCAATGGGTTCATAGTTGAGCTTTTTCGGTTCGGAGCTGATCTGCACAGTTTACCCTGAGCATGGCAGATAAGGGACAATTGCAACACCATTTGGTGACTGGTCACGGATGTTCTGGTGGATGGGCTAGTACAGAGGAGAACCATTCTCTTCCCTGAAGAGTGTGGTACTGGAAAAACACAAGCAGTGAGGCAACATCAGAGGAACAGGAGAATCGACATTTTGAGCATAAGCTTTTCATCAGGAATCTCTTCCCAAAGGTGATCACACCACCTGACCAACCAAGAATGGTCTGAGCTCAGTGCAACATCTTCAGTCTGAAGAACTGTCCAGAAGAGGACAAGAATCAGGAGCCTTCCCCGCTTTCCCAGAATACATGCCACGGTATTTTCTGTGCTCCCTCACACTCAGTGTATATCTATTATAGCACCTACCCTCCATAAAAGGTCCATGCTCTTCCACTCTATCTATTCCATTCAGCACTTTCCCTGTCTCTCGCCATTTCTAAACTCCCCACACCAATACCACCACATATATTCAACACTGTTGGCTGATTCACTCTGGACACTTCAATTTTTGCCCAACTACACCAACACAAACAATAGGGTCATGCACTCCTACCATCACTCCCTACCCCCCTTTCTCCCATTCCAGAAGAAACAGCCTGTAATAAGACAGAAAGGGCCATGCTGCATGGTGGAGTGTCCGATATCCATTCCCTCACCACCACATTCCCTCATGCCCTGCCCTTCCTCACCGTGCCATGTACAGAGGACACTGACACAAGCCAGAGAGGACGACTCACTTGGAGATATTGAAATAGCCACGTCCCACCAACAGAGTAAGGAGCAATGTTCAGTGAAGGGCAATTCTCACTGTCAGTTCCATTTCCACCTGGCACAACTTAGAAGCTATGACCCTGATGCCATCTCTCTTTTGTACCAAGCTAGTTCAAATGGAACCTCCACAGGAGGTGCTTAGGAGGGTGAGCTCACAACACATCATCTCCACCAACTCCCAAGAAGGGAGCATGGTGGCTCCCTCCTACCCCTTCTCCTTTAAACAGATGAGATACCGAAATACCCCTAATGTGGGGTATTTCATGCTCTACCCACTTGTCCTGACATCTTCAATAATCTGTGTTCACATACACTCTAGGACCCTTTGCTTCTGCATCCCATATAACTGTATAGTTTGTTTTGTATGTCTTTGAATGTGTTTCCTACCAAAGTGCATCAAATCACAGGGCTTTGAATTGATCCTCATCTGCCAGGTGCCTGAACACTACACCAACTCTTTGCTGTCCTGTTGGTGTTCCATTCAGTCCTCCACACACTTTATAATTCTTCCAGGTTTGGTGTCATCTGCAAGCACTGAGTTCATAATAAAGTCATAATCAACACAGAGCAGCATGAATACTGACACAATTACAAGTCTGAGCAGGAAAATTCCTGATTTACTACCCCAGAGCATAGAAATATAGAAACACACCCAGACAGCCAGTGAAAAAATGATACATTGCAAATGGAGCAACAGAAATACAGACACACACCAGACAGAATGAGTGAAATAGTGAGAATTCACTGCAGAGAGAGAGAGAGAGGGAAGCATCAAATAACTCCCTTGTTTGTCTTGTGTCATTGCATCTTGAGTGTATTTTTGTGTGTATTTGTATGTTTGCATCCGTCTGTCTGGATTACTGTGTGCAACTGTCTACGTTAGTGCGTGCGTATCTTTGTGTGAGGCATGCCTGGCAGTCTCTGTAGTGTTGAAAATGATGGAATTCCACTCTCTGCCAGCTTCCTCATGTCACTGCATGGACAATGGCTGAGTATGAAACAAATCAGGTTTCAATCAGAGAGGGAGGGTGCCAGGTCACAGCACTATCAGCACATGGCTGGTAAGGAGAGGATTGTCGTTGCACTGATGCTCATGCAGAGAAATGTCCTTGATCCCTCTGCAATGTGGAAATGATTTGTCTTTGGGCAGTATCCCTGACACAGAGTGTGCACATTAAACAGAATTTCAACTGCAATTATAGTAAGACCCCTCTGAGTGAACCATCCTGTGAGGAGAGGAGATAATTTAGTTACACTTCCCAAAACTTGCAATTTTTTTCTGATGCAGGCTGGCAAGTGTGAAGTGAGAAAGGATTCTAAATTCTTGAAGCAGACTCAAATGACAGAGGTGGTTCATCTTCTTCTGTAATATTTCAGGGATAACTTTGTAAGGGGTCAGTCATACTGATCTTTGTTTCCAAGGACATTCTTTGAAGAATGGAAGAGCCGTGGAATGTGACAGATTCACATTTTGTCACATGTGTTTTTGAAGTTTTTGATGCCTTCCCAAAAGAATGGTGTTATGGTGGTTCAGTCCAGCACTATTGCTGTTACCATGCCATGGCCCTGAGTTCGATTCCATTCTCAGGTGACTGCGCAGAGGTTCTTCTGTGTCCACACAGGTTTTCTTATCCAGTGCTCTGGTTTCGTCCCACCATGCAAGAATGTGCAGACTGAGTGGATTTTGGGCTATATATGGAAAGGATGTTGGTCTTAGTGGGATGCTCTTTGGAGGAGACTTATGATCTGCTTCTACACTGTAGTGATTCAATGTCATTCGCGGGCTGAGCAGAGGGTGACATCATGCTACTTTACGCACAACAGTGAAAGAGGCTTTGATCCCTTTTTCACTGACCACCTCTCCCACAACAAGAGAGATCCTGTTGCAGAGTGTTATGGATTATATCAGACACCCTCAAAATATGTTGGGAAGGAACTCTGGGCTCTCATTGATCAAGCTACTCAAAACTACCAAAAACAATTTATTCAAACACTGTGGCTTGACTGAACAAGTGAACAACAAATAAAAAAAGAACATGGAATAACTGAACACAATTGGAAAACTTAAGAGAACAATAGATTACTTTGCTACTAAACAATAACCATTCTGATATAGAACATAGAACATAGAACAATACAGTGCAGAACAGGCCCTTCAGCCCTTGATGTTGCACCAACCTGTGAACTATTCTCAGCTCATCCCCCTACACTATCGCAAAATCATCCATGTGCTTACCTAAGGATTGTTTAAATCTCCCTAATGTGCCTGTGTTGACTACATTAGCAGGAATTACCACTCTTTGCATAAAGAACTTTCCTTTGACATCTGTCGTAAATCTATCACCCTCAATTTGTAGTTATGTCCCCTTGTACAAGTTGACGTCATCATCCCAGGAAAAAGTATTTCACTGTCTACCTATCTAATCCTCTGATCATCTTGTATGTCTCTATCAAATTCTCCCTTAGCCTTCTTCTTTCCAATGAGAAGAGACCCAAGTCTCTCGGCCTTTCCTCATAAGACCTTCCCTCCAGACCAGTCAACATTCTGGTAAATCTCCTCTGCACCTTTTCCAATGTTTCCTCATCCTCCTGTAATGGGGCGACCATAACTGTACACAATATTCCAAGTGTGGCTGCACCAGCGTTTTGTATAGTTGCAGCATGATATTGCGGTTCCGGAACTCAATTCCTCTACCAGTGAAACCTAACACACCGTATGCCTTCTTTGCAGCACTATCCACCTGGGTAACTTTCAGAAATCTATGCACATGCATTCCAAGATCCCTCTGCACATCCACACGACCAAGAATCTTTCCATTGACCCAGTACTCTGCCTTCCTGTTATTCTTCCCAAAGTGCATCACCTCACATTTAGCTGCATTGAACTCCATATAGTAACATCCCACAAACACACCCTGGCCAAAAAGGTAAATTCAGAAAACAGATTCTCTCACGTGCAACTGCAGCAGCTCGGTAGGAGAAAACTCAGAGAGAGTAGAAGCCAGGCAACATGTACTGCAGCGTCCAACCCTGCTGCGAACCCAGCTACAATTGGTGAAAGCTAAATACTAAATATCCTGGTTCTGAGAAAGCTTGACACATCCACTCAGGCTGCTTTTATTGTTCCAACTATAAAAAATACCATGACCTCACAAGCTCTGCACTCTCCTGGTAGTCTGCTCAGTACCCCTGCCTTAAGACGTTTCTTAATAAAAAGCACATAATAACCAACAACAAAGTATCATCACAACAGAGACTTACACAAACATTCATACAGACATCCATACATGCACAACACACGTAAACACAGCAGTGTCTTTAAGATAGAGTTAGATCTGTTTTTGATTCATAAGGAAATCAATGTTATGGGGACAAGTGAGGAAAATGGGGTTGAGAAACATCTCAGCCATGATCGAACAGCAGAGCAGACTCAATGGACTGAACGACCTGATTCTGCTCCAATTACTCATGATCTTATAATATCTGGAAATGTCTTCCAAATATTTGATTGGAAAAGAATCAATGGCAATTTGGGATAGTTTTGGAAGACTGAATAGTTTATGTCTGTTCATAATTTTTTTTTACCTTGACCTCAAAAGAGGTAGTGACATGTTGAGAGGTGAACACATTTTAAAAAGAAACACCTTACCATTTAAAACTAAAATAAGGATGTTCCTTTCTCCTTTGGGTTGTGCTATCTCATCCTCAGGGAACAGTAAAGATTAAGTTTTTGAAGATTTTCAAGGCTGAATACAACTAATTTTTGATGGGCAACGGAGTCAGTGTTTATTGGGAACAGACAGGAAAGGGGTGTTCAGTCACAAGCAGATCAACCATGGGCATTCTGAATGGTGCAGCAAGCCTGAGGGGCCAAAAGGCCACATGAATCTCCTAGCCCCCACATTGTTCTCTGAATCCACCCCATGAGGTTGTTACAGAGTTAGAAAAAGACCGCATTCAACCATTCAGGCAATGAAATAGCAGGAGACGATTCTGCCCCTCTAAGGAGTTAGACATGAGCAGGTTGACATGATTCAGACCTGTAAGCACACTACACAGCTCAGGACAAGGCCAGTCACAGTGCTTAAGGTGCTGCACAAGAACAGCGGAGTCCTGAATATAACTGGAAGTAGTTAGTAGAGATTAATATTGATTTTCAGGTTGGGAAGCTACAACTATGGAGTGTCTCAGGAATCAGTCAATATCAGTGGATAACCCAATGGATTGGAGCTCAATTAGTTCTTACATCAAGATAGTCATTCAATAATTTGTCAATTGGAAGTAGAGAGACTGCAATGGGATATAGACAGAGGAGGGTAGTGAGCAAACCTTCAGCAGAAATAGTTTAATGTGGTTTATGGGAAGTTTGTGTTTTGGCGGAATATTTAGAATAAAGTAACTATTAAAATGGTGAGAGGTTACTGAACTCAGTGACACAGGTGGCTCTGTGTGTACTGTCATATGAATAATGTAGTCAGTCTGCAGCTGCAGTAAATTACCAGAAAGGTAAATGGAATGATGCTGCGGAGGGTTTCGGGTTTAATCGGAGAAATGTTTTACTGTTGCTGAGACAACATTTGGTGCACTGAGTGTGGTTTTCATTCCCTAAACTTAACAAAATTAATTATTTATTTGCTTTAGAAGCTTTCATAGAGGCTTCACTATCTTATTCCTGGGATAAAGGCCTTGTGTTATGATGGATTAACAGTTTAGGCCTCAGAGTGAGAGATGTTGCTATTATACTGAACAGATCTTAGGCAACTACCTGAGAGATGTTTCCTCTTGTATGGGAGACCAAAACCAGGGAATCGTTTTTAAGAGTAAATATTCAGTTTAACAGAGATGTTGTGAAGTCATTAACTTTTTTTCAAAAGTAAAATAGTCATAGTCATGGAATCATACAGTCAAACAGTGACCCTTTGGTCCAAATAGTCAATGCTCCCAAACTACACTACTCCCAGCTTCCTGTTTTTGGCCTATATCATTTCAGACCTCTCCTATGCATGAATGTATCCAAGAATCTTTTACATGTTGTAAAAGCCTGCATCCACCTTTTCCCCTGACAGTTCATTCCACTCTCGAACCACTCTATGCAACAAATGTTGCCCCTCATGTCTCTTTCAAATATTCTCCTATCAACGTAAAAATATGCTCACTAGTTTTGAACTCCCCCAACTTAGGGAAAAGGCACCCACTATTCAACACATCTACACCTGTCATGATATTCTAAACCAACATAAGTTCACCCCTCAATTGCCTACGCGGCAATGAAAAAGGCCCTGGCGTATCCAGCATCTCCTTATAAGTCAAACCTTCCATTCCTGGCAATGTCCTGGTAAATCATTTCTGAACCATCTCCCCTTAATAATATTCTTCCTGTAATAGGATGGACAGAATTGGACAGAGCATTCAAGATGAAACCTCACCAATGTCCTGTACAATCTTAACATGATGCCCCAACTTCTATTGTCAAAGGTCTGAGCAATAAAGGCACCCTATCTACATGTGAAGAAAATTTCAAAGAATTGCGTACCTTGTATGTCTTCTCATTGTTTGTATTACATAAATACAATATTTCACGTTTACCCAAATTAAACTCTATCGGCCACTCCTTAACTCATTGACCCAATTGATCAAGATCTCTCAGGGCTATCATATGCGGTTAAATGCAGACTGAGAAACAATTCTTGGAAAGCCTAGATCGGGTAGGGTAGAATTCACTCATCCTTAATTATGATTTCCCTCACTTTCCCCCAATAGTCTCTTAAATCCCTGCTTCATTTGATGGTTATGTTTCTGAACCTTGGATTACAAGAGAGGTTGTGAGTTCAACAAGGACAAAGAAACATCTGTAACATCTGTAACATTTAGGAAGCTAAAGTCAAACAGAGCCTGTGAAGAATGCAAAGAAAGCAGGAAAGAAATCAAGCTGTGAATTAGGAGAGAAAGAAGGGGCCAAGGACTGACCTTGTCCATTCGAGTTAGAGGGAATTTCAAGGAATTCCATACAGGCATTAAAAACAAGAGGATAACTAGGAAGAAGTTAGGACCACTCGAGGATAAAGTAAAAATCTTGTATTTGGAGACAGAGGATGTGGGTGAGATCCTAAATGAGTAGTTTGTGCCAGGATTTACCCAGGAGAAGGATACTGGGAGGGTAGTAAGATTATTGTGGAGCATGCTAATATGCTCGAGCATTTTGTGATCAAGAAATGTGGCTTTGGAGCTCTTGAGGAGCTTTAAGTTGGATAAGACCCCTGGCCTGTTAGTATCTATCACAGGTCGTTGAGAAAGTCAAGAGAGGAGAATGCTGGAGACTTAATCTGGTTCTTTATATCCTCATTAGCCTCTGGATAAGTCCTGAAGGAATGGTGAGCAGCTAACGATGTTTCCCTATTCAAGAAGGGAAATAGGGATAATCCAGGTAGCTCTCGCATCAGTGTTTGTGAAGCTCTGGGAGAGAATTCTTCGGGATAGATTTATACACATTTGGAAAAGCATGGTCTAATTAGGAATAGGCAGCATTGATTTGTCCAGAGTAGGTCATGTCTTATTAACTTGTTTGAATTTTTTGAGGAAGTGACTGAGGTGATCAATGAGGGTAGAGCAGTGAATGTTGCTCACATAGATTTTAGTCAGGCTTTCGACAAGGCCTTGCACAGTGGACTCAATGTTATAACTTCTACCAGATTTACCACCAAAACACCAGCACAATGTGAGTAATTTAGAGCACACAGCTCCCTCACTTTTTCTGTGTATGTAGAGTAAGTTGAACATTATCGTAAGGGTGCTGCCCTACAGGTATACAGGACATTTGTGAGTCTACATCTTGAATTCGATGTGCAGAATTGGTCAGTAAGTTTTTGTAACTGTGTAAATACTTTTGAGGCGGTCCAGAGGATGATTACTCAATTGATGCCTCAGATGTCCGGGTTGTCTTATGAGGAAAGTTGACAATCTTGTCTTGTTTCAATGGGTGGGCTGAGGATTGAGAAGGTAATTTATAAATTACTGTCAAACTCCATAATGTGCACGTAAAAATGATAATTTAGCTTGTTTGTCGATCCACCTACAACTTTGAAAATTATTGCCTACCTTTTGAGTTCAGAGATGAGTTTTATATGAGTTTACAACACGGTATTGCTGAACGTACAAACACAGCAACCCGGGCTGGGACTATTCCATTCAACCCCACATGCCTTCCCCTGATTTAATTAGATCACGGCTGACTTGATTGTAACCTTGAATTGGCATTCCTGTCCAGTCGAGAAATCTGCCCACCCCCTTGACAACCGAGAATCTGGATACCTGTGCCTTAAGAAGATATTCAGGGTCTCTGCCTCGACCACATTTTCAGGAAGAGAATTCTCACCACCCACAAAGAGAAAAGCTAATTGATGTTTTCAATGGTGGTCGTTAACTTTTAATCAGTGAAATCTTCGAGGAGAAAGTGAGGACTGCAGATGCTAGAGATCAGAGCTGAAAATATGTTGCTGGGAAAGCGCAGCAGGTCAGGCAACATCCAAGGAGCAGGACAGCCGACGTTTGGGCATGTGCCGTTCTTCAGGAATGAGGAGAGTGTGCCCAGCAGGCTAAGATAAAAAGTAGGGAGGAGGGACTTGGGGGAGGGGCGTTATAAATGTGATAGGTGGAAGGAGGTCAAGGTGAGGGTGATAGGCCGGAGTGGGGGTGTGGTGGAATGGTCAGGAAGAAGATTGCAGGTTAGGAAGGCGGTGCTGAGTTTGAGGGATTTGACTGAGACAAGGTGGGGGGAGGGGAAATGAGGAAATGAGGAAATGGGGAGGGGAAATGTCCTTCAACTCCCCTCCCACTCCACCAAGGACATGCAGGTCCTTGGACTCCTCCATTGTCAGACCATAGCAACACGACGGCTGGAGGTAGAGCACCTCATCTTCCACCTAGGAACCCTCCAACCACAAGGGATGAACTTAGATTTTTCCAGTTTCCTCTGCCCTCTGGTCTCACACTCTCCAGTAAATGGAATCAATCTTGTATGCAAACAACCTGCCAAGCCAACTAAGAGTCTCACATTTTTTTCATAACAATCTCCTCCTATTTTCCCAAACTCCAAAGAGTGCATGACTGAACCTCCCTTCACAAGAAAATACCTCATGTTCCAGAGTTCATTTTGTGATACTTCTCTCACCTGCCTCCAGTGCATCTCTTATCTCCAATCCACATTTCTTTAGATTAGGAGACCAGAACCTATTAATGCAGGTACCGACTGCATAGAAACATATACGTGGTTAGCTTTGTGCCAACATCATTGAAATAATTGCTAACAGTGCATTTGCATTCCCTATAACCTGCTGAGTAGGATGCTAACATTTTGATGGTCAAGATTGAGGACCTGAAATTTCTCTTAGCTACGGCTTTCCAGAACCTTTTCTCCTGTAGATCACATTCAGCTGTTCTGTCTTTCCTGGAAACATGCATCAGCTTAAACTTTCCAATGCTATAATACAGGTGCACACACACTTCATCTATTGTATACCATAATAAACTCTTTGCATCATACTCAGTATTTGCCCTCCCACTCTGTTTGTGTTACTCGCAGACATTGGAGGTCATTCATTAACTTCTATCACCCAAGTCATTTTGTTGTAAATAATTGCCGCCCAGCACAGATCCCTGTGGCTCCCCTGTAGTAATAGGTCATTATTGCAGAAATACTCCCCAGCTACCTCTCTGTCTATTAGTGAATCCGTTCTGCTGATATGTTTTAATCAATTCAACTGTTAATTTGTTCAGCTCCTGTATGAATTGGACTCATGCCATTTCTACCATGATGCTTCACAAACTAGCCATCTAACCAACTGAACTAATTGGCATCAATTCAATGTTGCTCACAAGAACTGAAACAAAATCTGTGATTGTTCCTCCTTACTGTACCTGCATAAATATATTTTGCAATCCATGCATGAGGACATCTAGATCTCACTAAATCTCATAATCTTGTCAACTCTCATTGTTTTAATTATATAGGTCTTTTTTAAAAATTCATTCTGCTAATCAACAATTTCACACTTGCCCAACTTTCCATTTGACACATCATCGTCAACTCACCTAACCCATCATTACCTTTTCTAAAACCCAACCTTCAACTCCACGTCTCTATGTATATTTCTGCATAATTGCTTGCTGCACAATCTCCTTTTTGTCAATATTAACCTCATGCAATTCCTTGTAAAAATTTACGATGGAACTTGTAATATCCACGATAGAAAATCATCAAGATTCCTTCACCTTTTAAACCTACACATCCGTCCAGAGAGACAAGTGCAGCAGTTACATGGGAATATTATCACATGCAACTTCCCCTCCAAGGTATTTGCCATTCTGACTTGGAAATGTATCGTCATTTGTTCAACATTGCTGGGTTACATTCCACAATTACGCATAATGCCCACTTATTGTTCATCAGGACATTCCCTTTCCCTGTCTTTGGTCTCTTCCATTCATTTCCCCTTCCAAAGAAATACTGTCAGATATTCAATTATTCTCAGCAATCTGAAAAAATTGAACACAATCTCTCCGTGGAAATGGTTCACAGTGTAACTCTGACCATTTTCAGAAGTTCAGCATCATTAACACCAACACCAGTGATACCTGTGGAAGTAATCTCCCCAGTCAGGGAGAGAAACAGGGTGAAAGGAATTCAGTTTAAGTGTTGTAATTGATACATACCACAATGGAAGGGATTTTCAGGAAAATTTGTAGAGACAGAGGAAAGGGACTCATGTTTCTTTTTGGTTACATTTCATGACGTGTGGGCTAGACTGGAAAGATCATTTTTTGCTGTCCATTCTGAATTATTCTGAATTGAGTGGTTTGCTTAAACATTCGAGAGGACAGTTTAGAGCCATTGAATTTGTGTTCCTCCAGAGACACAAATAGCACAGACTGAGCAGGAATGTATATCTTTTTCTAAAGGGCATGAATGAACTAGGGTTAGTAAAGTCAATTCACTAAAATCTAATTGCAGTAATGGCGACCACGGATATGATGTAAATTACAGCAATTACTAGGACTTGGGGCAAAGTTGCACCCATCTCCCCACAGTATGAGCCTGGGGCTCTAAGTTACTAGCACAGTAACAGTACCACAATCCCACTGTCTTCCCAGGAACAATTGCTCCCAGACTGTACTTCCTAACTCCTGTGTGATCGCATCATAACTTCCTTTTCCCCAGTTAAATATCTTCCCTCGGAAACAGCTCCTTTCACTCTCCAAGGCCATGCGAAATGTGAGGCAGTTGTGATCATTTTCACAAAAGTGCTCTCCCACCACGAGATCTGACACCTGTCCTGGCTCATTGCCGAGCACCAAATCCAAAATGGGTATATTTGAAATTTAGGGGTGTTAGATATAGGACAGATGTTGGAGGTAGTTTCTTTACTCAGAGAATAGTAGGGGCATGGAATGCACTGCCTGCAACAGTAATCGACTTGCCAATTTCAAGGGCAGTTAAATGGTCATTGGAGAAACATATGGTTGAAAATGGAAATTGTAGATTAAATGGACTTCAGATTGGTTTCACAGGCCTTACTGCACTGTAATGTTGTATGTTCTAAACACTGTCACTTCTGGTTCTTTTCTACTTGTCTTCAATCACATGCCGTTCCAATGCTTCACCTTTTCTCTTTCGATTTGGAAATCTTCTTTCACCTGAACCCTGTCTCTGCATCCTCTGTCAGTTTAAAGCCTACCAACACCTACCAACATGATTGGCCAGGACACTGGCCCTAGCACATTTCCAGTTATTTGTTTACTCACTCATGGGTTGTGGATGTCTCTGGCTGGCCGATATTTATTGCCCACTCCTAGCTGCCATTAATTGAGTGTCTTGCTAGACCATTTCACAAGGTAGTTGAAAATCAGTTACATGATGGCACAGTGGGTCAGTGGTTAGCACTGCTGTATCATAGAACCAGGGTCCTAGGTTCGATTCCAGCCTTGGGCCTCTGTCTGTGTGGAGTTTGCATATTCTCCCTATGTCTGCGTGGGTTTCCTCCCACAGTCCAAAGGTGTGCAGGGCAGGTGAATTGGCCATGCTAAGTTGCCCATCGCGTTGGGTCAGAGGGAAATGGGTCTGGGTGGGATTCCCTTCTGAGCTGAAGGGCCTGTTTCCATATTGTATGTAATGTAATGTAATATAATGTAACTCTGGAGTGACATGTTGACCAGACCAGGTAAGCATAACAGATTTCCTTCCCTGAAGCATATCAGGTACTCAGATGGGTATTGGCATTACACATTGTCAGTTCCTACACATCGGCATTAGTTTCTGGATTAATAGTCTGGTGAGAATAACACTCGGCCACCACCTGTCCCATTCTAGCTCAGTGCACCATGAATCAAAAACCTTCTTCCTGACTTTTGCTTGATCCTGATGTCTTCCTGGACTCTCGTGATATCACTCAGTATCTCTCCATGTGTGGTATCTGTCACTGTGTGTGTCTCATTGCTGCCTCTGATTGCACCTTTTGCAGCTACTTTGAGATCTTGAGCAAGCAGAATTCTCCCTTTCAGAGAGATGAGGCAGCAGAGGCCAGGGATGGGGACTGGGATATTCCAGATCACTGTGGTACTCAGTGCCATTCTACATGTGTAACATTCAATGCATCAGCCTAATTTCTCAGTCTGTCTATTTCTGTCTTTTGCAGGCACTCAGAAAGTTCCTGACTCAGCAGAATTCCCTATTCCTGTCTCATCCATCACTTCATTGAAGATGGATGCTTAGGCAGAGAGACAAAAGGCAGGGAGATGTGCAAAGAGGTAACAGGGAGCAGAGCAGAGAGCAATTCAAGTGCTTGAGATACTGGGCCACAAGACATGACATAGACACAGTGCTAAAGGGTGAGCATAGAAAACAAAGATCCCAAACTTCTTGTGAGAGGATTCCTTTCAGCTCTGTTGTACTGAGCCTTCCTCAGACAGTATAGGAAGTTCACACTTAACGATCCAGGCCCGTGCTGCCTTAGTGACGATAGGTACAACAGAGAGGAAAGCAGGCTTCTCTCAAGAATGTTGTATTGAAGCCTGGGACCTTTCTGTTTTGTATTCCCTCTCCAACACTGCATATATGTCATGCGACAGAGTCAAACATCAAGCAAACATCAATTGAACTCAACTGTGTCAGTGTCTTGAGTCCTTCTAACTTCTAGAACAGTTCCTAACTTTGTAACCTCCTCCCCTCCTGATAATCCCTCTGTAGTTTTGAAATACTGTCCGTCCTGCCTACTTCTGTGAATTGCTCCAGTCTTGATAACAAGTTGCAATTTCCAGTCACTACAATAATCTCTATTTATATGACTTTGTCCTGCAGTCCACCCTGTCACTGTGACATCTTCTAGCCTCGACTAAACTCTCCATCTGTGCAACTTCCTCCAGCCCCTATAACACATGATATCACTATAACCTTCTCCCATGCTATAGTACTGTGAGAAACAAAACTCACATATAAATAAATTTCAGTCCAAGTCAAATTCTGAAGCAGCGAATTTTATTGATACATACTTGCAAGAATGGGTGCCTAACAAGTAAGCACCCCAATCTGAGTGTTATATTCTGATTTATGCTTTTCAGCTGCGTCTCTCGGTCCTTCCCTTTCACCCCATTGGTTACTTTTGCTGTAGCGTGTAGCCTATCACAAGCTCTCGCTTCACTCCACCTTTGTCTAGCTTCTCTCCGTCTCTGTTTACTTCCCCCAATACTGTAAGCCTGTCGCCCCTTACTCTTATTTATCTCATTCCTTATATGTGACTATCCTGGCATAATTTGTTGTCTTCATGCGATCATCCTGCCAAACTAATTTCCATCTGTTGGCCACATCCCTCCTGAGACTGGCATACTATTCTCCTGTTACTGGTACATCCTGCTACACAGTCACTCTGCCCTATTAGTCATAGATAATTCTGTCTGTTTTCGCTTCTCACTGTTTAGTATTTGCATGTGCAGCCCAATTTTATAATGTAAGCTTTTGAGGAAGCAACACCTGTTCCCTTATTCTGCATAATTTTAACCCTATACCTTACAATCCCTCCTTTTTCTTCTCGGCTACTAAGTGTTGTCTTCTGCATTTGTCTCATACGTTGCCTTTCAGTTTGCTAGCATCATCCCTGAGACTTCATTTATAGTGGCTAATTCCTTAAGGTCACCCATCCCCTCATGTTTCAAGAAGTTGAGTCCCTCTGCCTTATTACCTTTTAGAGACATTTGTGTTGCCAAGGCCGTCTCAATTAGCCGCTGGGTTAACCCCCGTACACAAGGTATGATACAACAGCCAATTGCTATCAGTACCCCTGCTACCACTATCAGGGAGGTGAGGATGGAGACTACCACGCCTTTCCACTTCCCAAACCATGATTCCAGCTATCCTGTGAGTGATGTGTCCACTCCTGAATTCTCAAGACAGTTCTTCCGCCAAAGTGGTCAATTCTCACAAGGCACGATAGACTGACCCATTGGGTGCTGTGTTATTTGGAAGAAAGGTACAACAGCTACCTCCTAATATCACACATACACCCCTTTTTTCGGCTCGGATCAAATCTAAGGCCGGTCTGTTTTCCCAGGTCATTCTGCTGGTTGCATCAAGTTGCTCGGAAATACTCTTGACTTCTCTAGTGTAAATGATGAATCTTTGCTGGCTGTAAAAAATATAGTTTATCCAATCCACATTCTTGTTGAAACGACCTTTTACTCCTCTCATTCTTTGTTACTACCACCTTGTCCTTCTCAAATGCAAAGGTGAATGGGATTGCCAATTGCACATATCCCTCTCCATTCAGGAGGTACGGTAGGTCGCAATATCCTGCCTCCACAGTACCACCAGAGATCCGCCCGGAGAAGCAGAAGTGCTGAGTAGTTCCCTCCTTTGTCTGTTTCGGTGTCCTTCTGAGTTTCTATACATAACCTCAGCTCCCCCAAATGTCTAGACCGATTTGTACCCTGTCAGCTTATGCACGAGGTGTGATTCCCGACCGTGGTCAAATATGGTGGGGGAGCTTTCAAATCCGTCTTCTGCAAGGGAGGGAACATTAGTGACAGGGATGTAAAATTCCCATCATACTATGCACTCTTATCCTGATACAGGGTTATCATACATTCCATGTCCTTCCAGTTCTGGTTCCACCTGAGCGGAAAGGGGACTATGTGGGCAACCGGTCTACCGGAGGCACATGCATAACAATTGCTTTTATTCAGAGTTTTAACAGTGTACTTTACCCATGCAACCCAGGCATTTGCGTCCCTATATCCAGTTTCTATTTCAATGGTCTGCTTCAAGTTCTTGGCTTCTATTATTTTTACTACCTTTGGGCCATTAGGAGGGACAAAAAGATGTATCTTATTATCAAGTTGTTTGATAATTTTCCGTTTCCTATGGCTATTTGGAAACAGCAGCCCAAAAAACACTTCCCAGTGGCAGCCATTACTATCTTTAAATCATTACTAAGGAGTCGAGGCCCGTTTTTACAAGAAAAGGAGCCTTCAGAGGAGGTATTTCTAATGGTGAGATATATCGAGTGGCACTTGTTGTCAGGACAGTCTAGGGCTGGGCAAAAGTGGGCTCTATGAATGTGATGCCAGATAGCAGTTTTTGCAAACCATACCTTGTGTCTTAAGAAGGTAGGGTCTTAAGAAGGATTTTGGAGGAAATATACTCCCTCTGATACTTTACATCTGTGCATTTTACTAGGTTGCAAGCATCGACCTCTATTACTTGCGGATATTCAGACTCAGGGACTGTTTGTAGCAAATATGGAAATGACAGCATCGTTTGACAAAATACTAAGAAGGCTACTATGGTAACCATAAATGCTCCCAGCATCCTATAATAGTACTGAAGGACTGAGAGATTTAACATACAATACAATATGTAGATATCAAAAAGAAGCTATCCCGCGTCCGCATAAAAATCAGTTACTTAAAGTCTTTTGAGTCTGAGTTTCAGTGGTTCTCCCATCGATTCGGCTGTCCAGACTTCTTTGGGAATTCCACCAGTCCTTTAATCCTGGTGTAGTGAGTCCAGCCTTTCTCTGCCGTGCGTATCGCTGTTCCAGTAGTCAAAAGAGCCTGGTATGGTCCCTCTCAATCCGGTTCCAATTTAGTTTCTGTCCATGACTTAATTAGGACCCAATCTCCCAGCCGGATGGGATGAACGGCGAATTCAAGAGGCAAAGTCTGTGCCAGAAATCCTTATTTCCTAAGAAAAGATAAAGACGAGGACAAACCCAGTATATACTTTTTTAAGAACAGCTCTTTAATCTCCAGGGTTGGCAGTTCCCCTTTCGTTCCCAGATGGGGCAGGCCAAACAATATCTCATAAGGGGACAGCCCCATATCTTTCCTTGGGGCTGTCCGCACTCGCAAAAGGGCTTTGGTAAATACTTAGTCCAAGGGAGTCTGGTTTCTACTACTAATTGTGATAACTGTTTCTTGAGTTTCTGGTTCATTCTCTCAACCTTTCCTGATGAAGGTGGGTGCCAAGAGGTGTGGAACTCCCAGGAGACTCCTAACCCCTTCATTACTCCCTGGAGTACCCCGGAAGTGAATTGAGTTCCTGATCTGAATCTATGCATTCCACTATCCAGTGTCTGTGGATTATGTGTTCAAGTATTATCTTGGACAGCCCACCTGCAGTGGCAGTGGCTAAAGGATACGCCTCCACCCATCCAGATAGGTGATCAATCAGCATATACCTCAGTCTCCCCACTCGGGGTAATTCGGTATAATCTACCTGAATGCTCTGAAATGGTCAGAGCCCAGGTTCTCTCCCTCCTGGGACTTGTTTCCTTTTTGTTGATTTTCTTGAATGTTATACATCCCTCACATATCTGTTTGGCTATCATATAGATCCCTTTGCATCCATATTTCCTTAAGGCCAAATCACACATTGGTTGCACTCCCCAGTGACTCCCCTGGTGTAAGACAGCCATAATTTCTCACATCATCATCTTATTTAGCAGCTCCTGGCCATTGGGTAGCAGCCAGCGCCCTCTACTGTCTGTGTAGCTCCTAGTTCTTCTAACTCTCTCCCTTCCTTAGCGCTAAATATCGATCTCCCCCCGCCAGGTTCCTGCACCATCGGTACCAAAATATATATTGTAGCGGGTTGAGGGTTCAGAGCTGCCTCCTTAACGACTTCATCTGCCAATCTATTTCCCTTTGCTTCTGGATAATTTCCCTGCTGAAGTCCATTTATGTGGACCATTGCTATTTCCTTTGGCAACAAAAGGGATTCTAATACTTGCTTTACCAATTCCTCATGAGCCAGTTCTTTACCTCTACTGTTCATCAGTCCCCTCTCCTGCCATATCTTCCCAAATGTGTGTGCCACCCCAAAGGCAGACTTAGAATCTGGGGATACAGTTCCTTCTTTGCCTTCCAAGGTCTTAAGGGCCCTTCCTAGTGCATAAAGTTCGCAAGTGTGCGCTGACCAATCATTGGGTAGTCTACTAGCCTCAATAACACTCCACTCTATTCCTTCCACTACCGCATATCCATTGTGTTTTTTACCTTCAATCACTCTGGAGGACCCATCAATGAACAGTCTGGCCCCTGCATGTAGAGGGATATCTCTAAGGTCCATTCTTACTTTCGTCTGATATTCTATAACGTCAAGGTAGTCATGTTCTGGGTCTGAGGGAGCTTCATCCCCCCCTTTCCAGAGAAAGGTAGCTGGATTCAGACAAATGTCTGTGATCAATGTAAGGTCATCCCTCCCTGTTTGAATTACTTCATATTTTAGAATTCTAGAGTCTGTAAGCCACTGCCCTGCTTTCTGATTTAATATGGTCTGTACCTGATGTGGGGTGCTGACTATTAAGGCTTCCCCCAAAAGTAAGTTTCCGACTTTCTGTTGCCACTGCCTGCACACACTCTGGCCAGTAATGTAGCTTTCCGTTCTTTAATTAACAATGAATTAATGCTGTCGTGTTTTAAATTAGCTATGAATCAATATGACAGGTCACTGAGAATGTGTAAAGGAATTCTGCCAATTAATATTGACTCATGCTAATACAATTGATTTATTATAAATATTAATGATTACTTATATGTATTATATAAATAAAACAATCATTATCTGTAATTCAGGATGGAAATGCAACAAGTGGCAAAAACATTTTAAAAATTGTAATTGCTCAGTTCTGTTTGTTTACCAGTCACTTGTGACTTCTCATACTGTTTCTGTAATTGTTTTGCTCGAGCACATTCATTTTTAAAAACCTCAACAGATTTCATAGCATCATTTGCAGTTAATTCAATCCCCAATTTGGTGGCAGTATCTTGTCATGAGCGCAAAACTGATTCTTTGTGCCTCTCAGCATAAAACTGTTGCCATAGTCCAATTAACACTTTCATTCCCGCTCCCATGTTACATTGCCAGATCAATTGCTGAGCCAAATCTTACTTGTAAATATAGATTTATATATTATAAATTCATTTATTCAGTATATAATATTTAAAATGTAAAATGCATACAGTTCCCAACTTTGAAATCCACTATTATTACCCGGTTTTAGTCCCTTAATTTAAATCCAAAATTAGTTTTCTTAAGTAGTCATTGCTCAATTATAATGCAATAAGTCGTGAAATAACCAGAACTGTCTTAAAAGGATTTGTCTATTCAAGTTAAAAAAAACTGCTAATGCATGAATAACGGCGAAATCCAAGGTCACAAATGTTAACCATAGGATTGATTTATTACAATCTAATGTTGAACTGAAACTTTAACTGTCATTGAGGGAGGGAACTTTCTGAATAAAGCTGTGGCTTAAAATTAAGTGAAAACAAATGAGTCTGAAACACAAAAAAAGGTTATCATGTTGTTTTCCTCTGTATTAAGCTGATTTGAAATCACTTTTATGTAAGGATAAAATAGATTAGTCAGAAAATGATAGTAAGGCAGTCATGACCTGTAAAAAGAACAGGAGTTAACATTTTATTTCATAATCACTGTAAAATCTTTAACGTTAAAAGAAATCATGTTAAATTTCCACAATAGAAATCAGATTCAAAACAGTCCCGGATCTCAAGCTCCAGGGAACAAAGCACAAACATTCAATCACTAACAAACAAATTGCATTCAAACCGAAGCACAAAGGGTTAAACTTTTGATGAGCTGTACAGCCCTTTTGTCTCTCTCTCTCACACACACACACACACACACACACACACACACACACACACACACACACACACACACACACACACACACACACACACACACACACACACACTCTAGAGGCTTCTCGCTCCACCCCTCTAGCTTTTCAATCTTTTTCTGGATGTAACACCCTGCTTGTTGGGGTCTCCACCTCTGTCCTTCTCCCTATCGAATGGACCCTATGAAAGGTCCTCCTTTTACTCTACCCCTTCCTCTATGTTCAACGTGCTGCCACCCTCCACTCCGGTTGCTAGTCACCAGTTCAATTCTTTTCTTGACTACTTCGTCAACTGTGGCTACCATCATTTTTACCTTCTGTTTTTGCTTCTCATCCTCTCTCTTTACAAACACTTCCTGTGCCTCGCTTAATAATTCCTCAAGTGATTTCTCACTCCACCCATTTATTTTCTGAATTTTTTTTTCTGTATGTCTGGCCATGATTCAGTTACGAAGTGTACCCTCAGTAACCCTTCAGCTACTAGCCCTTCTTACACAAAGCATCCCTCAGGATCCCTCCTGACTGCAAGGCTGTTTTCTGTTGGCATATAAATTCATCTATTTACAAACACAGTCCGACCCGCACTTTGGCCATAAGATGGCAGGACGAAGAATGGATTCCTTAGTCCATAGAAAGCAACAATATTCAATCATCTTTTTGCTGTCTTTTTCCCTTGTACCAGTATTATTTTTCCAATTCCAGAACATCCTGCCCAACGGACTTTCTGGAGGTATGTTGTCAGGGACCCCATTTCCATTTCCATTTATTTTCCCGGAGGCTTTTACTTTACCTTCGGCATAGCCCATATTGAGTTCCTTCGTTAGACACTTATTAACTACTAGAACTCAATCCCAGCCACCAAAGCAGTTCTTAAAAATCTCTTTTCCTAACTTGGTCCATGCCTGGCTCCCTGTGCCTACTTACAACCTTTTGCCTGGTTCAGATAGACTCTCATCGGATCTCAATCAGTCAACCAGAAGGGGAAATGCACCACTGAGGAACACAGGACTGTTCTAAAAGGAACGGGATGCATTTTTCCAGCCGTTGACGGTGCCCACCCTGCTGGTGATGATGGACATCCCGGGCACGAGCCCCCAAATTGTGAGAAACACAACTCACGTACTAATAAATTTCAGCCCGAGTTAAATTCTGAAGCAGCGAATATTATTGATATGTACTTGCAAGAACGGGTGCCTAACAAGTAAGCATCCCGATCTGAGGGTTACATTCTGATTTATGCTTTTCATCTGCGCCTCTCGGTCCTCCCCTTTCACTCCATTGGTTACTTTCGCTGTAGCGCGTAGCCTATCATAAGCTATAGCTTCACTCCACATTTGTCTAGCTTCTGTCCGCCTCTGTTTACTTCTCCCATTACTCTAAGCCTGTCGCCCCTTACTCTTATTTATCTCATTCCTTATATGTGACTATCCTGGCATAATTTGCTGTCTTCGTGCGATCATCCTGCCAAACTAGTTTCCATCCGTTGGCCGCATCCCTCCTGAGTCTGGCACATTATTCTCCTGTTACTGGTGCATCCCGCTACACTGTCACTCTGCCCTATTAGTCATAGATAATTCTACTTGATTTTGCTTCTTCTGTTTTCCTGTGCCTGGTACATCCTGCTACACGGTCGCTCTGCCCTATTACTAATAGATAATTCTACCTGTTTTCGCTTCTCACTGTTTAGTATTTGCATGTGCAGCCTAATTTTATAATGTAAGCTTTTGCAGAAGTAACACCAGTTCCTTTATTCTGCACCATTTTAACCCAAATCTTACAGTACCTCATGACCTCTGTTGTAACCATCTATCATTCTTAACGACTGCCCTATCTGTCAAACTCCTCCAGTCCCTACAATCTTTCCTGCCTGTGTAAACATCCACAATCCCCACAATCCTTTCTTTGTATAGCATTCTGAAGCTATTTCATGCCTGCAAACTCATCCAGTTCTGCAAACTCCTCTGTCATTGTAAACTTTCCATTACTACAGTGCTTCCTAATTCTCCAATCACTACTAGACTTCCTAACTCGCTAACCTCCTAAAGTCACTAAAACATCCATGTCTTTGTAATATCCTCTTGATTACTGTGTTCTATTTCAGTTGCGACATCTGTGTTTATCTGTAACCTCTTTCAGTCCACAGAACTGTTGCTAACTGTTCAAAAGGGCCACAACACACTGCAGTACACCAGAACTGCAAAAGGAGGAAGAAGAACACCTCTACAATGTATTCGTCAAAAATGGATACCCCCGCAATTTCATCAACAGATGCCTAAGGGAAAGACAATGGAATGAGGACATGCCACAACGCAAAGGACTAGCCACGTTACCATACATCAAGAACATTTCTGAACTGACAGCCAGATTACTATGACCACTAGGACTCATAACGGCACACAAACCAACACCCACTCTCAGACAATAACTCACCAGGACAAAGGACCCGATATCCAGCATGAGCAAAACCAACATAGTGTACAAAATCCCATGCAAGGATTGCACAAAACACAACATAGGGCAAACAGGAAGACAGCTAACGATCCGCATCCATGAACACCAACTAGCCACGAAACGACACGACCAGCTATCCTTAGTAGCCACACACGCAGACGACAAGCAACATGAGTTTGACTGGGACAACACTACTATTATAGGACAAGCCAAACAGAGAACAGCCAGGGAATTCCTAGAGGCATGGCACTCATCCACAGATTCTATCAACAAACACATTGACCTGGACGCAATATACCGGCCACTGCAGTGGACAGCTGGAACTGACAATCAGAAGCAGCAGAGACAAACCACTATAAATGCCGGAGGAAACAACACAGAAGCGCCTCACAGAAGGCTCCCAAGCACTGAGGATGTCACCTAGACAGGGGACGAAACATCTGCAACACAAATTCCTAGCTTGGCGAACAGAACCACAACAACGAGCACCCGAGCTACAAATCTTCGCACAAACTTTGAACTATTGTTAACTGTCAGGGTAATGTCCTTCCTCCAATAAACCTCATATGCAGACCTTGTGAAATTGACATGTTTGTTTATTTCAAGATATCATGGGAAGAGGTCAATGACCGCTCAGCTCGGAATGACCACTCAGCACTGATGAGCCATAACTGCTTGGCTTAGCAGCCGGAATATACAGTTTATAAAGGCTTACAAATGGCTGATTGTTGATTACAGAACAATACTGGTCTAACTATGAAAGATAGTTGAACAGTATTAAAACTGAAAATGTGTTGCTGGTTAAAGCACAGCTCGTCAGGCAGCATCCACGGAACAGGAAATTCGACGTTTCGGGCCAGAGCTCTTCATCAGGAATGAGGAGAGTGTGCCAGGCAGGCTAAGATAAAAGGTAGGGAGGAGGGACTTGGGGGAGGGGCGATGGAGATACGATAGGTGGAAGGAGGTCAAGGTGAGGGTGATAGGCCGGAGTGGGGTGGGGGAGGAGAGGTCAGGAAGAAGATTGCATGTTAGGAGGGCGGTGCTGAGTTCGAGGGAATTGACTGAGACAAGGTGGGGGGAGGGGAAATGAGGAAACTGGAGAAATCTGAGTTCATCCCTTGTGGTTGGAGGGTTCCCAGGCGGAAGATGAGGCGCTCTTCCTCCAACTGTCGTGTTGTTATGTTCTGGCGATGGAGGAGTCCAAGGACCTGCATGTCCTTGGGGGAGTGGGAGGGACAGTTAAAGTGTTGAGCCACGGGGTGGTTGGGTTGGTTGGTCCGAGCGTCCCAGAGGTGTTCCCTGAAGCGTTCTGCAAGTAGGCGGCCCGTCTCCCCAATATAGAGGAGGCCACATCGGGTGCAGCGGATGCAATAGATGACGTGTGTGGAGGTGCAGGTGAATTTGTGGCGGATATGGAAGGATCCCTTGGGGCCTTGGAGAGAAGTAAGGGAGGAGGTGTGGGCTCAAGTTTTGCGTTTCCTGCGGTTGCAGGGGAAGGTGCCGGGAGTGGAGGTTGGGTTGGTGGGGGGTGTGGACCTGACGAGGGAGTCACGAAGGGAGTGGTCTTTGCGGAGCGCTGATAGGGGAGGGGAGGGAAATATATCCCTGGTGGTGGGGTCCGTTTGGAGGTGGCGGAAATGATTGCGGATGATACGCTGTATACGGAGGTTGGTGGGGTGGTAGGTGAGAACCAGTGGGGTTCTGTCTTGGTGGCGGTTGGAGGGGCGGGGCTCAAGGGCGGAGGAGCGGGAAGTGGAGGAGATGTGGTGGAGGGCATCGTCGATCACGTCTGGGGGGAATCTGCGGTCCTTGAAGAAGGAGGCCATCTGGGCTGTGCGGTGTTGGAACTGGTCCTCCTGGGAGCAGATGCGGCAGAGACGAAGGAATTGGGAATATGGGATGGCGTTTTTACAGGGGGCAGGGTGGGAGGAGGTGTAGTCCAGGTAGCTGTGGGAGTCAGTCGCTTTATAGTAGATGTCTGTGTTGAGTCGGTCACCCGAGATAGAAATGGAAAGGTCTAGGAAGGGGAGGAAGGAGTCTAAGACAGTCCAGGTGAATTTGAGGTCGGGATGGAAGGTGTTGGTAAAATTGATGAACTGTTCAACCTCCTCGTGGGAGCACGAGGCAGCGCCGATACAGTCATCGATGTAGCGGAGGAAAAGGTGGGGGGTGGTGCCAGTGTAGTTGCAGAAGATGAACTGTTCCACATATCCTACGAAGAGACAGGCATAGCTGGGGCCCATGCGGGTGCCCATGGCAACTCCTTTAGTTTGGAGGAAGTGGAAGGATTGGAAAGAGAAGTTATTCAGAGTGAGGACCAGTTCAGTCAGTCGAAGGAGGGTGTCAGTGGAAGGGTACTGGTTGGTGCGGTGAGAAAGGAAGAAGCAGAGGGCTTTGAGACCTTCATGATGGGGGATGGAGGTGTACAGGGACTGGATGTCCATCGTGAAGATAAGGCGTTGGGGACCGGGGAAGCGAAAGTCATGGAGGAGGTGGAGGGCGTGGGTGGTGTCCTGAACGTAGGTGGGGAGTTCTTGGACTAAAGGGGACAGAACCGTGTCAAGGTATGCGGAGATGAGTTCGGTGGGGCAGGAGCAGGCTGAGACAATGGGTCGGCCGGGGCAGGCAGGTTTGTGGATTTTGGGCAGGAGGTAGAAACGGGCGGTGCGGGGTTGTGGGACTATGAGGTTGGAGGCGGTGGATGGGAGATCCCCTGAGGTGATGAGGTTATGGATGGTCTGGGAGATGATGGTTTGGTGGTGGGAGGTGGGGTCATGGTCAAGGGGGGAATAGGAGGAGGCGTCCGCGAGCTGGCGTTTGGCCTCAGCGGTATAAAGGTCGGTGCGCCAAACTACTACCATGCCTCCCTTGTCTGCGGGTTTGATGGTGAGGTTGGGGTTGGAGCAGAGGGAGTGGAGGGCTGCACGTTTTGAGGGTGAGAGGTTGGAGTAGGTGAGAGGGGTGGACAGGTTGAGTCGGTTAATGTCGCGGCGGCAGTTGGCTATAAAGAGATCGAGGGCAGGTAAGAGGCCAGCACGGGGTGTCCAGGTGGATGGGGTGTGTTGGAGGCGGGAGAAGGGGTCGTCAGAGGGTGGACGAGAGTCTTGGTTGTAAAAGTAGGCACGGAGGCGAAGGCGGCGGAAGAATTGTTCAATATCTCGCCATGTGTTGAACTCATTAATCCGAGGGCATGGGGGAATGAAGGTGAGAGGCCTCTGCTGAGGACTGATCTTTCATCCTCAGACAAGGCTATCAATACTACTGGTAGAAAGTGAGGGCTTTTGCCCGAAACGTCGATTTCGCTGCTTGTTGGATGCTGCCTGAACTGCTGTGCTCTTCCAGCACCACTGATCCAGAAAGTGAGGAATGCCAATACTGGAGTCAGAGTCGAGAGTGTGGTGCTGGAAAAGCACAGCAGGTCATCAGGATTCCTGATGAAGGGCTTATGCCCAAAACGTCACTTCTCCTGCTCCTCGGATGTTGCCTGACCAGCTGTGCTTTTCCAGCATCACACTCTCTTGTTTTTTTTTCTCCCCCCACACTTATTTTTCCCCCAGCACCCATGTTGTGCGTGCGTGTGTGTGTGTGTGTGTGTGTGTGTGTGTGTGTGTAGGTGTGAGACACAGTGAAAGGCACAAGGTGCACATATTTTTATTCAGTTTCCGCCACCAGGAAGAAAGGAAACATCCGAGTGGCCTGTGACAAGCAGTGCCCTTCACATCAAAGGGCAATGCTGTGTGATCAAACAGTTATGGGGAGAGCAGGGATTAAATCAAAATAGAGTTGGATGGGGAAATAATATACTCCACTCCCTGTGGCGTCCACCTCCCCCTGAACAACTCCAGGGTGTTGGTGGCCACAGCGTGCTCCTTCTCCAGAGGCACCCGGGCTCTAACATAACCGCGGAAGAGGGGCAGGCAGTCAGCCCTAATGACCCCCTCCACGGCCTGCTGCCTGGACCTGTTTATGGCCAGTTTGGCCAGGCCCAGGAGCAGACCCACGAGGAGGTCTTCAGACCTGCCCTCCCTCCTCCGTACCGGGTGCCCAAAGATCAGGAGAGTGGGACTGAAGTGCAACCAAAAGCAGAGGAGGAGGTTTTTAAGCACCACACTCTCAACTAACAATACTACTTGTCTCACAACATTGATTAATTGAACAATGGTAATAGGAGGCTGACAATATTACTAGTCTGAGAACATTGATTAGTTGAACAACTGAAACTGGTTGAGGAGAATTTTTTTCACAGTTACAAGTGTTGAGTGACTCTCAATATTAAATAATTTGATGACATCTTGTCTGCAGAAGTATTGTTTAGCTGGAGCTCCCATGGAGAGAGAAAGAGACCTCTTCCGGAACTCATCAGTGGGTGTGGTGGTGCAACAATATTGTCAGTGAGAGAATCCAATTAGCGGATCATTTAACTAACTTGTTTCCTGCAGTCAGGGAAATGGCTGTCACAGTCAATTCCTGTGAATGGCTTCAGCGGTTTAGCCAGCGCATCTCCACTAAGCAGGGAAAATGGCTTCCACAGGCAAAATGGTTTCCCTTCTTCCTCAATTCTTTTTTTTCTTTTTACCATTAAAGGACAGGGTCGGAGCTTTGGCAAAAGGGGGAATGTAGTCTGAGCCAGGAGGTTGTCTGGTGGGGGAGGCTCTGAATCAGAAAGGTCGGCCTCAGAATTGGAGTGGTCAGACTCAATGAGTTCTGGGTCCAGAGGTTCTGCATTGTCACAGAGGCTTCCAGTGAAGTGAATTTTTGTCAATGGATAGTCAGTGGTACAGGAGGCAGCAGTAGTGAATACAAGTGTGCACAAAACCGCTTAATGAACATAATAAGGACCACGAGAAGAACAAAAATAACAGCAAGGACAATAACCCCTTGTAGCAGGGCACAGCAGGACCCAGGCTATGAACACATCCAACTCCACAAACCCCACTGGGAACCTAGTTTATTGAGCGCAGAGGCTGCTTATCAAATGTGTTGGGCAAGGTTAGTAATGTTCTCACTGTGTTCGGGGGTATAGGTACAGCATTCAGAGCTGATGAGGGTGCATGTGCCCCTTTTCAGCACATTGCAGGGGTCTCCCAGAGGAGTAATGAAACCTCTCTGCCCAGAGGGGACCAAAATCATGGACAACCCCAAAGGCATACCTGGAGTCTGTATAAATATTGGCTGATTTACTGCTGGCGAGGATACAGGCTCCAGCGAGCTCGGCAACCTGTTTCCATCTTGGAGAGAAAGAATTCTTTTCAAACAATTTTATCATGGCATAGTCTCCACGCTGGAAAGGATGCAGTGGCTCACTTTTAGGCGTGGGAATGGCCTCCTTTACAAAGTCTTGGTTTCGAGTAATCAATTTGCTGAATGCTTGGAATTAGTCCAGCAGGGCCTCCTATCTCAAGAGTAATATTACGTCCGCAGGGAGGTTTTGGGGTGAGTCTGGCCCTGTAGGCATTGGTCTGAGGACCTCAAAAGGAGTCAGTCCCGTGATTTGGTTGAACTGGCTAGATAATGTACATAGCGCCAAAGGCAAGGACAGACCGGCCTCCTGGGTAATTTTAATCAGGGTAGCTTCAAGTGTGCCATTCATCTGTTCCACCATACTTGAGGACTGGGGCTGATGGGGGATGTGGTACTTCCATGTAGTACCCAGTGTCAGGAGTATGGTGCTGGAAAAGCACAGCAGGTCAGGCAGCATCTGAGGAGCAGGAGAATTGGCATTTCGAGCATAAGTCCTTCATCAGGAATGAGGCTTAAGCCTGAAACATCGATTCTCCTGCTCCTTAGATGTTACCCGACCTGCTGTGCTTTTCCAGCACCTCACTCTCGACTCTGATCTCAAGCATCTGCAGTCCTCACTTTCTCCTATGTAATACCCAGTGCCTTGCTAACATTAGCTGTGATTGTTGAGGTGAAGTGGGTCCCTTTATCAGTGTTAATGCCACCCAAATCTGGAGATGACATCTCTCGTTAGGCATTTAACCACGGTCCGAGCAACATATTTTTTTGTGGTGATGGTTTTCACCCATTTAGAGAAAATGTCTAGGATTACTATTTGAAACCCTGTTTAGTTGGCATGTGTGCAAAGTCAATTTTCAGCTGAGTGAGGGTAGGCTAGAATTGACAAATGGTCATATCTGGCCATGGGGTTACTGTCATTGTTTTGCAGGCATATTAAACAGTTTGAGACTAGCACTCGGCAGCAGCTGCAAAACCCAGTGCATACCAGTTTTGGTGTACAATGTTTATCATTCCCCTCTTCCCTGCATGGCCAACTCCATGGGCAGCCAGCACCAGGACATACAAGTGGGGCCTGGGGCAAATGATAAATCCAGCAGGATGAGCGAGCAGTCCTAGAGTAGGGTCCCCTTAGCACCAAGATTGGTCCAGCTGTCTTTCTAGGTCTGGGGAGCTGCATGCTGTGCCACCCGCACTCCCTCTGTGAGATCAGACGCTTCTGAAGCTTCTCATTGTCTGGGGAGTCTGGAACACACATGTTGTGGGAGTCAACGCTGTCTGTCAAGCAACTCAGTCAGCACAAGCGTTTACAAGCGTTTACCATTGGCAATGGTATGGGCAGTGTGTTTTACAACAGCTATAGCAGAGGATAGAAGAATAGCCCACAACAGATTGTCAATGAGCCGGGCATGTTGCAGAGGTCTTCCAGAGGAGTAATGAAACCTCTCCGCCCAGAAGGGACCAAAATCATGGACAACCCAAAGGCATATCTGGAGTCTGTATAAATATTGTCTGATTTGCTGCTGGCGAGGATGCAGGCCCCAGTGAGGGCAAACACTCGGCAACCTGTGCAGAAGCCCCTTCCGGCAGTCAGCAGATTTGAGTGCTTGAGAAGGGATATAGACTACATAACACACTAACATCTGATGACCTGAGGGCCTATAAAAGGATCCATCGTTGAAGAGGATCGGGTCAGGGTTGTCTCATGGTGTTTCGGAGAGATCGGGGTTACAACCTGCTGAATTAAATCCAAACAATCAGGGGTTTCTGTCTGGGGATGCTGAGTGACAGGTAGAAGGGTGGTGGGGTTTAAAGCAGGGGTGCATTGAAGGAAAAGATTGAAACAAGATAGTAATATGACCTCATAACCTGTTCTCCTCGATGCTGTAAAATATTGAATTGCTGCTGAATTAAGCAGCAGGGCAACCAAATGTGGAATGAAAACAGTGCATGGATAACACAGCACAATGTGGAGGGGGGGGGGTGGGGGCGCGTTTCTATTGTTACAACGGTGGCTGCCACAACTCGTCAGGTCATGAGCATCTAGTGGAGTAATTGTTGGGTTCTTCAAATATCCTTGGGGAAGTCGGGTGCATGTGTATTGGTGACCACCATAAATAAAGGCAAAAAGGTAATGACTCTCGGGACACTTTGATGGAGAAAAAGGCTGAACAGAGGTCAATTATAGAAAAGCAAGTGGCAGAAGCAGGGAGAATAGTAAGAATAACGTATGTCTCGTACTACCGGCAAGCAGGGGACTACAATAGCATTCACGGCCCTTATGTCTTGAACGAAACACCACTTTCCTGTTTTTCCTGGTTTCAGGATTGGAAGTATTACAGGGGCTGGTGGTAGGTACCTAAATGTCTTGCTATACAAGTGTGGAAGTGTGGTCATGGCAGCCTGCAACCTAGAATAGTGGGAATCGGGGATTTCTAAGGGACAGCCTTAGATAAAGGCATTCAATTTACAAAGGGTTTGATGGCCCAGGAGGACCAACTGACAGGATGAGGAAATTATAGCCGTGTCGGGGACCGTGACTGGTCCGACATTAAAGGGCACTGGATTAGAAAGTGGTTCTAACATGGGTACTCTGCAGACAGCTACAGAACAGACAGTATCAGAACTGAGGGGAAGGTCTGCTGAAGGGAGGTGCAGATGAGTGTGTGTCCCAGAGTCCATCAAAAGCGAAATGAGACCACCTTCCACCTCCACCCCTATCATGGGATTTTCAGACAGGGAGTGAGAGAAGCTTGTCACGGTGGCCTTTAACACTTCCCTCCCGCAGCAGCTCGAGGAATTTGGGGCACGGGGAAATGGGTTGTCTACATCCAGGTGGCTGGCTGAGGCTGTCTCTGTGGAGGAATATGGTTTCACTGGGAAAACGAAGATGGAAGCCCTCAATGATCGCTGAGGGGTGACTTTCCAACAATCTCTTTCCCAGGGACCCAGTTTGCCGCATGCCCTACACCTATCCCACTTTTGTCCCAATGCTGCCACGCCTAGCCACACTTTTCCCCCTGATTCCATGGCTGCATGGGCTGAGGGTATGCCTCTTCCTCACTCTTACACTCAAACAGTCCTTGTCGGTCTAAATTGTTGAGAACAGACCCACACGGCTGTTTGTCAGTTTAGGTTGTGGGACTTGTTAGACCTTGTGAGCAGGTCAGATGCAGCATACAATTCACATGGGTCTGTACTGATAACTTTTCATTATCTGACAAAGAGATGTCCGTTGAGCACTCCCAAACATGTTTGAGGCAGACAATGAAATCGGGGATAGGCTCATTTGCTTTTTGCAGGTAAGGGGTAACTTCTCCAAAGTCAGCCTGTTACCTTGCAGCTGCCGTGTTGGCATCTTTAACGCTGTTCCCAAGCCCAGGTGGAGCATGTGCATGCTTTAGCCCAAGGCTCAGCAGGAAATGCAGTCGAGGTTCTCACGGTTGCCCAGTGAGGTCCGTATGCTAACCGCAGTAATGTCTGGACGTCCTGTGGTAAGCAATTGTAGATATCAGAAATTTGTAGTAGCTCATTGAGAAATGGTATCAGGCACTTTAGCAGCGGAGGAGCATCCTAGAGGATCCCTCAGACCTCAGCATGAGTCCAGGGCTTGTTCAGAGACATGGTGCTTACCATAATGCAGATGTGCCGGTTTTCGGGGCTCTGGGACTTCAAGGCTGCGGCCGCATTGTGAGTAAGTCTGGTGTTGGAAGTGGGATCGGTTCCTACTTGATGTGGGTGTCCTGTACCTGGCGTGCTCCCTACAACTGATGCCTCGAAATCCCTTGATCTGAGGTACAAGGGGCGGGGGGAGGGAGCTGGGAGGTGTGTGGTAACAAATGCAGTGCCCTCGCTTACTAGCAGGTCTGTCTCCGGAGTTGGGAAAAGACCCTTAGGATATTGAGGGATATACGACGGTAGGGCAGTGTGCAGGGAATTGTAAGATGCAGGGGTATCTGAACACTGACAGCAACCTTTCCTTTTAGGGAGCTGGTGCCTTTTTGCGACCTCCTTAAACATTTCCAGGCATTGAAGTGTGTAGTCAGTGTCCCACGTTTTAAGATATTTGGAGGAAGATATAGAGGAGATTGTAGAGGTAAGTTCTTTACGCAGAGAGTTGTGAATGCATGGAATGCATTGCCAGTGATGGTGGTGGAAGCAGAGTCACTAGGGACATTTAAGTAACTGCTGGACATGCACATGAACAGCAGTGAATTGAGGGGTGCATAGATTAGGTTATTTTATTTTAGATTAGCAATATTCCTCAGCACAACATCGTGGGCTGAAGGGCCTGTTCTGTGCTGTACTTTTCCATGTTCGATGTGCTATGTTCTAGAAATGTCCAACTTCTAAAAAGGAGAAAGTGAGGACTGCAGATGCTGGAGATCAGAGCTTAAAAATGTGTTTGCTGGAAAAACGCAGCAGGTCAGGCAGCATCCAGGGAGCAGGAGAGTCGACGTTTCCGGCATGAGCCCTTCTGGAATCTGAAGAAGGGCTCATGCCCGAAACATCGACTCTCCTGCTGCACTTTTCCAGCAACACATTTTTAAGCATTTCTAATAAACCTTGTACGCAGACCTTGTGAAATTGACACGTTTGTTTATTTCATGATATCATGGGAAGAGGTCAATGACCGCTCAGCTCAGAATGACCACTCAGCACTGATGAGTCATAACCACATGGCTCAACTACAGGCGTATTATAAAGGGTTACGAATGGGTGATTGTTTATTACAGAACAATACAGGTCTAACTACGAAAGATAGTTTAACAATATTAAAAGGCTATCAATACTACCGGTCTAACAACGTTGATTAATTGAATAATGGTAACAGGAGGCTGACAATATTACTAGTCTGAGAACATTGATTAGTTGAACAACTGAAACTGATCGAGTAGCATCCTGTTCATCATGGCAAATAGTCAGTGATGACCAGTATTAAATAGTTTGGTGACAGCTTGTCTGCAGGAGTATTGTTTTAGCGAGTGCTCCCATGGAGAGAGCGATTCTTCGGGGGACTCGTCAGTGGGTGCAGTCACGACAACATTGTCAGCGAGAGAATCCAATTAGTGGGTCATTTAATTAACGTGTTTCCTGCAGTCATGGAAATGGCTGTCACAGCCACTTCCTGTGAATGGCTTCAGCAATTTAGCCAGCACGTCTCCTCTAAGCAGGGAAAATGACTTCCATATTCAAAGTAGTTTCCTTTTTTCCCACACTAACTCCGTCCTCTCATGCAGTGTCTACATCCCTCTATATTAGACACTTCATCCATCCGTGAAAACCATCTCTGTTTCTGTAACCTTCTCTAGCACATGAATCCCTCCCTGTTTCTAACAGCTTGCCGCATCCACAGCCCTCCTATTGCTGGAACATCCTCCCATCCCTCCAATGCACACTATCTACGCAACCTCCTCCCATTCCTATACAACACCCTGGCTGTATCCTTCTTATGTTCCAAATAACCCATGTGAACTTTTTCAATCTTACCCAGTCTCTACAATGCTCTGTAGCATTGCAGAGGGTTGGACAGTGGCTCAGTGGTTAGCACTGCTGCATCACAGCACCAGGGTCCTGGGTTCGATTCCAGCCTTGAGTGACTGTGTGGAGTTTGTACATTCTCCCCGTGTCTGCATGGGTTTCCTCCGGGTGCTCCAGTTTCCTTCCACAGTTACAAAGATGTGCAGGTCAGGTGAATTGGCCATGCTAAATTGCCCAGAGCGTTAGGTGCATTAGTCAGAGTGAAATGAGTCTGGGTAGGTTACTCTTTGGAGGGTCATTGTGGACTAGTTGGGCAGAAGTGCCTGCTTCCACAGTAGAGAATCTAATCTAATCATTATACCTTTCTCAAGTCCTGCGAACTGTTCCTCTCTTGAACATTACTGAATCCTTATGACTCTCCCTATCTCTGTAAGGTCCTACAGTCTCCAAAATGCTCTCCTGCAATCTTCTGCTGTCCAAACAAAGCTCCACATAACTGTCAACTCTTCCTGCCCGTGGAATTCTCCCAATGGCTATAAACCACTCCATTCATTATCGCACTTTCTATCACTGTTACTCCCTCCAGCCCCTAGAACCATTCTTCTCTTGTGGCCAAAGTCCATAGCTCCCTGAGAGTAACCATGCAAGCAGATAGAGTGGGAAAGAAGGTGAATGATTTGCTTGCCACTTTTGGTCGTGGAATAGAGTAGAGTCATAGAGATGTATAGCATGGAAACAGACCGTTCGGTCCAACCTGTCCATGCCAATTAGGTGACCCAACCCAATCCAGTCCCACCTGCCAGCACCCGGACCACATCCTTCCAAACCCTTCCTATTCATATACCCATCCAAATGCCTCTTAAATGTTGCAATTGTACCAGTCTGCACCACTTCCTCTGGCAGCTCATTCCATACACATACCACCCTCTGTGTGAGAAAGTTGCCCCTTAGGTCTCTTTTATACCTTTCCCCTCTCACCCTAAACCTATGCCCTCTAGTTCTGGACTCCCCGATCCCAGGGAAAAGACGTTGCCTATTTATCCTATCCATGCCCCTCATAATTATGTAAACCTCTATAAGGTCACCCCTCAGCCTCCGATGCTCCAGGGAAAACAGCCTCAGCCTGTTCAGCCTCTCCCTATAGCTCAAATCCTCCAACCCTGGCAACATCCTTGTAAATCTTTTCTGAACCCTTTCATGTTTCACAACATCTTTCGATAGGAAGGAGGCCAGAATTGCACACAATATTCCAACAGTGGCCTAACCAATGTCCTGTACAGTGCAACATGACCTCCCAACTCCTGTACTCAATATTCTGATCAACAAGGGAAAGCATACCAAACGCCTTCTTCACTATCCTATCTACCTGCAACTCCACTTTCAAGGAGCTATGAACCTGCATTCCAAGGTCTCTTTGTTCAGCAACACTCCCTGGGACCTTACCATTAAGTGTATAAGTCCTGCTAAGATTTGCTTTCCCAAAATGCAGCGCCTCGCATTTATCTGAATTAAACTCCATCTGCCACTTCTCAGCCCACTGGCCATCTGGTCAAGATCCTGCTGTAATCTGAGATAACCCTCTTTGTTGTCCACTACACTTCCAATTTTAGTGTCATCTGCAAACTTACTAACTGTATCTCTTATGCTCGCATCCAAATCATTTATGCAAATGACAAAAAGTAGAGGACCCAGCACCGATCCTTGTGGCACTCCACTGGTTACAGGCTCTCCACTGCCACCCTCTGTCTTCTACCTTTGAGCCAGTTCTGTATCCAAATGGCTAGTTCTCCCTTTATTCCATGAGATCTAACCTTGCTAATTAGTCTCCCTTGGGAAACCTTGTCGAACGCCTTACTGAAGTCCATATCGACCACATCTACTGCTCTGCCCTCATCAATCTTCTTTGTTACTTCTTCAACAAACTCAATCAAGTTTGTAAGACATGATTTCCCACGCTCTGGATCAGTGGTGCTGGAAGAGCACAACAGTTCAGGCAGCATCCAAAGTGCAGCGAAATCGACGTTTCAGGCAAAAGCCCTTCATCAGGAATAAAGGCAGTGAGCCTGAAGCGTGGAGAGATAAGCTAGAGAAGGGTGGGGGTGGGGAGAAAGTAGCATAGAGTACAATGGCTGAGTGGGGGAGGGGATGAAGGTGATAGGTCAGGGAGGAGAGGGTGGAGTGGATAGGTGGAAAAGGAGCTAGGCAGGTCAGACAAGTCCGGACAAGTCATGGGGACAGTGCTGAGCTGGAAGTTTGGAACTAGGGTGAGGTGCAGGAAGGAGAAATGAGGAAACTGTTGCCCTGGGGTTTGAGTGTCCTGAGGCGGAAGATGAGGCGTTCCTCCTCCAAGCGTCTGGTGGTGAGGGAGCAGCGGTGAAGGAGGCCCAGGACCTCCATGTCCTCGGCAGAGTGGGAGGGGGAGTTGAAATGTTGGGCCACGGGGCTGTGTGGTTGATTGGTGCGGGTGTTCGGAGATGTTCCCTAAAGCGCTCTGCTAGGAGGCGTTGAGTCTCCCCAATGTAGAGGAGACTGCATCGGGAGCAACGGATACAATAAATGATATTAGTGGATGTGCAGGTAAAACTTTGATGGATGTGGAAGGCTCCTTTAGGGCCTTGGATAGAAGTGAGGAAGGAGGTGTGGGTGCAGGTTTTACAGTTCCTGCGGTGGCAGGGGACAGTGCCAGGATGGGAGGGTGGGTTGTAGGGGGGCATGGACCTGACCAGGTAGTCACAGAGGGAACAGTCTTTGCGGAAGGTGGAATGGGGTGGGGAGGGAAATATATCCCAGGTGCTGGGGTCTTTTTGGAGGTGGCGGAAATGTCAGCGGATGATTTGGTTTATGCGAAAGTTTGTAGCGTGGAAGGTGAGCACCAGGGGCGTTCTGTCCTTGTTATGGTTGGGGTCTGAGGGCGGAGGTGCGGGATGTGGACGAGATGCATTGGAGGGCATCTTTAACCACGTGGGAAGGGAAATTGCGGTCTCTAAAGAAGGAGGCCATCTGGTGTGTTCTATGGTGGAACTGGTCCTCCTGGGAGCAGATACGGTGGAGGCGGAGGAATTGGGAATACGGGATGGCATTTTTGCAAGAGATAGGGTGGGAAGAGGTGTAATCCACGTAGCTGTGGGAGTCGGTGGGTTTGTAAAAAATGTCAGTGTCAAGTCGGTCGTCATTAATGGAGATGGAGAGATCCAGGAAGGGGAGGGAGGTGTCAGAGATGGTCCAGGTAAATTTAAGGTCAGGGTGGAATGTGTTGGTGAAGTTGATGAATTGCTCAACCTCCTCACGGGAACACGAGGTGGCGCCAATGCAGTCATCAATGTAGCGGAGGAAGAGGTGGGGAGTGGTGCCGGTGTAACTACGGAAGATCAACTGTTCTATGTAGCCAAGAAAGAGACAGGCATAGCTGAGGCCCATACGTGTGCCCATAGCTACCCCTTCGGTCTGGAGGAAGTGGGAGGATTCAAAGGAGAAATTGTTAAGGGTGAGGACCAGTTCGGCCAGACGAATGAGAGTCTCGGTGGAAGGGTACTGTTGGGGACGTCTGGAGAGGAAAAAATGGAGGGCTTTGAGGCCCTGGTCATGGCGGATGGAGGTTTGGAGGGATTGGATATCCATGGTGAAGATGAGGCATTGGGGGCCAGGGAAATGGATGTCTTGGAGGAGGTGGAGGGCTTGGCTGGTGTTTCGAACGTATGTGGGGAGTTCCTGGACTCGGGGAGATAGGACAGTGTCAAGGTAGGTAGAGATGAGTTCAGTGGGGCAGGACCATACTGAGACAATGGGTCGGCCAGGGTGGTCAAGCTTGTGGATCTTGGGAAGGAGGTAGAACCGGGCAGTGTGGGGTTCCTGGACTATGAGGTTGGAAGCTGTGGGTGAGAGATCTCCTGAGGTGATGAGGTTCTGTATGGTCTGGGAGATGATGGTTTGGTGATGGGGGGGGGTGGGGCCATGGTCGAGGGGGCAGTAGGAAGAGGTGTCCTCGAGTTGGCGTTTGGCTTCAGCGGTGTAGAGGTCAGTGCGCCAGACTATCACTGCGCCACCTTTATCCGCTGGCTTACTGGTGAGGTTGGGATTGGAGCAGAGGGATTGGAGGGCTGCACGATGTGAGGGTGAGAGGTTGGAGTGGGGGAGGGGGGTGGACAGGTTGAGGCGGTTAATGTCCCAGCGGCAGTTGGAAATGAAGAGGTCGAGGGCAGGTAATAGGCCAGCGCGGGGTGTCCAGGTGGATGGAGTGTGTTGAAGGTGGGCGAAGGGGTCCTCGGAAGGAGAGCGGGAATTCTGATTGTGAAAGTAAGCTCGGAGGTGGAGGCGACGGAAGAATTGTTCGACGTCACGGCGTGTATTAAATTCATTGATGCGTGGACGGAGGGGGATGAAGGTGAGTCCTTTGCTGAGGACTGATCATTCGTCCTCAGTGAGGGGGAGGTCTGGAGGGATGATGAAAACTTGGCAGGGCTGGGAGCTGGGATCTGGTGTGGGTGTGGAGCTGGGAGTGGGTTGGAGCCAGTAACTGGAGTGGGTGTGGTGGGGGGGGAATGGGGGTGGAGTCACGAGTAATGTCCCCCTTGGGGTTCTGGGGGATGGGGATAGTGACACTGGGGTCTGTGGGGGCGTGTCAGCAGAATGCAGGTGAGTGGTGCTGGTGGAGGCGGAAGTGGTGGTGACCATGCAGTAGGGTCATTGAGCGTTTGGCATCAGCTATGATGTGAGGGGGTGAAGTGATGTCACATGTGATGTGGGAGTGGCCATGATGGAGTTGGAAGTGACATCATCATTCAGCGTGGAGGCAGTAGCTGCATCAGCTGCATGGCTAATGGTTTTTCTGAGGCCAGGGGAATCTTCTGGAATGTTTGAGAAGCGGTGGTTATGGAGGTGGGTGGATAAAAGTTTGTTTTACTTACAGTTTTTGATGTTTGAGATGGAATTGAAATACTGTTTGTTGAGAGTATGAATTCTCCTGAGGATGTAGTACAGAATGGGTCCTTTGCAATTCTGAGAGAGTGTGGCCCTCAGCTGAGGCAGGGCTGACCGTAGAGAGGTTAGGTGCCGGCGCATTGCTGCAAGCGTGGAGCGGAGGATCCTGAAGGAGAACTGTTGCTGGTGTTTTTGAATCTGTAGTCTGTACTGTTTGTCCTGTTCGAGTCCGAACTCTGCTGGTTTAAAGGTGGTCCGGAGTCCATGTGGGATGAGTTGGTTATGGAGACAGGCACTGAGGAAGCAAATGTGGCTGTGGTACTGAGTTTGTTTCACGACATGGTTGAAGAGTTTCAGGGCGGAGGAAATGACCTGGGAGTTGCAGTGGGAGAGGGACTCCCTGAGATTCTTGTAGAGAGAGGAGGAAAACTTCTTCAAGGCAGGCATCCTTGCAAGAGGATTTGCAGTAGGGTTAAAATCAACGAGGTAAAAACAATGACTGCAGATGCTGGAAACCAGATTCTGGATCAGTGGTGCTGGAAGAGCACAGCAGTTCAGGTAGCATCCAAAGTGCAGTGAAATCGATGTTTCGGGCAAAAGCCCTTCAGGAATAAAGGCAGTGAGCCTGAAGCGTGGAGCGATAAGCTAGAGGAGGGTGCCATGTTGACTATCCCGAATCAGTCCTTGCCTTTTCAAATACATGTACATCCTGTCCCTCAGGATTCCCTCCAACAACTTGCCCACCACTGAGGTCAGGCTCACCGGTCTATAGTTCCCTGGCTTGTCTTTACCGCCCTTCTTAACAATGGCAACCTCCAGTCTTCTGGCACTTCACCTGTGACTATCGATGATACAAATATCTCAGCAAGAGGCCCAGCAATCACTTCTCTACCTTCCCATAGAGGTCTCGGGTACACCTGATCAGGTCCTGGGGATTTATCCACCTTTAACCGTTTGAAAACATCCAGCACTTCCTCCTCTGTAATCTGGACATTTTGCAAGATGTCACCATTTATTTCCCTACAGTTTATATCTTCCAAAACCCTTTTCCACAGTAAATACTGATGCTAAATATTCATTTAGTATCTCCTCCATTTTCTGTGGCTCCACACAAAGGCCGCCTTGCTGATCTTTGAGGGGCCCTACTCTCTCCCTAGTCACCCTTTGGTCCTTAATATATTTGTAAAAACTCTTTGGATTCTCCTTAATTCTATTTTCCAACACTATCTCATGTCCCCTTTCTGCCATCCTGATTTCCCTCTTAAGTGTACTCCTACTTCCTTTATACTCTTCTAAGGATTCACTCTATCCTGTCTATACCTGACATATGCTACCTTCTTTTTCTTAACCAAACCCTCAATTTCTTTAGTCATCCAGCATTCCCTATAGCTACCAGCCTTCCCTTTCACCCCGACAGGAATATACTTTCTCTACATTCTTGTTATCTCATTTCTGAGGGCTTCCCATTTACAAGAGTCAAGATGTCATATTGAATCATTATAAGTGTACGGTTAGGTCACACTGAGAGTACTGCAATTAATTCTGGTCGCCACATGACAGGAAGGATGTGGAGGCTTTGGAGAAGCTGCAGAGGAGGTTTACCAGAATGCTGCCTGGATTAGACTATAAGGAGAGTCTAGAAAATTTCAGATTGTTTTATCTGGAGTGGTGGAGGCTGAGAAGAGATTTGATGGAAGTCTATAAAATTATGAGATGCACAGATAGGTTTAACGGTCAGAATCTTTTTCACAGAGTATGAAATGGTGAAAACTACGGGGCATGCATTTAACGTGAGAGTGGGCAAGTTCAAAGGAGATGTGCGGGACAAGGTTCATACTCAGAGTGGTAGCAGTCCGAAATGCACTGCCAGGGGTGGTGATGGAGGCAGTTGGGGGCATTTAAGGGACGTTTATGTCGGCACATGAATATACAAGGATTGAGGGATATGGATCAAGGACAGGCAGAAAGGATTACTTTCATTTGGCGACATATTTGGCACAGTAGGTCGAAGTGCCCATTCCTGACCTGTACAGTTCTACATTAATCTCTGCAAACTCATATTGCCTGTACTCATCTCCCTTTGACTCTAACCTTCTCAATCTCTCTGTGTCAATATGTCAATTAGTTACAATCAATTCCCCCATCCCTACAACTCTTCCCAACCCTATATATGTAATCTCTTCCACTCCCGATCATCCTTCCTCTGTTTGTAAAAGCCTCTAGTCCATAGAACACTCACTATTGATGTCTGTTTCTTCAAGGCCTGACAACATCCATATCTGTGTAACCTCCAGGAGAGAGAACCTTCCCTATTTATGCAAACCCCTACAAATCCCTATCCCTGCAGCTCATCTTATCAATAGAACCTTTCATGTTTATGATTCGTCTTCAGTCCTGAAATCCGTCTCCAATCATGTCAACCTCTCTAGCTGCTACAGCCATCCTTATCTGTGAAAAGTTTTCCAGTCCCTCGAAACCAGCTTTATTTATGTACTGTAATCTGTTCCAGATCCAAAAAAACTTCCCTACTTTCATAACTTTTTTCACATCCCTCAACCCTTGGTCTCAATGTAACCAATTTCCCTCCTTGCTCCCTCCCCCACCATTAACTCACTTTTGCAGTAACCTCTTCCAGCTCCTCCCTATCACTACACTGTTCAGTCCCTTCTACCCTCCCTAACATGTCATTTCACCTCAACAACCCTCACAATCACATGAAACTCCTCCTGTCTCTATACCACACTCCATCTCTGTAAATTCTTCCTGTCTCAACTACACTTCCTGTACATAATGACTCCCTTGAGTAAAATGCTCAAAGATTTCTAATGACTCCCTAGAAATCTTTGAGCATTTTACTCATTTTGGTCATACATGAGGAGTAAGAGAATGATCAGGGAGAAGGGAGGGCCGATCAGGGATAGCATAGGGAACTTGTGCATGGAGTCTGAGCTGATAGGGGAAGCCCTTAATGAGTTTTTTGCTTCAGTGTTTAGTAAGGAAAGGAACATTGTTGACAATGAGAACTCAGAGGAGCTGGGATACAGGTTTGAAAAGATCAAGATTGATTAAGTTGATATGCTGGAAAGTTTGGAAAACATTAAGATTGATAAGTCCCCAGAGTGAGAACAGATTTATCCGACGCTGCTCCAGGAAGTGAGAAAGGAGGGTTGCTAAGCTGCTGGCAAAGATCTTTGCTTCCTCACTCTCCAAGGGGGTCATACTGGAGGATTGAAAGGAGATGAATGTTGTTCCTCTTTTCAAGAAGGGTAATAGAGAAATCCCTGGAAATTACAGACCAGTCAATCTTAAGTCTGTGGTCAGCAAAGTTTGGAAAGAATTCAGAGGGATAGGACTTATGCAAAGCATAGTGTGGTTAAAGGCAGTCAACATGTCTTTGTGAGGGGCAGGTCATGCCTCACAAATTTTATTGAGTAATTTGAGGAAGTGATAAAACAGGTCAATGAAGATCGAGCAGTGGATATGGTGTATATGGACTTCAGCAAGGCATTTGATAAGGTTCCCCATGGTAGGCTCATTCATAAAGTCAGGAAGTATGGGATACAGGGAGAGTTGGCTATCTGGATTCAGAATTGGTTGGCTGACAGAAGGCAGAGAGTAATTGTAGATGAAAAGTATTCTGCCTGGTGGTCAGTGTTGAGTAGGCTTCCGCAGGGCTCTGTTCTTGGGCCTCTGCTCGTTGTTGTTTTAATAAATGATTTGGATGTGGAGTTTGAGGGGTGTGTTAGTAAGTTTGCCAATGACGCAAAGGTTGGAGGTGCTGTGGATAGTATCGAGGGCTATTGCAGGCTGCAGCGTGACACAGACAGGATGCAAAGCTGGGCTGAGAAATGGCAGATGGAGTTCAACTTGGATAAATGCTAAGTGATGCATTTTGGAAGGTCGAACTTGAATGCTGAATGTAGGATTAAAGACAGGATTCTTGGCAGTGCGGAGGATCAGAGGGATTTTGGTGTTTCAGGGTGGCGCAGTGGCTCAGTGGTTAGCACTGCTGCCTCTCAGCACCAGGCACCCGGGTTCAATTCCCGCCTCGGGCAACTGTCTGTGTGGAGTTTGCACATTCTCCATGTTTCTGCGTGGGTTTCCTCCGGGTGCTCCAGTTTCCTCCCACAGTCCAAAGATGTGCAGGTTAAGTGAATTGGCCATGCTAAATTGCCCATAGTACTAGGTACATTAGTCGAGTATAAATGTAGGGGAATAGGACTGGGTGGGTTGCTCTTCGCAGGGTCGGTGTGGACTTGTTGGGCCGAACTGCCTGTTTCCACACTGTGGGAATCTAATCTAAAACAGTGCATAGATCTCTCAAAATTGCCACCCAAGTGGATAGGGTTGTTAAGAAAACATATGGTGTTTTGGCTTTCATTAACAGGGGGTCACATTTAAAAGCTGCAAGGTTTTGCTACAGCTCTACAAGTCCCGGGTGAGACCACACTTGGAGATAGGGCATACTCATGTTCTGAGAAAGCTCCAGTGATAGGAGGCTGTGTAGGTTACACAGGTCAGGTGAATAGTAGGGACTGAAGGAGATTATGGAGACACAGAGTGTTATCTAGGAACACAGGGAGGAGACCAGGTATAGGCCATTGAGCCCCATGAGATGTGCTGGAGGACATCATCGACCACATGGGAGGGGAAATTGAGGTTTTTGAAGAAGGAGGCCATCTGGGATGTTCTCTGGTGGAATTAGTCATCCTGGGAACAGATGTGGCAGAGGTGGAGGAATTGGGAATATCTTTCAGGAAGCAGGGTGGGAGGGGATGTAGTACAGGTAGCTGTAAGAGTTAGTGGGTTTATAGTAAATGTCCATATTGATTTGGTCACTGGAAATGGGGACAGAGAGATCCAGGAAAGAGAGGGAGGTGTCTGATATGGTCCAGGTGAACTGAAAGTCAGGGTACAATGTGTTGGTGAAGTTGATGAACTGTTCGACCTCCTCTTTGGAGCAGGAGATGGCGCCGATACAGTCATCAATGTAGCCAAGGAAAAGGTGGGGAATGGTGTCAGTGTAGCTGTGGAAGATGGACTGCTTTTCGTACCCAAGAAGAGGTAAGCATGATTGGGGCCCATGACTACCCTTTTAGTCTGGATGAAGTCAGAGGATTCAAAGTAGAAATTATTGAGGGTGAGGACCAGTTCAACCAATGAATGAGAGTGTCAGTGGAAGGGCACTGGTTGGTTTGGCGTGAGAGGAAGAAACGGAGGGCTGGAGGCCTTCATCATGGCGACCAGATGTGTCTAGGGACTGAATATGAGGCAATGAAGTAGGGGAAACAAAAGTCTTGGAGGAGGGTGTGGGTGGTGTCCTGACTGTAAATGGGGAGGTCCTGGACCGAGGGTCATAAGACAGTGTCAAGGTATGCAGAGGAGAGTTTGATGGGGCAGGAGCAGGGAGAGGCAATGGGTCAGCTGTGGCAGTCAAGTTTGTGAAGTTTGGATAAGAGGTGGAACCGGGCAGTGCGGAATTCCCAGACTGAGTTTGGAGTCTGGGGGTGGGAGATCCCCTCAGGTGATGAGGTTGTGTACAGTCTGGGAGGTGATGGTTTGTTGATGGGGGATGAGGTCATAGTCAAGGGGACACTAGGAGGAGGTGTCCGTGAGTTGGCGCCTGGTTTCAGCAGTGTAGAGGACAGTGCTCAACTACCATTGCGCCCCCCTTGTCCGCTGGTTTGATGGTGAGGTTGGGATTGGAACGGAGGGAGTTGATGCCTGTGTGTTGCGAGGGTGAGAGGTTGGAGTGGGTGAGGGTGGTGGACAGGTTGAGGCAGTCAAAGTCCCGGCGTAGTTGGAAGTAAAGAGATTGAGGGCTGTATCCAGGTCATCATGGTGGATGGGGAGGTGATGGTGGCAGGGGATGAGGGGGGAGTTGGAAGCAGGAGAAGTAGTCCTTGGAGGGTGGGCAGGAGTCCTGGTGATAAAAGTAAGCCCAGAGGCGGAAGCAGTGATACAAGTGTTTGATGTTGCAGCATGTGTCGAACTCATTGATCTGGCAGCACAGGGGATGAAGGTAAGGCCTTTGCTGAAGACTGATCATTTGTCCTCAGTGAGGGGGAGGTCTGGGAGAATAGTGAAACCACTGCAGGGCTGGGAGCTGAGACTTGGTGTAGGGTTGGAGCTGGGAATGGGGCTGGAGACCGTAACTGGAGTGCGCGTGGTGGTATGATTGAGGGTGACATCACCAACAGAAGCGATGCTCACCCTGGATGCTGTGGGCAAAAGTGGTGCCTGGAGGATCCACGGGGGGTGGAAGTGACATCAACAGTGTTCCAGTGAGCGATGTCGGTGGGAGTGGAAGTGGTTGAGACCGTGTGTACGGGAGCGGAGATGGAACCCATGATGTATGCAATGTCTTTAATTGTGTTCAGCTGAGTGACGTCAGTGGGGGCAGAAGTGGATGTGACTGTGGCGGCAAGAATGGGGGCAGAAGGGGCCTGTCAGTTAGACCTCGTAGTGTCCCTACCATTGTATACTCCTCCAATCCCTACACCTGTTTCTGTGACCTTGTCCCACACACTGACACCTCTTCCAACATGGAAACCTTCTGTCTCTCTTTTACTTTCTCCTGCTCATGCACAACTCCCTTTCTGTATGATCCTCTGTACTTCATCGGCCCACCCTATTACAGGAATCTCCACCAGCCTCCATAGACCTCATCTCAACTGTGAATCCCTCCAGTCCCCACAACATCCTCTGTCTCTATACACTCCTCCAATCCCTATATCACTTCCCATCTGTCAGGCCTACTCCAGTCCCTGCAGAGTGTACAGTCCACACTCTCTCTAATCCCGCTCAGGCCCTACATGTCTCCCTACAAACAGTAAACATCTCCAGCCACATATCTCTGTTTACCCCTCCACTCCTTGCAGACCTCTTGTTCTTTGTAAACCAGCACCTCAAAAACTCTCCCTCAGTGAAACCTATTACTACCCTTAAAAAGATTTCTCTCTCTGTGAATTGCTCCAACCCCTCCAGAGCTCCCTATCTCTGTAAACTTCTACAGCTCCTACATTCCTCCTTACCTGTGTAATTTCTCTCAATCTTGAAAATACTCTCTCAATGTGGAGACTTGCAATCCTCCCTATTTGTGTAATCCTCTCAGGTCCCATCTATAGAATATACTCCAACACCTGTGATTCTCCCGATCCAATTCAATAAGACTCACTATCTATGAAACATCCTCCCCTCACTATCACCCACCATGTCAATATAAGTTCTTTCAGTCTCTACATCAATCTACTTATCTCTGTAATCATCTCCAGTTCTTATAACCTTAACAATGTTAACTTCACACTCCTGCACTCCTCCCTATCTTTGTGACCTCCTCCAGTTTGTGCAATGCTCTCTATCTGTGTAAGTGTCGCCAGCCCCTATAACTGTTCCTGTCTGGACGCTGTGCCAGACTCTCCAGCCTTCCCATCTATAAAATCTTCAGAACCAAAGCCATCCGATATCGGTAAATGACTTTTTTCTAAATGGGGAAAGATGGAAGCGCAAAGGGATTTAGGAATTCTAATTCAGAATTCTCTTCAGATTGACATGGAAAGTCAATTGGAGTCAAGAAAGCAAAAGAAGTGTGAACGTTCATTTCAAGACAGTAGACATAAGAGCAACAATGTACTGCTGATGCTCTAAAAGACTTTGGTCAGATCACATTTGGAGTATTGAGGGCTGTTTTGGGCCCCATACATAAGGAAAGATGTGTTGGCCTTGAAGGCCCTCCTCTTAGTTCCTCCAGTCTCTACAACCCTCTTTATCTCTGTACACTGCATCATTCTGTAAAATGTGGCCTATCTGTGTAACCCTTGCCCCCATTCTACAAACATCCTACAAACTGCTCCAGCCGTCCCAACATTCTCATCTCCATAAATGCCTGCAGCCTCTATAGGTGTCTGAATCTTTGTAACCTCCTTGTAGCTCTATGATTCTACTTACCTATGAAACCATCTCCAGTCCCTACAGCCCTCCCAGTCTGGGTAGCCTGATCCAGATCAGATACCTTTTGCTGTCTCTGCAATGTCCTCCGCTTTCAACAATCCTTCCTATTTGTGTAACCTCCTTCACACCTCATACCCTCCAGCTTCCTGAAACCTCTATCTACTATTACAGTCCTCCATCTGAAACCAAGAGGTGACAGTATTAATCAGGAAAGTCCTGAAATGTATGATAAATGATCTACTAGGAATGATAACTACACACTTAGAAATCAATAGAATAAGCATCATCCATAAGACCATTGAATACAGCAGTAGAATCAGGCCATTCAGTCCATTGAGTGTGCCCTATCATTAAATTATGTTTGATATGTTTCACAATCCCATTTTCTTGTATTCTCCCCAAGACACTTGTTCCTCTCACTCATCAAGAATTCATCTCTATTTGTCTTCAATTCACTCAATGATTTTGTCTCCATAGTCCTCTGCAGCAATGAGTTCCACCGATTCACCACCAGCTGGTTGAATAAATTCCTCCACGTCTCCGTTCTAAAGGGACAACCCTTCACTCTGGGGCTGTCCTCATGGGCCCTAGTCTCTCCTATTCCACTCATTTTAAATTCCACTCTATCCAGACCTCTCGGTATTCTGTATGTTTGATTGAGATCCTGTCTCATACATCAAAACTACATTGACTATAGACACAGAGTCCTTCACTGCTCCTCATATGACAAGTACCTCATTCTGACCATCTTTCTTGCAAACCTTCTCTGGATCCCCTTCAAGGCCAACACATCTTTCCTTATGTGCGGGCCCAAAACAGCCCTCAGTATTCCAAATGTGGTATAACCAAAGCCTTTAGAGCGTCAGCAGTACATTGTTGCTCTTGTGTGCTACCATCTTGAAATGAATGTTCACATTTCTTTTGCCTTCTTGACTCCAATTGACCTTCCATGTCAATCTGAAGAGAATTCTGAATTAGAATTCCTAAATCCCTTTGCACTTCACATCTTTCCCCATTTAGAAAATAGACTGCACCTTCGCTCTACCTACATAATCTCACAACTTCCCATATTGTATTCCAAGTGCCATTTCTTTGCTCACTCTCCTAGCCTACCAGTAGCCTTCCCTCTTTCTCAACTCTACCTATCTATGCACCTCGTTCAAGGTGATACCAAATTAGCAACATTGTTCTTCGTTCCTTCATCCAGACTGTTCAGGTATAACATGTACAGTTGTTGTCCCAATACTGTCCCCTGTGGAACTCCACTCAACGTCAGTTGTTTGGAGGAAACAAAGGGGACTTGAACAGTCCATGAGTTTTTCTTTCTTTAAATTCATTGATGGAATGTGGTCAGCACTGGCAAAGCCATCATTTATTTCCCATTTGTAATTGCCTGGAGAAGGTAGTGCTGAGCTGCTTTCCTGACCCACTGCAATCCTTTGGTTGCAGGGGCAGACACAGTGCTGGTCGGATGGAGTGTGGCTTGGAGAGGACCTTGGAAATATTGGTCTTTGCGTGCACCTGTAGCTCTTGACATTCCAGGTTATAGTTGTTCCTGGTTTGTGAGTGGTGTTGAAAGATCATTCCTGAGTGCCCTCAGTGCTGATTGTAGATTTTTTTTATTAATTGATTCAATGAACATAAACATTGATGGCTGGACCAGCATTTATTGTCAATTTTGAGATGCCCATGAGAAGGTGGTGGTGAGTTGCCTTCTGCGTAAGGGTGCACAGATAACAACAGCTCAAATGGCTGGTGCAGTCTCTCATGTCTGCAACTGCATACAGTCACTGCAGTTCACTCTTTACATGTGACATCCTCCACTATCTAAAACTGATATATTTCCTCAGAATGTCTCACCTCCACCAAACTCTCAGTGCTTTTGATCTCGCAAATCCCTTCAGTTTTGATTAAAATTCTGATTACCAATTGAAATAACTCCACAAAGGTTGAAATCCTGTCACCAAGTCACTATTTATATGTGTGTAGTACATGACACTGACCCAGCAAGCACAGAGTTGGCTTGTAAAGTGAGCTGAACCCTTGAGACTCCTGTTTGTTTTTTTTATATAGGGTGTTTGACATTCTTGTTCTTTCTTTTTTATTAGAGTGAACACAACTCCTGACACTCCTGTTTTTTTTTCCTTTTTAAAAAATTCTCCCCACACTCCTTGTCCACTCAAATAACAATCACTTACCTTCCCCACCAGCTCTGCTCTCCGACTACACTTCCGCCCAGCTGCTGCCGCTCTCTGCTGCAAAAAGACCGTTGGCGTCGAGGTAAGTTCTTAAATAACAATCACTGACTCAAACATTGTACGTCACAGAGTCTGTCCTCACTTTGACCATGCCTCTCACTCATGCAGAGCCATTGCCATGATTTCAACACCAAATGTGAAGTAAACTGCCTCTCTCGCAGAGCAGACATGTGGCCAGTGTTGGTGTTCCTGATGCTGTGTCACCTTCCCCATCAGGTATGGGAACATCATGGTGTTGAGTTTTCTCTCTGTTAGCAATTCTTCTGGAGCCATCCCTAAAGTTATGTGAGCACTGGTTCTATAATCAAACAGAAACTGGGACAGTCTAGTGTCCAGTGAACCTGTCGGGTGTTTCTTTAAACCTGCTTATTCCAATACACCATTGAACAATAGATAGAGCTGTCCTTATTGGCTGGATGCCATTCGAGTTTAGGAAATATTCAAAACTTCCTGCTGGTAAATCATTGCCCATGATCTGTGACCAATACACACATCGCATGTATTGCAAAAGATGCTCATAACTTTTCAATCATCATCCCCACATTAGACAAATTAATTTTATGCACATCCAACCACTTTGAATAGGTGTCCACAATGATTAAAAGCCTAGATTCCTTGAAACGACTGGCACAGTTGAGGTGCAACTGAGTCCAGGCTTTTCCTTGGCCAATTCCATAAATGTGGTGCAGCTTCTGGTGGCAAGTTTTGTCTTTGTTGACACTCTGGGTATTGCCCCACCAACATGGCAATGTCCCCTTCCAATCCTGGCCACCAGACATAACTTCTCACCAACACCTCATTTTGGAAACCACAGGATGACCCGAGTGGATTTCAGCCAGTATCTGACAATGACCTTTGCATGGGACAAACATTCTTGCTCCCTGTGTTACTATGCTGTTGTCAATGGTGATCTGGTCTCACCAGGACCATATCGATTTAAGTCCTGGATGTCATGACCCTTTCGTTCCTATTGCCACCAGCTGTTGAAGTTTTGCCAGGATGTGGCCTGTTTGTATCCACTGTCTGATATTAGATTAGATTGCTCACAATGTGGAAACAGGCCCTTCGGCCCAACAAGTCCACACTGGACCTCTGAAGCGCAACCCACCCAGGCCCATTCCCCTACATTTACCCTTCACCTAACACTATGGGCAATTTAGTATGACCAATTCACCTAACCTGCACATTTTTGGACTGTGGGAGGAAACCGGAGCACCCAGAGGAAACCCATGCAGACATGTGGAGAATGTGCAAACTCCACACAGTCGCCTGAGGCAGGAAATGACCCTGGGTCGCTGGCGCTGTGAGACAGCAGTGCTAACCACTATAACACCATGCCGCCCATTGTCGGAAGGGTATCCCAAACATTTGGAACCAGAACAGACTCGTCCAGTTATGGAATCCACCGTGGTTTATTCGCCATTGGGAGGTGACTGCAGGCATCCGCATTTACCACTTGGCTACACAAATTGACCAGTGGTTAGGCTACTGTTGGAATATTGCTTGCAATTCTGGTCTCCTTCCTATCAGAAAGATGTTGTGAAACTTGAAATGGTTCAGAAAAGATTTACAAGGATGTTGCCAGGGTTGGAGGTTTTGAGCTATAGGGAGAGGTTGAATATACTAGGACTGTTTTCCCTGGAGGGGTGACCGTGTAGAGGTTTATAAAATCATGAGGGTCATGGATAGAATAAATAGACAAAGTCTTTTCCCTGGGGACTGGGAGTCCAGAACTAGAGGGCATTGGTTTAGAGTGATAATGGAAAGATATAAAAGAAACCTAAGGGGCAACGTTTTCACTCAGAGGGTGGCACATGTATTCAATGAGCTGCCAGAGGAAGTGGTGGAGGGTAGTACAATTACAGCATTTAAAAGGCATCTGGATGGGTATATGAATTGGAAGGGTTTGGAGAGATATGGGCCTTGTGCTGGAAGGTGGGACTAGATATCTGGTCGGCGTGGACAAGTTGGACCGAAGGGTCTGTTCTCATGCTGTACATCGCTATGACTATATGACTTGAAGCTAGAGGTGGGATGGCCCTATCCTCTTCAGGTAGCCTTAGCAGGGGTATGTGTCTATGCCTATTACAAATTTATGTCCATACAGGAATTAGTGGAATTTTCTCACACCAAAGATTACCACCAAACCTACCTTCTCTATCTGGGTGTATCTTCATTTAGCATCAGCCAAATTCGGGGAAGCATATCCTATCGGGCATTCCTCTCAGCTGAGCTGTCGATGAGCCAATAGTAACGTGATACCATACTGGGCGGGTGGAGTTTTGCATGTCAGCACCACTTCTCACTTGGGAAAATAGTTTGTCAACACTTTAAATGGCCATAACTGCTTTTTCACTTCCTAAAGGCTGCTTCTTTGCTATGCAACCATTTGCAAGGCTGATCCTTTCTCAATAACAAATTGAAGGAGACCACGCTATTACAGAATTTTCTATGATCACTCATGAACCCAAGGAAAGACCATAGCTCTGATTAGAATGGGGAGTTGTTGCCCCCTTGATTGCCCTCACTTTATCTTCCAATGTGTGTAACTCAGTCTTGTCAATGCTGTAGCTCAAGTAGGGCTTGGAACACATATCTTTCCTTCCTAAGAATCATAGAATCCCTACATTATTGAAACAGGCCCTTCGGCCCTGGGCAGCATGATGGCTCCTAAGGCTTTGGAGAAACGTTTAGACATGAAGTCCAACTTCTCAAAATGCTCTTTATTGGGTGTCCCTGTTATTAGCATATCATTCATATAAATGGTAACCTAGGGTAGACCATGTAGAATGTTCTTCTCATTGACTGGATAATTTCACAGACTGATGATACCTCAAAACAAAGGCAGACTCGTATTTTTGTCCAAACCCTTAAGGGTATGACTTGCAGCATACTTATGGGAATCCTGATTGAATCAGAATGGCAGGTTCACATTGTTCATACAGTCCCCCAGCAGTTGAAGGGCAGTCCCCCAGCAGTTTTGTATCCAAGTTCTCAATACAGTGGATTGGTTATTTATCTGGCTTCAAAAAGCAGATCACCGTTTCTTTAAAATCTCCACAACTGAGAACCGATCTAAAATTGGTATGAGCAGGTCTGCCCATAGGGCAAACTTTGGTGGTTTGATCATGGCTTCACTTTCCAGAGTCATGATTTGTGCCTCTACATTTACAGTCAAGGTAAATGCCGTGAGTCATGTGGACATATTGGGCCAAAGAGCGTCCAAAATAAAAATAAACTGAAACAAATCACAGTAAATAAATTTACCAGCTATCCCTAGTAGCCATACACTCAGATGACAAACAACTTGAATTCGATTGGGACACCACTATTATAGGGCAGGCCAAACAGAGAACAGCCAGGGAATTCCTAGAGGCATGGCATTCATCCACAAATTCTATCAACAGACACATCGACCTCGACCCTATATACCGGCCAATGCAGCGGACAGCAATTGACAACCGGAAGGGGCAGATTCAAACCACTATAAATGCTGGAGGAATCAGCACAGAAGCGCTTCACAGGAGGCTCCCAAGCACTGCAGATGTCACCTAGAAAGGGGACGAAACGTTTGCAAGAAAAACTCCCAGCTCAGTGAACAGAACCACAACAACGAGCTCCCGAGGTACAAATCGTCTCACAAACTTTGAACAGTAAATAAATAAATAAACAGATGAATAGCTCTGATAAGGTGCTATCTAAACTCGAAATGTTAGCCATATCTCTCTCCATGGATGCTGTCTGACCTGCTGTAATCTCCAACATTTGCAGTGTTCAACTAAATAAAGAAATCCTCTCAGCTTTGTCCCTGGGACAGGAACAACAGTGGTGAAAAATCCAGACAATGTTCTTCTGCTCATTTCACCTAAAAATGACTTACTCCTCATGCCACTCCCCATCAAAAGTGGTTGGGACATCAACATCGCAGAACGAAAATAAAAACCCCTTTGACTGAAAAACAGGATGCTTGTCAGCGGTGAGGTGAAGCACTGCAGCGCGGTAGATTGAGAACAGTGTTGAGGTGATGACACAGTCCTGCTCAACACTGGTTCAAAGGGGGAAATGTGTCGGTGGGTGAAGCCATTTGTCATCACCATGACTTACATGTCGTTGTGGACCAGGCGAAGGATGGTGATAAACTTCATGGTGCAACCAAAGCACAGAAGAACACTCCATAATGCTTCCCGATTGATGTTGTCAAAAACCTTTGTAAGGCGAATGAAGGCCATAGACAGCAGTAGGATCTTGTCTTTGCATGTCACGCAGTGAGAATCATATCCATTGTGTCCCCTGGGGCCGAACGCTACATGAAGACTCTGGAAGGAGTTTGGCAGCCATAAGGTGGAGACAGTTGAGAAGTGATGACTTTTCCAATGGTTAACATCAGGGATATTCCCCTGTAGTTACCACAGTTGGACATGTTTGCTTTTTTGGAAGTACAAATGCTTGTGGCATCCTGGAGCTCTCCTGTGAAGCTCTTCTCTTTCCAGAATGTTTATATTTACAGACAGTGTGTTGATACACATGGGGAGTGTTCATACTCACGGACAGTGTGTTATACTCATGGGGAATGTGTTTATATGCACAGGGACTTTGTTTATATTCATGGACAGTGTGTTTGTACTCACGGGGAGTATTAATACTCACAGGGAGTGTGTTGATATTCATGGGGAGTGTTTATATTCACGCCAATTGTGTATATTCCCGTGGAGTGTGTATATTCAGGAGGAGTGCATTTATATTTAGGAGGAATGTGTTTATATTCATGGGGAGTGTGTATATCCCCGGGAGTTTACGTATTTATGGAGAGTGTGTTTATTTATGGGTGTGGGTATATTCACGGGGAGTGTGCATATTCACAGTGTGTTTATGTTCACGGGCAGTGTGCTTATACTCACGGGAGTGTTTATATTCATGTGGTAGTGCCATGGTTAGCTGTGCTGCCTCACAGCGTCAGGGACCTGGATTTGATTCCAGCCTCGGGTGACTGCCTATGTGGAGTTTGCACATTCTCTCCGTGTCGATGTGGGCTTCCTCCAGATGCTTCAGTTTCCTCCCACAGTTCAAAGATGTGCTGTTTAGGTGATTTGGCCATGCTAAATTGCCCATAGTGTTTGGGGATGTGTAGATTATGTGCATTAGTCAGGGAAATATAAGGTAGTGGAATGGGCCTGGGTGGATTACTCTTCAGAGGGTCAGTGTGGATTTGTTGGGCCACAGGGCCCATTTGCACAATGTGGGGATTCTATGGATTCTACAGAAAGGCAGACAGGGCATGTAACTGCATTGGGAGCTCTATGCCTCTTTACCTCAATGCCTCAGCAGCAATACTATCTGTTCCTGCAGCCTTGTTGTTCTTATGTTGGTGGACTGCCTTCTTTATTTTGCCCAAGGCTTGGGTATTGCTGAGCTCACAGGGTGTAGTATGCGACAGAATGTGTTTAAAAATTTGAACCTGCACAGTACATGACACTGCCCGAGCCGTCCTGGAGCCAACTCTTTGAGTCAGCAGAACTGCTGACATATCTGATGGTGACACATTTTAATCAAGCCTTACATAGAACATAGAACATAGAACATAGAAGGATACAGCGCAGTACAGGCCCTTCGGCCCTCGATGTTGCGCCGACCGAATCCTACCTAACCTATACTAGCCCAATAACTTCCAAATGCCTATCCAATGCCCGCTTAAATGACCATAAAGAAGGAGAGTTCACCACTGATACGGGCAGGGCATTCCATGAACTCACAACCCGCTGTGTGAAGAATCTACCCCTAACATCTGTCCTATACCTACCACCCCTTAATTTAAAGCTATGTCCCCTAGTAACACCTGACTCCATTAGCGGTAAAAGGTTCTTAGTATCTACCCTATCTAAACCCCTAATCATCTTATACACTTCTATCAGATCTCCCCTAAACCTTCTCTTCTCCAATGAGAACAGCCCCAAGTGCCTCAGCCTTTCCTCATAAGATTTTCCTACCATTCCAGGCAACATCCTGGTAAACCTCCTCTGCACTCGTTCTAAAGCTTCCACATCCTTCCTATAGTATGGCGACCAAAACTGCACACAATACTCCAGATGAGGCCGCACCAGAGTCTTATACAACTGCAACATGACCTCAGGACTCCGGAACTCAATTCCTCTGCCAATAAAGCCCAGTACACCATATGCCTTCCTCACAGCACTATTTACCTGGGTGGCAACTTTCAGAGATCTGTGTACATGGACACCAAGATCCCTCTGCTCATCCACACTACCAAGTAGCCTACCATTAGCCCAGTAATCCATCATCTTGTTATTCCTACCAAAGTGAACGACTTCGCACTTAGCTACATTGAATTCCATTTGCCACATTTCCGCCCAGCTCTGCAACTTATCTATATCCCGCTGTAACCTACCACTTCCTTCCTCACTATCCACAACTCCACCGACTTTTGTGTCATCCGCAAACTTGCTTACCCAGCTTTCAAGTCTTTCCTCTAGATCATTTATAAAGATAACAAATCTGTCCCAAAACAGATCCTTGTGGTACACCGCTAGTAACTGCGCTCCAAGATGAACATAATCCATCAACTACTACCCTCTGTCTCCTTCCAGCCAGCCAATTCCTAATCCAAACCTCTAATGTATCCTCAATGCCATACCTCCGAAGTTTTAGCATTAGCCTACCATGGGGAACCTTATCGAACGCCTTACTAAAATCCATATACACAACATCTACTGCTTTACCCTCATCCACTTCCTTGGTCACCTTCTCAAAGAACTCAATAAGGTTTGTGAGGCACGACCTGCCCTTCACAAAACCATGCTGGCTATCCCTGATCACGTTATTCCTACCCAGATGTTCATAAATCTTATCCCTTACCACTCTGTCTAAGACTTTGCCCACCACTGAAGTCAGACTCACTGGCCTATAGTTACTAGGGCTATCCCTACTCCCTTTCTTGAACAATGGGACCACATTCGCTATCCTCCAGTCCTCTGGTACTATTCCTGTTGACAACGACGACATAAAAATCCAGGCCAATGGCTCTGCTATCTCCTCCCTAGCTTCCCATAGGATCCTGGGGTAAATGCCATCAGGCCCAGGAGACTTATCTATATTCATCCTTTCCAATATTCCCAAAACCTCTTCCCTGATTCGAACAGGCTAACAGCTCCAATCAGGGGAATTGTATTCAATGAGGCCCAGATGGCTGACCCCGTTCTGATCACTACCTTACTCCTCAACTAGTCCTGGGGTTTAGGCAGACTGTTATTCCTCTAGCATCTCCTGAAGCATTACCGCACCAAGTCCGGTTCTGCAGATTCTGGCTTGGGTAAAACGGGCATTTCCTGGACTATGGCCCACCTCTTGCCCCTGGAGTGTCAGGCAGGAATTCATCTTCCTCTTCAGATAGTAATGGTGTCAAGGCTGCAACATCTGCCATGTCCATCTCTCCCTCAGAGGTTTCCTCCACACTGGGAGGATGGGGAGAACCCACAGGTTTTGGCAGCCCTGCTGGATGTTCTGACTGGCAGGATTTCTTTTTCAACTGCCTGACTTGTGATATTAAATCTATCATGTGATCCAATTGCTTGTTCAGGACTATGTGTCCTCCCCAAAAATTGTCCGTTGTGGGATGTATCTTCACTTCAAGCATGCCTCTTGCCCATGCAGGAATTCCATGGTTTCAACACCAAACTTGATATCATGTAGTAAACTGCTTGTCTTGAGCAAAGGAGTCTTGTGGTCAGCATTGGTGTTCCTGATGCTGATTCACCCTCCCCACAAGGTCCGGGAAGATGAGATTTAATGTGTTATAAAGTATTCCCTGCATTTGCACCTGTGCTGGCACTGTCCCTGAGTTGCATAAGAGTGGATTCTATAGTCAAAGAGAAACTGGGGCAGTTTGGTGGAATGAAGCTGTAGGCTATTGTTTTAAGCCAGTCTTAAAGGTTTGGACTGCTCTTTCTGCCAGACTATTGAACAACGTTGGAGCTGTCCTTACACACCCAGTACCATTGGACTTTAGAAAGTGGTTTAACACATCCACATTCGTTCCTCAGCCTCCTGGCATGGTGATCTAATCTGTAATGATAAGCTCTTAATATTGGAGCCTCCTGCTAATGCAACTGCTAGTAAGCGTGACTACGTCAAACTTCGTGAAGGACAAACCTTCTGCGAGCTTTGTGAACAAGTCCCCCTGAAGCATGACAAGCAGAGTTTAGTGGAGCATGATTATCACAAATTTTCCCCCATAAAGGTTATTAGTGGAACGTCCTAATTCCAGATATGACTGCCAATCCTCCTTTCTCAATTCAAGAATATTTATGCTCTGTATTCGCTGAAGTCCTTTACGCATAAACTATTGGGTATTCCTACCCAGTGGACAACCTATGCTTTCACGTCATTGCCAGCACATAATAGGATGATAGCTGTCCTTTTACTTCACCAAAAGGTACGGTCAGTCGATGAGACCATTTCCAAGGCTGACCCCCTTTTTCAGGAGTTGTTGCAATGGTGCCAGGTTGGTTGCCAGTTGTGTGTGATAGTAAATAATAATTTACTATCTCTTGGACAGGCATGGGATCCAGGACACTTTGGTCACTCTCACTTTATCTTCCAATGGATGTAACCTGGCCTTGTAGAACCTGTATATCAGGTCGGTCACAGAGGAATGGTCGGGGAACTAGAACACACTATTTTCCCTTCAAGGCACACATGTGCCTTTTAACAAACATCTCAGGACTATACACAAGCTCTCCAGGTGTTCCTTACTAACTTTCCCTGGTACCAGGAAGTCACCTGGTTAAATGGTGACTTGTTATGAAGTTGAGGGTGTGTACTGTGCCTTTAAGAAAGAGTGAATGCAAGCATCTGACATGTGAATGACAGCAGTCTCAATGTTTACAGGAAAATTGAAAGTATGTAACATTGGCTGTGAAACAAAGCTGAGCTTGATCAATATGTTTTCACAGCAGCTTGAATTTAACCAATCAGTTTAAATTATTTGCCATGATACAAAAAACTGATCAAATTTGAAGTTACCTGTTTTGGCAACATGGAACCAATAATCCAATGTTTTTGACTATAAAAAGCAGACACTTTGGATAGTTAACCAGAGAAAGAGTGCCACCTGCCATTGTCATACAGACTGCCTGCAACCCCTCTCTCTGAAAGGAACCTTTTCCATATGAAACATCTTCACAGCAGAAGGACTGGGGAATCTACAGACAGAGCAAGTTCGACACCTGAAGATGACAACTGATTTTGAAAATTGATTTACTGTAAATTTAATTGGGGCTTTATTGAATCAGTATATTGTTATAGAATGTTTGCAAAGGCAAGAGGTTTGTCTTTTGACATGAACTACACTTGCAGTTGCATTTAGACCAGGATTCTCAGAAGTATGCTGCAATTAATACCCATTAGAATTTGTACCAACATGCACAACTGCAATTCAGTTTATCATTAGTTTATTCAATGTTTCAGTGGACACTGTAGAAAATTTGTAAGGTGTTACCACACCGGGTAAACCCTTCTGCTAATTAAACCAAACATACAGAAAAGCTCACCTCGACATGTAACCTGTTAAAGTATGAGTGACAGAGAACTACCTAAATTCCACTATTTAGAGAAAAAAATAACAATTTTATTCTTTACTTCCGAAAGAGAACATTAAACAACGCCTATTCACAATGCTGAGCCTCCTTTCTCTTAAAAAATTATCTACCACCCATTGTATGACAATATACTGATCCAATAAAGCCCCTATTAAATTTACAGCAAATCAATTTTCAAAACCAGTTGTCATCTTCCGGTGTCGAACTTGCTCCATTTGTAGATTCCCCTGAATCATCTTTAGTTTTCTGCTGCAAAGATGTTTCATATGAAAAAGGTTCCTTTCATAGAGAAGGGTTGCAGGCAGTCTGTATGACAATAGCAGGTGGTGCTCTTTCTCTGCTAAGTGCCCAAAATGCCTACTTTTTATACCCAAAAACATCAGACCATCTTGTTGGTTCAATGTCGTCAAAATAGGAAAATTCAAATTCAATTGGTTTTTAGTATCTTGGGGAATAATTTAAACTGATTGGTTAAATTCAAACTGCTGTGAAAACATAACAACCAAACTGAAATTTGTTTCACAGCCAAACGTTACGTACTTTCAATTTTCCAGTACACGTTGAGACAGCTGCCAATCATGCGACAGGTGCCCGAATTCACTCTCTCTTAAAGGTACAGTACACAACTTCAACTTCATAACACCTCCCCCATTAAGAAAAAAATGAGCCATCATAATGAAAAGGTAGCTCCATTTTTTTTCTAATTCTTAATGCTATTATCATGAAATACATAGAACATTAATCTAAGTTAATAGTAACTTTTGTGCACACACACATGCTGCCTGGCCTGCTGTGCTTTGACCAGCAACACATTTGCAGCTATATATAAACATTGGTCACTATTCAAACTTATCTATACTTTCTATCACATTCTTAGAAGTTGCAACATGTACAATTTGTAAGTTAAAAGTCGGTAGCGTAAGACTCCAAAAAATAGTCTCATATACTTGTCTTTAAAGCGTTCCAAGAATGTCCGTGTACACAACCATTTTCAACACATTATTCATGACATGAACATTAAAATGTTGTAATAGCAGTACCAAACTCAATAATTTTCAATCATAGAGTATTTTCTCTGGTGGATATTGTGTTTCTTTGAAAAGTAACCAACTGGCAGTTCAATTCCATCATCATCTTCCTGGAGCAGTACAGCACCAACTCCCAAAAGCGTTAGCATCATTTGCAACTTTGAAGTGTTTCAAAAAGTGTAGTGTAGCTAGATCTTGTGCTGTGGTTCATAGTGCTTTCAAATTGTCAAATAACTCATGGAATTGTTCTGTCCACTGAAATTTTGTGTTCTCCTTCAGAATATCTGTTGACAATGCCACTATACTGCAGAAGTTTGGAACAAACTTCCGATAGATTCCGTTTAGTCCAATAACTCGAAGCACCTCTTTCTTCGAAGTTGGTTGTGGAAATTCCTCAATGACCTTTGTCTTGGTATTCTTTGGGGTCAACCTTCCATGACCAATGTTATGTCCCAAGAATGTCACCTCTGCTTTCATGAATTCACTTTTCTGTAAGTTTATTACCAGTTCTACAAGGCCAGGTTTTGCCCGTTGGAAGATAAAGTGAGAGTGACCAAACGTGCCCCGGCCTCCATGTCTGTTTGAGTCATTTTGAGCTCTGGTAAATGATTACAGAAAGTTCATCCAACCTCGCACCATTGCATCAGCTCTTTTAAAAAAGGGTCAGCCTTGGAAATGGTCTCATCGACATTGAAGTAAAGGAGCAACTATCATCCTATTATGTTTTGGCATACAATGATCCCAAGAAAGATCTGGTATTGACGTGAAATGTTTTCTCATCTGACATTGGGTAGTATTAGTGCACAGGTTGTCCAAGGAATAAGAATATCCAATAGCTTATATATCCAGTACTTCAGATAATACAAGAGCATAAAAATTCTCAAATGGAAAAAGGAGGATTGGCAGTCCTATTTGATGTTAGAAGGTTCCACTAATAAGAGACAATAAAAGATATATATATATATATATATCGCATTCTCAGAAAAGAAGGCAGAGAATATTCCTGTTCCTTGACTTTTCTTGACGTTTCCTTTAGTACTTTCACTAATACTTACCTTTTACCATACCTTTGCCCACAGTGCTTTCCTTTTACGACCAGCAGTGTGACTTTTCGTGTCCCACTTTAACACAGAGGAAACACTGAAGACTTTCACCTCCTTTCCAACTCTTGGCCTTCTTTTTAAACCTGTGGTAAACACTGACCAGTGTTCTCTACTCTTTGTTTCAAACTGGAAGATCTCCCATTTTCTGAATTTCTATCCCGCACAGGATGAAATTCTTGCCGGAAGCCAAACTTGGCCTTATGCACTAATGTATATTCATTTGCCATCTCTGCTACTCTTCTCATTTCCTGAACTTTCTTTTCATTACGTGAATTCTTATCATCTCTAGAAGTGAGTTTTTAAACTCCTCCAGCAGAATTATCTCTCCAAGAGCCTCATAGGTCTTATCTAGTTTTAAAGCCCACACCCATCTATCAAAATGACAATGTTTAATTCTTTCAAACTCAACTTAAATCTGACCTGGTTTCTTCTTTATGCTTCTGACCTGCTGTCTGTATCAATTCATAAGTACTCAAAATGTTTGACATCTGCATAATCTCTTGACCTGTGATCTCTTGACACACTTTTAATCTGATAGTGTTGCAAATGCTGTGTCTATCAGTTTAGTCTGAACTAGCATTATGTGCAAGTCCTTGGACCACAACATCTGCCTCGCCAATTTTTCAAATGAAATAAAGAAGGCTTTAACATTTTTTATCAACACGTGGCACTGTTTTAATATATTTTACTGTTCTCTCCACATTTCCATCCTGTTACACAGAAAATCTCACTTCGTCTCGTAATCTGTTAAAGTATGAGTGACAGAGAACTACCCAATGTCCACTATTTAAAGAAAAAAGTAACAATTTTATTCTTTACCTCCAAAAGAGAGCATTAAACAACAACCATTCACAATACTGAGGCTCATTTCTCTCAAACATTTGTATCCAGGGATAAGTATTTGTCCAAAAAATGGTTTGCTGTTTCTTTAAAATCCTGTCAAAGATGAACTGACCCATCAAGATCCAAAGATTGGTCGAACTGATGAATAAGTCCTTCACTTTCCAGTCTGAGTTTGCTTTTACTTTTGAACATAAGTTAAATGGCAATGGACACGTGAAATTGCAAAGTTGCTTTCTATTCAAAATGCAAAGTACATTGAGGAGCCAAAGTAATTTTATGAGGACTTCACTCAGGCAGCCATTTCCTATTTAAAGATATTGAGCTAATGTCAGTGAATCTTTCACAACTAATTTTTGCATCATCAAGCTTGCACCCGACGCACCTTCTCCAATTACTGATAACTGAACCAGCTGCCTTTCATAACAGACTGGAACAGAGATTGGACCCTTAATCTGCAAAGGTCCCCCAGGCTGGGTTGTCAGGTTAGCTGATGTTTTCCACAAATTTAAGGGCTGGAATCCAGATTGAATTTGAGTAAATACTAGTTCTGCGATCACTGATATGATGTTGATCTCCATTTGAACTAGATGGCCATTTAATCAGATGTTCATCTTGATTGGTTCTGATTTGGATGTTGCTAAACAATCTAACATTTTCCAAACCAGAATCAGTTGAAATTTCCACAGTATAACGGCATGATGGCTCAGTTTTTAGCACTGTTGCTTCCCAGCACCAGGATCCTGGATTCAATTCCAACCTCAGCTGACTGTCTGTGTGGAGTTTGCACATTCTCCCCATGTGTGCGTGGGTTTCCTTCGGGTGCTCCGGTTTCCTCCCACAGTCCAAATATGTGCAGGTCAGGTGAATTGGCCATGCTTAAATGATCAATTAGGTGCATTAGTCAGAGGGAAAAAGGGGTTTGGGTGGGTTACTCTTCGGAAGGTCGGTGTGGACCTGTTGGGCCAAAGGGCCTGTTTCCACACTGTAGGGAATGTAGTTTCTAGTTAACTCATGTGGATATCCTCCTGTACCTGTATACCAGCATATTAGCTTAGCACATTAGCTAGCGATCCCATCCATGAACATCAACGAGCAACTACGTGACATGACCAACTCTCCCTAGCATCCAGAGGCACGGACAACAAAAACTATGAGAACACAACGATACTAGGAAAGGTGAAACAAAGAACATGGGAATTCCTGGAAGCATGGTATCCACCCTCAGACTCCAGCAACAAACAGATTGACCTGGACAAGATATACAAACCGCTGCAATAGAAAAACCAGAACTGTCACCAACTGGAAACAGCTCAAACAGAACCACATCAATTCAGCGTGGAACAGTCCAGCAGTGCTTCACAGGAGGCAACACAGCACTGGTGATGTTTCCTAGAATGGCAAGGAAACATCTGCCAACAAACATACCAGCTCGGCAAACAGACCAATAACAAATCCATATTAACTTACTGCCATTAAGTCTTGTAAGGTTCTGTTGCTGTCCCAAATCTGCATATCGACAACAATTACCATGGTGATGCCACCCTCAATCTCACAAACAAACTCACACCAGTAACAGTCTTCACCCCCATTCCCAGCTCCAGTCCAACACCACGTCCTAGCTCCCAGCTCTGCTGTGGTTACACCATCTCTCTTGGCCATCCCTTCACTGAGGACAAACATTCAGTCCTCAGCAAAGGCTTCACCTTTCATCCTCCTATGCTCCCAGATCAATGAATTCAATGTGCGTTGTGACATTGAACACTTCTTCCGCTGCCTTTGCCTCTAGGCTTACTTTATCCACCAGGGCTCCTGCCTACCCTTTGAGGATTCCTTCTCCTGCTTCCAACACACCCCATTCACCAGGACACTGCATGTTGGTATCAGCTCTCGAACTCTTTATTTCAAACTATGCCAGCATAATGATTGCCTCAACCTGTCCAGCCCCCATCACTCACTCCAACCTCATACCCTCACAATGCACAACCTTCCACTCCAACCCCAACCTCATTATCAAACCAGCCAGAGCAGGGGTTGGAGGAGGGCACAGTGATATTTTGGTGCAATGGCGTCTCCACTGCTGAAGCCAAGCACTAACTCACCGACACATTCTGCTATTGCCCCGTCGACCACGACCTCACCTCCCATCACCAAGCCTCACAGACAGTACACAACCCCATTAGCTCGGGGGATCTCCCATCCACAGCCTCCAAACTCATTGTCTGAGAACCCCAATCCGCCCGGTTGTACCTCCTCCCCAAAATTTGCAAACCTGACTGCCCCTGTCGACCTATCATCTCAGCCTGCTCCTGCCCCACTGTCGACAGACCTTGATATTCTCTTTGGTCCAGAAACTTGCCACATATGTTCAGAACACCACCCACGTCCTCCACCTTCTCCACGACTGTTGTTTCTCTGGCCCCATTGCCTCATCTTCACCATGGACATCCAGTCCCTATGCACAACTATCCGACATAATGAGGTTTTCCAGCCCTCTGTTTCTTCCTCTCATGCCCGTCCAACCAGTACCTTTCCACTGACACTCTCATTTATTTGGCTGAACTGGTCCTCATCCTCAATAATTTCTCCTTTGAATGTTCCCACTTGCTCCAGACCAAAAGAGTAGCCATGAGCACCCACATGGGCCTCAGCTATGCTTGAATCTTCATTGGGTACTTGCAACAGTCCTTCTGCAGCTACACCAACACCATTCACCCTGCTACATCAATGATTGCATCAGTACCACCTCGTGTTCTCACAAAGAAGTTGAACAGTTCATCAACTTCATTAACACGTTCTACCCTGACCTTAAGTTCACCTGGACCATATTGGACACTTCACTCCTATCTCCGGACCTCTTTCTCCATTTCTGGTGACTGACTCAACATGGACATCTACTGCAAACCCACTGACTCTCCACAGCATCCTGGACTACACCTATTCCCATACCCTGTCGCCTGTAAACATACGATCCCTTACCCCCACTTCCTCAGCCTCTGCCGCATCTGCTCCCACAGAAGATTCCAGATGGCCTTCTTCTTCAAACACTGCAATTTCCCCTGCCATGTGGTCAGCACATCTCATCCATTTCCTGCACGTCTGCCCTCGAACTCCACCCCTCCAACCGCAACAAAGACACAACCTCCCTCGGGTCCTCACCTTCCAAACCACCAACCTCCATGTACATGGCACTATCCTCCGCCATTTCCACCACCCATAACCACGGATATATTTCCCTCCCCACCCCACCTCTATTCCAGAAAGACCATTCCCTCTACAACTCCCTTGTTAGGTCCATACCCTACACCAACCCACCCTCCCCTCCCAGCACCTTCCCTGCCACCACAAGAATTGCAAAACTTGTGCCCACACCTTCGCCCCCTTACCTCCGTCCAAGGCCCCAAACAATTCTTCCATATGCATCAGAAATGTACCTGTACTTCCACGTATGTCATCTACTATATCCGTCACTCCCAATGTGGTCTCTTCTACATTGGGGAGACAGGATGCCAACTTGTAGAAAGTTTCAGAGAACATCTTGCATGAAACAACCCCACCACCCTGTGGCTGAACATCTTAACTCTCCCTCCCATTTTGCCAAGGACATGCAAGTCCTGCACCTCCTCCATTGCCAAACCCTAACCACCTGATACCTGGCAGAAGAACACTTCTTCGTCTTCCTCAGGACCCACCAACCACATGGAATAAGTGTGGAATTCACAAGGTTCCTCATTTCCCTTGCTCCCACCTTATCCCAGATCCAACCGTCCAACTCGGCACTGCCCTTTGACCTGTCCTACTTGCCCATCTATCTGCTCCACCCTCCTCTCTGAACTATCACCTTTCACCCAACTGAATTCACCCTCCCTCAGCCCCACCCCTCCTCCCATTTATCTCTCAGCTCCAGCTCAAAAGCCTCATACCTGATGAAGGGCTATTGCCTAAAATGTCGATTCTCCTGCTTCCTGGATACTGCCTGACCGGCTGTGCTTTTCCAGTATCACACTCTTTGACTTTGATCTCCAGCATCTGTAGTCCTCATCTATTCCTATATTCCTTAACTAAGCCAATCAATTCTTGAAAGATCTTAGTACCCATTGCCTCAGAAAATGTCAGGCTCCTAATGACAAGAAATGCTGCAGCTCCACAGGCTGTCATGATAATTACTTGTTTTTCACTTGCCGTGTCATTTGGCCGGAAAGAGTAATGCATTCTTTTCACATGTTAAGCCCAGCCCTCAAATGAGTCAAGCTCCCCAAAGAGAAAATGACTACCATCAATGTCTGCAAGTGAGTTTCTTCAGGATTGTGTTTCAATCTAATTGCAACTGATCACCAATCATTCTTTAGATACAAATGCATAGTTATTGACAATAGCACTGCCTCCCACTGAGTCAGGCTTCGTAGGGGCTCAATATTCCTAACATTCACTCTTTTAGGTCATACTTTTGTATCCTCTGATTGGACTAGATTTTCATCCCAAATCAGGGAACTCATATTCTATGAGGTCCAGCTGGCTGACGCAATTACATTGAGTGCACCATGTTCTGGCAAAAATCACTAACTGTGCAGAGTAGCTCCCTGTCTGATTATGCTAGTCCATGTTTACAAAGGGCAGGTAAAGATGATAAGGGCACAAGGAATACCCAGTAATTCTGGGATGTTCACTGAGAGGAATGCTGTTTTCAGAATGCGACATGATAAGATGGGGTTGGAATCAGATGTGTTGGAAGCTACACATATAACTATAAATTAAGTGAGTTTATAGTGAACTATGAAGAGAAAGCCCATGAGGTCTTGTGGAACAATTTTTTCCAAACGCAACGCGAATCAGACTGAGATAAGTAGAGACAGGAGGCTGAATCTTGCCAACAGTAGCTACACTCTAAGTGTGAGTTGGTGTCAATTTTTTATCTGCATTGTCTTATTTCATATTTTCTGTATTTACCAAGTGGTGGCTCAGTGGTTAGAGGTGCTACCTCACAACAACAGGGACACAAGTTTGACTCCATCCTTTGGTAACTGTTTGTGAAATGTTTGCAAACTTTCCTCGTACATCTGTGGGTTTTCTCCAGGTGCTCCAGTTTCCTCCCACGTGCTGCTTAGGTAGAATGACCTAGGGATATGCTCGGGTACGGTGGGGGGTGGGGGGTGGGGGGTGGGGGGGTGGAAATGCCCTTGGAGGGTCAATGTGGGCTGAATGGTCTGTTTCCATGCTGCCAAATGCAGCTCTCAAGAGTTTCACCTGCTGTTGATAGTTCCATCATTATTTGTATCATTAATATATCCAGTCCTACTACACTACAACTCCCCATCCCTTCCAAATTTCTACTTCAGTTACATAATTGTAACAATTACTCAAGGTTTGTGAGAAGATTTGTAGCTCGGGTGTTCGTTGTTGTGATTGTGTTCGCCGAGCTGGGAATTTGTGTAGCAGACGTTTCGTCCCCTGTCGGCGAACACAAATGTAACAATTACTCTTAATGAGAACCACTGACTCGAGTTTTGCTTGGGTTCCTTGATATTCCACTCTGTCAAATATAGCCCGTTGCCACTTTCAGCTCTGCACCTTTATCCATGTTTGAACAAAGGTTATAATGAGGTCAGGAATTGAGTGGCTCTGGCAGAAGCCAAACAAGGCTTTGTTGAACAACTTTTTGTTAAGCAGGTGCTGTTTGGTAACACTGTTATCATTACTTCACTGATAAGATTTGATTTATGATGTGGTAACCTGAAGGTATACCTGGATAACTTTCCACATCGTTTGGTAGATGGCAGTGCTGTAGCTGTAGTGGAACTACTTAGCAAGAGGTATGGCAATCTCTGGAGCACAGGTCTTCAGTACTATAATCGGAATATTGTCAGGGCCCACACTTCGCATCCTCCATTTCACAATATGATATACAGTGAATTGAGTTGCCTGAAGACTGGCATCTGCGATGTTGAGGACCACTGAAAGAGGCTGAGTTGGATCATTCATTTGGCCCATCTGGCTGAAGATTGATAAAAATGCTTCAGAGTTTGCACTTGTGCTGGGGGCTCCTAATACTGAAGACAGGATATTTGCGGAGCCTCCAGTAAGTTGTTTAATTATCGATCACCATTGGCAGGAGGGCAGGTCAGATCTGTTGTTTGTGGAATTGCTTAGTTCTATCATTTAACGCTAATACGATGACAAATTTGATGACTACCTGGCACACAGGTAGTCCTGTTCAATAGCTTCATCAGGTTGATACCTCATTTGTAAGTGCCTGATGCTGCTCCTTGAATGCATTCTTGTTCTCCTTATTGAACAGATCAATACCATTTCCTGTTCTTGCACTGCATTCATTAAATTAATTGAATGTTTCATCCAATTTCTAACCTTCACATGACAAGTTATTCCTCCCCTCACTTACCTTCTTTGATTTCACTACCTTCATTATATGACAGATAATCAGATAATATTCAGTATAAAACCATCAATTTCTTCTGTTCCATTTTCTACCCTTGGCTTCCTGAACGACTCTAATCCACTCTTATAATGCTTGCCTGATTCTCTTGGTCAGATGTTGCAGCATGCATTGCCATACCTTTGTGGTTCATCAAAAAAGATCACAGGCACTTCTACACGACGGCCTTGTGATATTATTACAAGATTATTAATAGAGTCATAGAGTTGTACAGCATGGACACAGCGCCTTCAGTCCAACATGCCCTTGCTGACTACATATTCTGCATTAATCAACTCCCATTTGCCACCATTTGGCCGATGTCTTTCGAAACTGCACTAATTCATATACCCATCCAGATTCCTTTTAAATGTTTCAATTGTACCAGCCTCCACCACTTCATATATGTACCACCTTCTATGTGAAAAAGTCACCCCTCAGGTACATAGAATGGCTCATAGTCCATTTGGCCTTAAGTATCAATATTAACCTTTTGAAGAGCATTCCATCAGGATCCATTGCCCTTATACTTGCCCTGTAACCCTGCATTTCCCATCACGAATGCACATAATCTGCACTATGGGTAATTTAGCAAGGCCAATCCACCTAATCTGCACATCTTTGGACTGTGGGGGAAAACCGGAGAACACGTCGGAAACTCATGCAGATATGTGGAGAACATACAAATTCTACACAGACAGTCGCTAGAGGGTGAATTTGAACCTGGGTCCCTGGCACTGTGAGGCAGCAGTGCTAACCACTGAATCATGCCACTTATGCCCTCTAGGTTTGGACTTCCCCACCAAGGAGAAAAGACTTTGACAGTGCAACCCTATCCACGAGCCTCCATTTTATCAACTTCTATAAGGCCACACATCAGCCGTCAGTGCCCTCTGAAAATAACCAGGCATTGCCCTGCCTCTCCCTGTAGCTCAAATCCTCCAATCCTAGCAACATCATTGTAAATCTTTTCTGAGCCCTTTTCAAGTTTCACAACATCTTTTCTATTGCAGATAGACCTAAATTGAATGCAGTATTCCAAAAATGGCCAAATCAATGTCCTGTGCAGCCGCAACACGACCTTCCAACTCCAATAGACATTGCACTGATCAATAAAAAAAACCGTACAAAATGCCTTCTTTACTACCTGTGTTTCCACCTTCAAGGAATTATGAACCTGCAGTCCACGGTCTCTTTGTTCAACAACATTTCCCTGGACTTTACCATGAAGTGTATACAAGTACTGTCCTGATTTGCCCTACTAAAATGCAGCATCTCACGTTTATCTAAATTAAACTCCACAATACAGAAACTCAGTTAGCGTTCTGGGCACGCAGTTCAAATCCTGCCACAGCCAAATTCAAATTCATTTAAAAAAGTGATACCATAGTCAATTGTTAGAAAAATCTATCTGGTTGACTAACATAATTCTGGAAATCTGCCATCGTCACATGGTCCAGCCTACATGTGACCCCAGAGGCATAGCAATGTGCTTAATTTTAAACTACTGAAAACTCTGAAATGGATTAGCAAGCCACTCAGTTTTATAAATTGCTATAAAGACTCAAAGACAAAACAAAATCAAACTGATCATTTAGCATCAACTTGGGCACTGAAAACAATAGCAAACTGTCCTGTCAATTCTGTATTAACATCTGGGAGCTAATGCCAAAAACAGGAGGGCTGTCTCACAGACCAGTCACCCAACAGCCTGATATAGTCATCCCCATGAAATCATACCTGGCAGACTATGTCGCAGGCACCAACATGCCCCACCAACAGGAGAGTTACCTCGGAAATATGAGGCAGTCTGACTAACCAGTCATTAAAACCAACAGGAAGCTGGAAGAACAAAGCCAGCCAGATAGCATCAGGATGTGGAGAAGGCAATTTTTGGGTGTAACCTTTCTTCATGACTGATGGAACTACACATAAATAGAGAAGGCAGTTAGTTGGGGTGGGGAGAAAGTGAAATGGGGAGGCAAGAATAGGTGGACACAGGAGGTGGGCATGATCTGGTTTTCAAATGGGCGGGATGAATCCGGTTCTTAGCAGGAACGTGGTTAGGTGGAATGTAAGGGAGACAGTGGGACTGGAAAGGGCAAGATGGGAAGGTTATTTGAAATTGGAGAACTCAATGTTAAGTTCTCCATCCTGTAGGCTGCCCAGGCAGGGGTTTCCCACCAATTTGCAATCTGATGCACTGTGGTAATGGGGGAGGCTGAGGGTGGACATGCCGAAGAGGGAGTGGAAGAGGGAATTGAAATGGTTGATGACCAGGAGGTCAGGCTGGCTCTTATGGGTCCAGCTAAGATGCTCATTAAAACATTCACTTAGTTCACATTTGGTCTCATTGATGTAGAGAAGACCACTGCAGGAGCACGGGATACAATCAGCTACTTTGGAGGAGATGCAGGATAGCCTGTTTGAACTTGAAGGACAGTTTTGGGTCCTGAATGGAGATGAGGGAGGTTGTATGCCAATAGGCATTGCATCTTTTTCAGTTGCAGGTTAAGGTTCTGTGGCAGCTTAGAGGGGATGGTGCAGAGAGCAACACAAACCAAGATTGGTGAAGGGAACGGTCCTTGCAAAAGAGAGAGAGTAGAGAGTGGAAGATCTGACAGGTAGTGGGTTCTAATTAGAATGTGGTGAACATGTAGGAGGATGATACATTGGATGCTGAGGCTGATAGGGTGGAAAGTGAGAACAAAGGATACCCTGTCTTTATTATGTGTGGATGGGGCAGGGTTTAGAACATCCGAGCTGGCAATGGAGGAGAGTAGATGGATGTCTGTTTGGCAGAGGGGGGGAAATATCATTGTTTGAAATAGGGAGGCATTTGGGATGCTTAGAAGTGGAACATCTCTTTGTCAGAGCAGATATGATGGAGACAGAGGAATTGTAAAAAAGTGATGAAGCTTTTGCAGGATATAATGTGTCATCCAGGCAGATATCGGAGTCTCAGAATTTCTCGTGAATGATGGAAACCGAGAAGGCAGGAAGCAGAGTTAAGTTTCCCAGATAGGCGAAGTGAATTTGAGCTCAGGGTGAAAATTGTTATTGAAATCGATGAACTGCTCCAGTTCAGAATGGGTGCAGGATGCAGCACTGATGCAGTCATCATTGTAGCGGCAGATGATTTCAAGAACAGTACTGGTGTACGTATTGAAGATGGACTGTTCAACATCGATGAAAAAGAGGCAGGTGAAGCCAAGGCTGATGTGAGTGCCCATGGCCAACCCCTGGATTTGGAGGAAATGAAAAGATTTGAAGGAAAAATTACTGAGGATGAGAATAACTTGGCGATGTGGAGAATGGTATTGTTGGGGTGGGGGGGATCTGGATACCTCTGCTGGAGAGGAGAAAACTAAAGATCTGCAGGCTGTCCTATTGAGTCACATAATTATATAAGGATTACACACCCATAGTGAAAATGACGCGCCAGTGGTTGGGAAACTAGAAGAGGTGGAGAGCCTGGTTTATGTCCTAGCTGTCACTGAAAATGCCTGTACCAAGGGGAGAGAATTTTAGTCGAAATAGGAAGAAATGAGTTTGGTGAGGCAAGGGCATAGAAAAATGATTGGTCAACTGGGTGGTTGGGCTTGTAGATCTTGGGCAATGGGTGGACCAGGGCAATATGGGGTTAGAGGTAGTGGAGGGGAGATCATCAAAGGTGATGAGGTCACAGACAGTGTGCACGATAATGGCATTATTGGCCATGGTGGGGTCATGGTCAATAGGGAGGATTAGCGTGGTGTCAGAGAGCTGGTGTTCAGCCTCTGCATTACCAACCTCCGTCCTCCAGACAACTACCGCCCTGCTTTTGACAGTGGGTTTTATGGGGAATTGGGATTGATGCAGAGTGGAGTGGAGCACTGCATTTTAGGAAGGGGTGACATTGGATTGCATGAGGCTGAGGGATAAATTGAGACAGTGATGTCACGTCAGCAGTCAGCCAAAAAATGGTGTGGGGGGGGTGGGGGGGGGGGGGTGGTAACAGGGTGGGAGGCAGTGTCCAAATGGACGAGAAAGCTTGGAGGTGGGAGAAGGGTTCATCAAAAGTTGATTGGGGTTCTCGAACAAAGAAGAAGGCACAGTGGCAGAGGTGATCCACATCGTGTTGCGCACAGAACTCATTGAGGAGGGGACAGAGGGCATGAATGTTTGCCTTTTATTGAAGACAGACTCAGAATATGAGGACAGGAGTTTGGTAAATATGTGGTAAGTCCTGGGGTAGGGTTTTGAAGGGGTCTTGAGGAAACCAATGGAGACGAGGGGCAAAGGACGATGGCATGTGATAGGTGAGGGTTGGATGTGGTATAGTGGTGTGGAAGTAGTTGAAGGAGGGAAAGGAGAGTGGGAAGGGGTGTGGGAGGAATGAGGTAGAGAGAAGGGAGGAGAAGTGGAGGGGTAAGGTGTATTGTAGAGAAGGAGGGGCCACAGGTAAGGAGGAAGAGCTGGTGTACTGGCTATTCGCAGTTGAGCAGTAGGGCCCAGGAGTAACCCTGGGGATCAGAATTCATTTGTTGATTGGAGAGTGGGTGGGAAGTTGAGGTAGGTCCCAGTCCTGTCGTTGGTGGAATCTGAGGCCGCATGAGAGGAGTCATCTGGAGTGGAGACAGAGGTTGAGTTATTGTGGGTCTCACTCCAGACAACTCCTCTAACACTACTACAGGATACCACTGATGAACGGACGGGGACCGACCTCAACTTCCCTGCAACTCCCACCCCAACTCTGGACTCTGCTCACTCTCCAATCAACACACGGACTCTAATTCTCATGGTCACTCCTGGGTCTGACTACACATCTACAACCAGCCAGCTCATCAGCTCTCCTTCCTCACCTGTATACTCCGCACAACACATCATAACCATCCAATTTCCGTCCCTCCTGACTACTTCATTTCCCTCCCCCACACTCCTCCAGAATCCAACCTTCTATCCCAATGCCCAGCCCACACCTCTCACTCTCCATTCCCTCACACACCTACCCCCTCACCCACCACCAACCAAATCAAGTCCAAACCTCATCCATCAAATGCTATTGCCCTTCCCCCCCTCTTCCTTTGGCTTCCTCGAGACCCATCAAAACCACATCCCATGCGTTGTTACATCCATCATCCCTGCCTGACCACAGATTCTGAGGCTGAATGGTCCATCCTCAGTAAAGGGCTCATGTTTGTGCCCCTCCACACTCACCTCAACAAATTTCAAGCTCTTCTTTCGCTGCCTTCGCCTCTATGCCTTCTTCTTTGAGAAAAAACCCCAACTATCCTTCTATGACCCCTTCTCACACATCCGACCTTCCTCTTCTTCTTGGTCACCCCCACCCAGCCTCTATTGCTGACTGCTAATATGATATTAACCACCTCGATTTCACCACCCCCCTCACCCATTCCAACCTCACCCCTTTCAAATATGCAGGGCTCCACTCTCTCTGCACCAATCCCTGTTTCACCATCAAATCTGCAAACTAAGACGTGGTGGTAGTAGCCTGGAAGACGGACCACTATGTTGCAGATGCCAAACGCAAGCTCCAACACCATGTCCTATCTCCACCCTTGACCACAACCCCACCAAGACTCATCAGGCTACTATCATCCACACTTCCCATGACCTCATCACCTCTGGTAATCTCTCCTCCACCACCTCCATTCTCCCCAGCCCCACACTGCTCGTTTCTACCTGCTCCCCAAGATCCACAAGCCCACCTACCCAGGCAGACCCATCATTTCCGCAAACTGCTGCCCCACCAAATTCATTCCTTCCAACTTCAACTCCATTCTCTCCCCTTTGGTCCAAACACTTCCCACCTACATCCAATGCAACAACCATTCCCTCCATCTCTTTGGACACTTGCAGTTCCCTGAACCCAGAGCTCCATCTTCACTATGGATGCACAGTCCTTACACACGTCCACTCTTCACAAGGACAGTCTTCAGGCCTTCAGTTCTTTCCTCTCTAACAGATCCATCCAGTCCCCTCCACCATTACGTTCCTATACTTTGCCCATATAGTCCTCACCCTCAATAACCTTTCCTGCGACTCTTCCCAGTTTTTCCAAATCCAGGGGTGGCAATGGGCACTCACTTGATCCCTAGCTTCGCCTGCCTCTTTGTCAAGGGTTCCGAACAGTCCCTCGTCAGTATATACAATGGTACTGTTCCCCAACTCATCTGCTGTTACATCAATGTCAGGATCAATGCTGCTTCCTGCACCCAGGTTGAACTGGAATAATTTACCAACTTCATTAAAAACTTCCACCCAGCCCTCAAATTCACTTAATCTGTCTCAGACACCTCCCTCCTTTCTTGACTTCTCCATTTCCATCTCTGGTGACAGTTTATGGATTGACATTTACTATAAACCCACAGACTCCCTTAGCTATCTGGGCTATCCTGCAAAACCTCTATCCTGTTTTCCAATTTCTCCGTCACCACCGCATCTACTCTGACAAGAAGACATTCTATTTCTAAACATTCCGTATTTCCTCCTATTTCAAACAATGATTTTTCGCCACACTACCATCCAGACAGCCCTTCACCACACATCCTCTATTCCCCGTTCCACTACTCTAAACCCCACTCTATCCAAACATAATAAAGACAGTGTCCCCTGTCCTCACTTTCCACCCCACCAGCCTTCCACACAAATGTATCATCTGCAAACTCCAATTAGATCCTATCATACAGCACACCTTCCCCTCTCCACCCCTCTCTGCCTTCGTCAAGAACCATTCCCTTCGTTCACTCCACATTCCCCACCAACACCCCTCCGAACCCCTAGGCACCTTCCACTGCAACTGAAAAAGATGTGACACCAGTCAGCACACTACCTCCCTCATCTCCATCCAGGTGAGACAGAGGCTCATGTGCTTTCCTTCCAACCTAGTTTACAGCATCAGGTGCTCCCGATGTGGTCTTCTCTACATGGGGGAGACCAAACATAAACTAAGTGAACATTTCACTCAGCAAGTTAGCGATGCCTGTCAAGGCCAACCTGACCTCTCAGTCACTGCCCATTTCACTTCCCCCTCCCACTCCTTCTCCAACATATCCCCAATCTAACGTACACCCACACATCCAAATTCCACCTCAACTGCACTTGATTTAAATCCAATTCGCCATCCTCCCAAGAGCCCATACTGACACTAACCTGGTCTGCCTTACTCCACAGGCTCGAGTATATTTTGCTTGTTGGAGTCGGAAGACAGCCCTTACCCTCTACAACCTCAGCCTCACATAACTGGGCTCCAATAACACACTCCACCCCACCTCACCCCCGCCTGCAACAGCACCCTGTCATCCTACTGATCAGACCCTGGTGACCTACACTGATCACACTTCCGTATTCACCTAACTGCACTGAAGGGCTATCACCCCATTAGACACTGGTGTTCCCAATTCTCACCCCCCCACCCCCACCCCGTTGGCAGTCAGTTATATCCCTCTTCCAAACCCGAGGGCAGTTAGTGATGCCCCACCCCAATTTGGCCCACATTCTTCCAGCCCCAATTATTCTCAGACTTTTACTCACACTCAGCTGCTTCCTGGGAGGGGGGAGGATTGTGGCTCAGGGACAACTTCAAATGGAATGAGAACTCGAGGCTGATTGCCGTTCCCTTCAACGTGACCACACTAAGCTGCAACGATATTTCTCACCATGCTCCAGAAATCAGATGGTAAGTATGCTCGCTGAGTTGGCAGGTTTGTTTTCAGACATTTCGTCACCATGTTAGATAACATCACCAGTGAGGCACCAGTGAAGCACTGGTATTCTTTTCCATTTTCTATTTATGTGTCTTGGTCTATTAAGGTATGTGATATAATTTCCAGTTCTTTTTCTCAGAGGTTGGTAAATGGGGTCCAAATCAATGTACATATTGATGGAGTTCCGGTTTGAATGCCAGGCCTCTAGGAATTCTTCTCCTCATGTGTCTTTTTATGCTGTCCTAGGATGTTCCAGTCGAAGTGGTGTTCGTCATTATCTGTATGTAAGGATACGAGTGACAGTGGGTCATGTCTCTTGGTGACAAGTTGGTGTTTGTGTATCCTGCTGGCTAGTTTTCTGCCTTTCTGTCTGACATAGTGTTTGTTATAGTTCTTGCAAGATATTTTGTAAATCACATTCATTTTGCTGGTTGTGGGGTCCTTTAGGTTCATCAGCAGCTGTTTCAGTGTGTTGGTAGGTTTGTGAGCTACCATGATGCCAAGATGTCAGAATAGTCTGGTCGTCATCTCCAAGATGTTTTTGATATATGGTAGTGTAGCTAGTGTCTACTTGTTTGGATTTGTTGTCTAAGAATGAGGCAGCACGGTGGCACAGTGGTTAGCACTGTTGCTTCACAGTGCCAAGAGACCCAGGTTCAATTCCCACCTCAGGCAACTGTCTGTGTGGAGTTTGCAAATTCTCCCAGTGTCTGTATGGGTTTCCTTCAGGTGCTCTAATTTCCTCCCACAGTCCAAAAATGTGCAGGTTAGGTGAATTGGCCATGCTAAATTGCCCAAAGTGTTCAGTGAAAGTTTAAATGTAGTGGAATGGGTTTGGGTGGGTCCCTCTTCGGAGGGTCGGTGTGGAGTTGTTGGGCAGGAGCATGGCCAGCAGTGGCTTAAATGTCCCTAATGATTCTGCTTCCATCACCATGCATTCACAACTCTCTGCGTAAAGAACCTACCTCGTGGCTCTTAAACTCAATCCCCCATTAATGAAAGCCAAAACATCATATGCTTTGTTAACAATCCTATCCACTTGGGTGGCAACTTTGAGGGAACAATGTACTTTCACACCCAGATCCCTCTGTTCCACCACACTGCCAAGAATCCTGTCTTTACTCCTACATTCAGCATTTGAATTTGACCTTCCAAAATGCATCACTTTTCATTTTTCCACGTTGAACTCCATCTGCCATTTCTCAGCCCAGCTCTGCATCCTCTCTATTTCGTGTTGCATCCTGCAGTAGCCCTCGATACTCTTGACAACACCTCTAACCTTTGTGCCATCTGCAAATTTACTAACCCACCCCACAAGAAAGAAGGAAAGGAAGAAAGGAAGACTGGAGGTTGGCAAACGTGATGCCACTGTTTAAGAAGGGTGGTAAGGACAAGCCAGGGAACTCTAGACTAGTGAGCCTGATCTCGATGGTGGGCAAGTTGTTGGAGTCAATCCTGAGGGACAGGATGTACATGTATTTGGAAAGGCAAGAACTGATTTGGGATAGTCAGCATGACTATGTGCGAGGGAAATCATGTCTCACAAACTTAATTGAGTTTTTTGAGGAAGTAACAAAAAGGATTGATGAGGGTAGAGCAGTAGATGTGATCTATATGGACTTCAGTAAGGCGTTCGACAAGGTTTCCCAAGGGAGACTGATTAGCAAGCTTAGGTCTCATAAAATACAGGGAGAACTAACTATTTGGACACAGAACTGGCTCAAAGGTAGAAGACAGAGGGTGGTGGTGAAGGATTGTTTTTCAGAGGCCTGTGACCAGTGGAGTGCCACAAGGATCGGTACTGGGTCTCTACCTTTTTGTCATTTACATAAATGATTTGGATGCGAGCATAAGAGGTACAGTTAGTAAGTTTGCAGATGACACTAAAATTGGAGGTGGAGTGGACAGCAAAGAAGGTTACCTCAGATTACAACAGGATCTTGACCAGATGGGCCAACGGGCTGAGAAGTGGCAGATGGAGTTTAATTTAGATAAATGTGAGGTGCTGCATTTTGGAAAAGCAAATCTTAGCGGGACTTATATACTTAATGGTAAGGTCTTAGGGAGTGTTGCTGAACAAAGAGACCTTGGAATGCAGATTCATAGCTCCTTGAAAGTGGAGTTGCAGGTAGATAGGATAGTGAAGAAGGTGTTTGGTATGCTTTCTTTTATTGGTCATAGTATTGAGTACAAAAGTTGGGAGGTCATGTTGCAGCTGTACAGGACATTGGTTAGGCCACTGTTGGAATATTGCGTGCAATTCTGGTCTCCTTCCTATTGGAATGATGTTGTGAAACTTGAATGGGTTCAGAAAAGATTTACAAGATGTTGCCAGGGTTGGAGGATTTGAACTATAGCGAGAGGCTGAACAAGCTGGGCCTGTTTTCCCTAGATTGTCAGAGACTGAGGGGTGACCTTAGCAAGGTTTACAAAATTATGAGGGGCATGGATAGACTAAATAGGCAAAGTCTTTTTCCTGTGGTCGGGGAGTCCAGAACTAGAGGGCATAGGTTTAGGGTGAGAGGGGAAATATATAAAAAGCGACGTAAGGGGCAACGTTTTCATGCTGAGGGTGGTACGTGTATGGAATGAGCTGCCAGAGGAAGTGGTGGAGGCTGGTACAATTGTAATATTTAAGATGCATTTGGATGGGAATATGCATAGGAAGGGTGTGGAAGGATATGGGCCGGGTGCTGGCAGGTGGGACTAGATTGGGTTGAGATATCTGGTCGGTATGGATAGGTTGGACCGAATGGTCTGTTTCCATGCTGTACATCACTATGACTCTGTGACTCTCTGGCTCTATGACTTAACCTCCTCATCCAAGTCATTTATAAAAACTTCAAAGCTCAGAGGCCCTAGAACAGAGCCCTGTGGGACCCCACTCAACACTGATCTCCAGGCAGAATGCTTTCTACCTACAACCACACTCTGCCTTCTGTCAGCCAGCCAATTCGAAATCAAGATAGCCAAGTCTCCCTGACTTTAGGAATGAGCTTACCATGGGAAACTTTCTCAAATGCCTTGCTCAAGTCCAGATATACCACATCCACTGCTAGACCTTTGTGGACCTTACTCATCACCTCCTCAAATAACTCAATAAGATTTGTAAGGCATGACCTGCCCCTCACAAAGTCATGCGGATTGCCTTTAATCATAGAACACAGAACATAGAAAATTACAGCACAGAACAGGCCCTTTGGTCCATGAAGTTGTGCCGAGGTTTAGTCCTAAAGTCAAAAATAATAACTTAACCTACGCACCCCTCAACTTACTGCTAACCATGTGCATGTCCAGCAATCATTTAAATGTCCCTAATGACTCTGCTTTGGGGTGGCACAGTGGTTAGCACTGCTGCCTCAGAGCATCAGGGTCCCAGCTTCGATTCCAGCCTTGGGTGACTGGCTGTGTGGAGTTTGCACATTCTCCCCGTGTCTGCTTCCTGGAGTAGCCTAGGATAAATCTGGTCTGGCCCTGGGGACCGATCAATCTTGATGTTTTCCAAAATTTTCAGCACATCAACCTCATCAATCTTGATCTGGTCAAGACTGTATCCCAGCTCCTCAAAGTTTTCATTCACAACAAGGTACCTTTCCTTTGTGAAAACCAAAGCAAAAAACTCATTTAGGGCTTCCCCTATTTGCTCAGACTCTATGCGCAAGTTCCCTCCGCTATCCCTGATCGGCCCTAACTTCTCCCTGATCATTCTCTTATTCCTCACGTATGAGTAAAATGTCTTTATGTTCTTCCTAATCCTTCTTGCCAAGCCCTTTTCATGCAACCTACTGGCTCTACTCAGTCCATTTCTGAGCTCCTTTCTAGCAAGCCTGTAATCCTCTAAAGCTGTGCTAAATCCTTGCTTCCTCCACTTTACATAAGCTGCCTTCTTCCTTTTGATGAGACGTTCCTCTGTTCTCGTCATCCAAGGTTCCTTAATCTTACCCCTTCGAACCTGTCTCAGAGGAACAAAATTGTGCATCAAAAATATCTTCCCTTGGTAAGTGCTCCTTTCACTCTCCAAGGCCATGCTAAATGTGAGGCAGTTGTGATCACTTTCATCAAAGTGTTCCCCCACCGCGAGATCTGATACCTGTCCTGGCTCATTGCCGAGCACCAAATCCAAAATGGATATAGTTTTAAATTGAGGGGTGATAGTTATAGGACTGGTGTCGGAGGTAGTTTCTTTACTCAGAGAATATTAGGGGCATGGAATGCACTGCCTGCAACAATAATAGACTCGCCAGTTTTAAGGGCAGTTAAATGGTCATTGGAGAAACATATGGACGAAAATGGAATAGTGTAGATTAAATGGACTTCAGATTGGTTTCACAGGCCAAGGGCCTTACTGCACTGTAATGTTGTATGTTCTTAACACTGTCACTTCCGGTTCTTTTCTACTTGTCTTCAATCACATGCTGTTCCAATGCTTCACCTTTTCTCTTTCGATTTGGAAATCTTCTTTCAGCAGAACGCTGTCTCTGCATCCTCTGTCAGTATAAAGCCTTCCAACACCTACCAACATAATTGGCCAGGACACTGGCCCTAGCACATTTCCAGTTATTTGTTTATAATCCATGGGTTGTGGATGTCTCTAGCTGGCAGGTACTTATTGCCTACCCCTAGCTGCCATTAATTGAGTTGCTTGCTAGACAAGGTCGTTGAAAATCAGTTACATGGTGGCACAGTGGATCAGTGGTTAGCACTGCTGCCTCACAGCACCAGGGTCCCAGGTTTGATTCCAGCCTTGGGCGACTGTCTGTGTGGAGTTTGCACATTCTCCCCGTGGCTGTGTGAGTTTCCTGCGGGTGCTCCATTTTCCTCCCACGGTCCAAAGATGTGTAGGCCATGTGAATTGGCCATGCTAAATTGCCCAGAGTGTTAGGTCAGAGGGAAATGGCTCTGGGTGGGTTTCTCTTCCAAGGTTTGGACTTGTTGGGCTAAAGGGCCTGTTTCCATACTGTTGGTAATCTAATATAATATAGCTCTGGAGTGACATGTTGACCAGACCAAGTAAGTATAACAGATTTCCTTCCCTGAAGCATATCAGGTACTCAGATGGGTATTGGCATTACACATTGGCATTAGTTTCTGGATTAATTGTCTAGTGAGAATAACACTAGGCCACCACCCGTCCCACTCGAGCTCAGTGCTGTTCCTAATTTCCACCCATACTGACTCAGTAGACAAACCTTTGTTTCTGTAGCTGTGATGCACTCTCTGATTAGCAATGCTACACCCCCTCCTCTTTTTCCACCCTCCCTGATCTTTTTAAATGTTCTAAACGCTGAAACATCAAGCAACCATTCCTGCCCCAATGAAACCCACGTCTCTGTTATGGTTACAACATTGTAGCCCCAAGTACCGATCCAAGCACTAAGTTCATCATTCTTATTTCGGACACTCCTTGCGTTAAAGCAGACACACTTTAACTGATCGCTTTGTTTCATCGTGTGAGAAACCTTTCTGATAGATTCAATATATCCTGTCACTGCTCCATCTACAACTGTCCCCCTCTCAGACATGTGGCTCTGATTCCCAGCCCTAACAAATTAGTTTAAACCATCCCGAATTACACGAGCAAATCTCCCACCCAGGACATTTGTATCCCTCCAGTTCAGGTACAACCTGTCCTTCATGTACAGGTCCCACCTTCCCCAGAATGTATCCCAATGGTCTAGGTATCTGAGCCCCTCCCTCCTGCACCACCTTGCAGCCACGTGTTAAGCTGCATTTGCTGACTGTTCCTCACCTCACTATCCTGTGGCATTGGTAACAAACCTGAGATCACTAAACTTCTCGTCTTGCTCTTCAGCTTCCAACCTAACTCTCTTTGTCACTTTTCAGATGCTCAAGCCCTTTCCTGGCCAATTCCCGTTCTTCTAGAATATACTGTATAGGTATTTTTCTTCTGCTGCTCATAGTTCCTGGGTTCTGTAGTGTGTTGTAGCAGTTTAAATAATGTCCTGATGCTGCTCCATTTGTGGGTGCTGGGATGAGTACTTCTGCAGTTAAAGATCTGGTCTGTGTGTATTGCTTTCCTATAGATGCTGGTCCACAGTTCTCCATTAACTGTTTGTTGCATGTAACATCTAGGAATGGGAGTCTGTTGTTGCTCTCCTCCTCTTTTGTGAAATTTATGCCAGTAAGAATGTTGTTGATGATGTTCCAGGTTTCCTCCAATTTGTTCCATTTTGTGATGACAAAGGTAAAAACAATGATGCAGATGCTGGAAACCAGAGTCTGGATTAGTGGCGCTGGGAAAGCACAGCAGTTCAGGCAGCATCCGAGGAGCAGTAAAATTGACGTTTCGGGCAAAAGCCCTTCATCAGACAAAGGTGTCATCCACGTAGCAGATCCAAAGCTTGGTTTGGATCGTGGAGAGAGCTGTTCATTTGAGTCTCTGCATTACTGCATCTGCGAAGAAGCCTGATACTGGTGATCCCATGAGTGTTCCATTGATTTGTTTGTAGGTGAAGTGGTAGTGAGGCACAGTTCTATAAAGGCTTGTTGAAATCTACACATACTCATTAACTGCCCTACCCTAATCTGTGCACTTGGACAACTCCTCAAAAAATTCAACCAAATTCATTAGGCATGACTTCCCTCTGATGACCCCGATCCAAGTTTATGTCTCTAAATGGAAATTACTTTCCTTCTTTCCAGTTTTCTCCAATAGCTTCTAAATTACTGATGTTAGACTCATTGGTCTATATTTTTCGTGTGTATCTCTATCAACCTTTTTGTAAACATGGGGGTAAAAAAGGGGGAGGCGTGGCATTACTTGTCAAAGACAGTATCACAGCAGTGGAATGGACGATGGAAGAGGACTTGCCATCTGAGGTAGTTTGGGCTGAGGTTAGAAATAGGAAAGGTGAGGTCACCCTGTTAGGTGTTTTCTATAGGCCTCCTAATAGTCCTAGAGAAGTAGAGGATAATATTGCGAGGATGATTCAGGAAAAGAGTGAAGGTAGCAGGGTGGTTGTTATGGGGGACTTTAACTTCCCAGATATTGACTGGGAGAGCTATAGCTCGAGTTCATTAGATGGGTCGGTGTTTGTACAATGTGTGCAGGAGGGTTTCCTGACACAATATGTCGACAGGCCAACAAGAGGGGAGGCTATATTGGATTTGGTTCTAGGTAATGAACCAGGCCAGGTGTTAGACTTGGAGTTAGGTGAGCACTTCGGGGACAGTGACCACAACTCGGTGACTTTTACTTTAGTGATGGAGAGGGATAATCGTGCGCCGCAGGGCAAGAGCTATAGCTGGGGGCAGGGAAATTATGATGCAGTGAGGCATGACTTAGGATGTGTGGATTGGAAAAACAGGCTTCAAGAGAAGAACACTAATGAGATGTGGGGATTGTTCAAGGAGCAGCTACTGCGTGTCCTCGATAGGTATGTACCAGTCAGGCATGGTGTAAAGGGCCTTGTGAGGCAGCCGTGGTTTAGTAAGGAATTGGAGTCCCTTGTGAAAGGGAAGAAGGCGGCATATGTAAAGATGAGGCGTGAAGGTTCAGTTGGGGCGATTGAGAGTTATAAGGTAGCCAGGAAGGAGCTAAAGAGGGAGCTAAGAGAAGCGAGAAGGGGACATGAAAAGTCTTTAGCTGGTAGGATTAGGGAAAACCCAAAGGCTTTCTATAGGTATGTCAAGAATAAAAGGATGACTAGGGTAGGTATCGGTCCAGTCAAGGATAGTAGTGGGAAGTTGTGTGTGGAGGCGGAGGAGATTGGAGAGACATTAAATCAGTACTTTTCATCAGTATTCACTCAGGAACAGGACACTGTTGCTGATGTGAATATGGAATCACAAATAATTAGAATGGATGCCCTGGAAATATGCAGGGAGGAGGTTTTGGGAATATTGGAAAGGATGAATATAGATAAGTCTCCTGGGCCTGATGGCATTTACCCCAGGATCCTATGGGAAGCTAGGGAGGAGATAGCAGAGCCATTGGCCTGGATTTTTATGTCATCATTGTCTACGGGAATAGTACCAGAGGACTGGAGGATAGCGAATGTGGTCCCATTGTTCAAGAAAGGGAGTAGGGATAGCCCTAGTAACTATAGGCCAGTGAGTCTGACTTCAGTGGTGGGCAAAGTCTTAGAGAGAATGGTAAGGGATAAGATTTATGAACATCTGGGTAGGAATAACGTGATCAGGGATAGCCAGCATGGTTTTGTGAAGGGCAGGTCGTGCCTCACAAACCTTATTGAGTTCTTTGAGAAGGTGACTAAGGAAGTGGATGAGGATAAAGCAGTAGATGTTGTGTATATGGATTTTAGTAAGGCGTTCGATAAGGTTCCCCATGGTAGGCTAATACTAAAACTTCGGAGGTATGGCATTGAGGGTACATTAGAGGTTTGGATTAGGAATTGGCTGGCTGGAAGGAGACAGAGGGTAGTAGTTGATGGATTATGTTCATCTTGGAGTGCAGTTACTAGCGGTGTACCACAAGGATCTGTTTTGGGACCATTGCTTTTTGTTATCTTTATAAATGATCTAGAGGAAGGACTTGAAAGCTGGGTAAGCAAGTTTGCGGATGACACAAAAGTCGGTGGAGTTGTGGATAGTGAGGAAGGAAGTGGTAGGTTACAGCGGGATATAGATAAGTTGCAGAGCTGGGCGGAAATGTGGCAAATGGAATTCAATGTAGCTAAGTGTGAAGTCGTTCACTTTGGTAGGAATAACAAGATGATGGATTACTGGGCTAATGGTAGGCTACTTGGTAGTGTGGATGAGCAGAGGGATCTTGGTGTCTATGTACACAGATCTCTGAAAGTTGCCACCCAGGTAAATAGTGCTGTGAGGAAGGCATATGGTGTACTGGGCTTTATTGGCAGAGGAATTGAGTTCCGGAGTCCTGAGGTCATGTTGCAGTTGTATAGGACTCTGGTGAGGCCTCATCTGGAGTATTGTGTGCAGTTTTGGTCGCCATACTATAGGAAGGATGTGGAAGCTTTAGAACGAGTGCAGAGGAGGTTTACCAGGATGTTGCCTGGAATGGTAGGAAAATCTTATGAGGAAAGGCTGAGGCACTTGGGGCTGTTCTCATTGGAGAAGAGAAGGTTTAGGGGAGATCTGATAGAAGTGTATAAGATGATTAGGGGTTTAGATAGGGTAGATACTAAGAACCTTTTACCGCTAATGGAGTCAGCTGTTACTAGGGGACATGGCTTTAAATTAAGGGGTGGTAGGTATAGGACAGATGTTAGGGGTAGATTCTTCACACAGCGGGTTGTGAGTTCATGGAATGCCCTGCCCGTATCAGTGGTGAACTCTCCTTCTTTATGGTCATTTAAGCGGGCATTGGATAGGCATTTGGAAGTTATTGGGCTAGTATAGGTTAGGTAGGATTCGGTCGGCGCAACATCGAGGGCCGAAGGGCCTGTACTGCGCTGTATCCTTCTATGTTCTATGTTCTATTAATGCTCCTCTATTGGCCAGAAATGATTAAAAAATTTGGGTCACAGACCTGACAATTTCTCTCCTTATCTCCAACAACAATTATAAGAAACAATTTATCCAGATAGTCATACAACAGGGACTATTTGGTCCAACTCATCCATGCCAATCAGATTTCCCAGACTAAACTAGCCCCATTTGCCTGACTTTTTGTCATTTTCCTCAGAACCTTTCCTGATCATGTACCTGTCCAAATGTCTTTTAAATGTTGTAGTTGTACCCACTTCTACCATTTCATACGCCTTCCAAATGCACACCACTCTCTGTGTGGAAAAAGTTGCCCCTCAGGCCCTTTTAAATCTTTTGCCTCTCATTCTTAAGCCTATGACTTCCAGTTTCAACTCCCCGACCAGAGGAAAAGACCATTGCTATTCACTTTATCCATGCTCCTCATGATTTTATAAATCGCTATAAGGTCATCCTCAACTGGGAAAAATGTCCCAATCAATCCAGGCCCTCCTCCTAATTCAAACTCTCTAGTCCTGGTAATATCTTTGTAAATCTTTTCTGCATCTTTTCCAGTTTAATCACATACTTCCCATAGTAGCATGATGAGAACAGCATGCAGGACTCCAAAGATGGCTCACCAATGTACTGTACTGTTGTAATTTGACTTCCCAAATCTTTTGCTCAATGGTCTGACCAATGATGTGAAGCAGATTTAAAGCTACCTTTACCATCCAGTCTACAAATGACATCCTTTTCAAGGAACTACGTACCTGCACCCCTAGGTCTGTCTGTTCAGCACTACCCAGGAACTACCATTAACTGTGTAAGATCTGCTGTGATTTGTCTTACCAAAGTGCAACACTTCACATTTATCTAAATTAAACAGCACAGTGTGGCACAGTGGCTGAGTGGATAGCACTGCTGCCTCACAGCACCAGGGACCCAGGTTCGCATTCTGTTTCGGGCAGCTGTCTCTGTGGAGTTTGTACGTTCTCCCCATGTCTGTGTGCGTTTGCTCCGGTTTCCTCTTACAGTCCAAAGATGTGCAGGCCAGGTGAATTGGTCATGCAAAAAAACCCTTAGTGTTAGGAGCATTAGTCAGGAGTAAACATGGGGTAGGGGTATGGGACTGTGTCTGGTTGGATTACTCTTCACAGGGTCAGTGTGGACTTGCTGGGCTGAAGGGCCTGTTTCTATACTGGAGGGAAGCTAATAGACTTCATCTGCCATTCCTCAGCCCATTGGCCCAGCTGATCAATATCCCATTGTACTCTTAGATAACCGTCCACTATACAGCCAATTTTGGTGTCGTCTACAAAATCACTTACAATGTCTCCTTTTTCTCATTCAAATCATTTATATAAATGATATATAATAGAGGACTCAGCAGTGCAGAACACCACATGACATAGGCTTACAGTCTGAAAATAACCCTCTACTGCCACACTGTCTTGTAATGTCATACAATTTTGTATTCAATTGGCTAGATTTCCTGGATCCCAAGTGACCTAATCTTGCTCACCAGTCTATCATGCAGAACCTTGTTGAAGGCCTTGCTAAAGCTCATACAGACAATGTCTACTGCTCTATGCTTGACAATTCTCTTGGTCCCATCCTCAAAAAAAACTCAACTACATTTGTAAGATATGATTTACCACACACAAAACCATGTTGCCTATTCTTGCTCAGTCCTTGCCTCTTCAGATGAATGTCAGTGATGTGTCACAGAAACTCCTCCAACAACATACCTACCACTAACGTCAGGTTCACTGGTCTGTAAATCTCTGACACTTCCTTATGGCCTTTCTTAAATAAAGGGACACTATTAGCAACTCTCCAGTCTACCAGAACCGCTCCCGAGGCTGTTGATGATTTAAATATCTCTGTGCGCATACCTGCAATTTCTTCCCAGCTTTCCACAATGTCCTGGGGTACATTTGATAAAGTCAAAAGGATTTATCCACCTTAATACATATTAAGACATCGAGAATTTTCTCTTTTGTAATGCGGACCCTTTTCTCAATATCAACTTTGATTACCCCAACATCCCTAGCTTCCATGTCTTTCTCCACAAGATCAGCATGATTTGTGGTTAAAGAATTCATTCATTAGTCTCTTAATGGCCAGGGAGAAGCTGTTCCTGAACCTGCTGATGTATGTGTTCAAGCTTCTGTACTTTCTGCTTAACGGAAGAGGTTGGAGGAGATCGTTACCGGCATGTGGTGGGACTTTGATGATATTTACAGCCTTTTCTGCATCAATGAGCTATGCAAATGGAGTCCATGGATGGAATGTGGTCTTCTGTGATGGTCTGGCCTGTGCACACCACATTCTGTAGTTTCTTATGGTTCTAGGCAGAGCAGTTGTCATACCAGGCCATTATTCACCCGGACTTTCAACGGTGCATCTGCAGAAGTTGGTGAAGGTATTTGAGGGCAGATCAAATTTCCTGAGCCGCCTGAGGGAAAAGAGGCATTGTTGTGCCTTCTTGTCTGTCACATCGACATGGGAAATTCAGGATAACCATCAGCTATCATCACTCCAAGGAACTTGACGCTGTCCACCCTTTCAACCTCGGCTCTGTTGATGTAGATGGGGGCATGTTCCCCTCCTTTCTTTCTGAAGTCCATGATCAGATATTTAGTTTTGCCAACATTGAGAGAGAGGTTGTTCTCATTGTACCATATCATCATGCCTCCTATTTCCCTTCTGTATATTGACTTGTCTATGTATTTTGACCTACTGTGGCAGTGTCATCAGCGAACTTGTGGATGGTGTTTGTTTGGTATTTGGCAACACAGTTGTGGGCATAAAGGGAGTGCAGTAAGGGGCTGAGAACGCATCGCTGGAGGACTCCAGTGTTGATTGTTATTATGGAGGAGTTGCAGTTACCTACTTTCACTGATTGCAGTCTGTGGGTCAGAAAGCTGACGATCCGTTTGCAGAGGAGCAGAGCCGAAACCAAGATCAGGGATATTTGAGATCAGTCTGGAGGGTAGAACGGTGTTGAAGACAGAGCTATAGTCAATGAGCTGGAGTCTATTGTAGGCGTCCTTGTTATCCAGATGTTCCAAGTATGAGCGCAGAGCTTGGAAATGGCATCCGCTGTGGACCTGTTATATTGTAGGCAAATTGTAGGGGATCAAGCCAGGCTGGGAGACTGGAGTTGATGTGAGCCATGACCAGCCTTTCACAGCACTTCATGACAATTGAGGCCAGAGTCACTGGGATGTCATCATTAAGGCACATTACGTTAGCTTCTCAGGTATTCGGATGATGGTGGTCTCCTTGAAGCAGTTGGAGACTTTGGCTTGGAGGAGGGAAACATTGAAGATGACAGTGAATACCTCCATCAGTTGGTTAGTGCAGGCTCTGAGAATTTGGCCAGGGACCTCCTTCCGGACTCGTCGCTTTCCTTGGAGGTCCGATCCGACATCTGCAGCAGCACAAGTACATTCAAAACTATCAGGGCCATTGTCAGCCCCCATTAAGTGACAGTCACACAGTCATTCATTATTGACATTCATGTCCCCACCCCCTCTCCGCCCACCCCCCACCCCCCCATCCCCACCCAGGGCGCTATTGGTTCGTGTGAGCACTGCATAGTTTGTGTCGAGACAGAGTGTCATCAATTGTCTGGTTCAAGGAGTGAATATTTTGCAGTCTGGAATATTTTGTGATTCCAGTCAAGCTTTTGCTTGAACCTGAATTGTATCAATCAACTTGAGTGTTGTGCCTTGTAAATGGTGAACAGTTGGTAGGTAGTCAGGAGGTGTCATGTACATGAACCATCTGAACGAAGAACCTGAGGGCATTTTTGCGAAGTTTGCACATGATACAATGATAGCTGGTCAGCCAGGTGATATTGGGGAATCTGGGAAGCTGCAGAAAGACTTGAACAAGCTAAGATAGTGGGCAAACAACTGGCAGATGGAACACAATGTGGAAATGTGTGAGATTATGGATTTTGGTAGATAGAATAGAGGCATACACTGTATTCTAAAAGGATTTATAAAATCTTAGGCACAAAGCAATTTTGGAGTCCTCGTCCTCTTTTATGGCTGTGTGGGTTCAGATGGCAGTTAGGAAAGCAAATGTAATGTCGACATTAATTTCAAAAGAGCTAGAATACAAGAGCAGAGACGTACTGCTGAGGCTCTTTAAGGCTCTGGTCAGACTGCATTTGGAATATTGTGTGCGGTTTGGGCAATATATTTAGGGAAGAATGTGGTGGTAATGGACGGGGGACAGAGTAATCCTGGGATAGAAAAACATAGAAAAATACAGCGCAGTACAGGCCCTTCGGCCCTCGATGTTGCGCCGACCAAAGTCTACCTAACCTACACTAGCCCAATAACCTCCATTTGCTTATCCAATGCCCGCTTGAATGACCATAAAGAGGGAGAGTCCACCACTGCTACTGGCAGGGCATTCCATGAACTCACGACCCGTGGAGTAAAGAATCTACCCCTAACATCTGTCCTATGCCTACCACCCCTTAATTTATAGCTGTTTCCCCTAGTAACAGCTGACTCCATTAGCGGAAAAAGATTCTCACTGTCAACCCTATCTAAACCCCTAATCATCTTGTACACCTCTATCAAATCTCCCCTAAACCTTCTTTTCTCCAATGAGAACAGCCCCAAGTGCCTCAGCCTTTCCTCATACGATCTTCCTACCATGCCAGGCAACATCCTGGTAAACCTCCTCTGCACTCGTTCCAATGCCTCCACGTCCTTCCTATAGTATGGTGACCAAAACTGCACGCAATACTCCAGATGAGGCCGCACCAGAGTCTTATACAACTGCAACATGACCTCAGGACTCCGGAACTCAATTCCTCTACCAATAAAGCCCAGTACACCATATGCCTTCTTCACAGCACTATTTATCTGGGTGGCAACTTTCAGAGATCTGTGTACATGGACACCAAGATCCCTCTGCTCATCCACACTACCAAGTAGCCTACCACTAGCCCAGTAATCCATCTTCTTGTTACTCCTACCAAAGTGAAAGACTTCACACTTAGCTACATTGAATTCCGTTTGCCACCTTTCTGCCCAGCTCTGCAACTTATCTATATCCCGCTGTAACCTGCCACATCCTTCTTCGCTGTCCACAACTCCACCAACTTTCGTGTCATCCGCAAACTTGCTCACCCAGCTTTCAAGCCCCTCCTCTAGGTCATTTATAAAAATGACAAACAGCAATGGTCCCAAAACAGATCCTTGTGGAACACCGCTAGTAACTGCACTCCAAGATGAACCTATACCATCAACTACTACCCTCTGTCTCCTTCCAGCCAGCCAATTCCTAATCCAAACCTCTAATGCACCCTCAATGCCATACCTCCGTAGTTTTTGCATTAGCCTACCATGGGGTACCTTATCGAATGCCTTGCTAAAATCCATATACACCAAATCTACTGCTTTAACCTCGTCCACTTCCTTGGTCACCTTCTCAGAGAACTCAATAAGGTTTGTGAGGCACGACCTGCCCTTCACAAAACCATGCTGACTATCCTTGATCACATTATTCCTATCCAGATGTTCATAAATCCTATCCCTTACAATTCTCTCTAAGACTTTGCCCACAACAGAAGTGAGACTCACTGGCCTATAGTTACTCGGGCTATCCCTACTCCCCTTCTTGAACAAGGGGACCACATTCGCTATCCTCCAGTCTTCTGGCACTATTCCCGTAGACAATGACGACATAAAAATCAAGGCCAATGGCTCTGCTATCTCCTCCCTAGCTTCCCAGAGGATCCTAGGATAAATGCCATCAGGCCCAGGGGACTTATCTATTTTCATCCTTTCCAGTTTTCCCCAGACCTCTTCCCTACATACCTCAAGGCCATCCATTCTAATCACTTGTGACTCAATATTCACATCAGCAACAGTGTCCTGTTCCTGAGTGAATACTGACGAAAAGTATTGATTTAGTGTCTCTCCAATCTCCTCCACCTCCACGCACAACTTCCCACTACTATCCTTGACTGGACCGATACCTACCCTAGTCATCCTTTTATTCCTGACATACCTATAGAAAGCCTTTGGGTTTTCCCTAATCCTACCAACTAAGGACTTTTCATGTCCCCTTCTCGCTGCTCTTAGCTCTCTCTTTAGATCCTTCCTGGCTACCTTATAACTCTCAATCGCCCCAACTGAACCTTCACGCCTCATCTTTACATAGGCCGCCCTCTTCCCTTTCACAAGGGATTCCAATTCCTTATTAAACCACGGCTCCCTCACAAGACCCTTTACTCCCTGCCTGACTGGTACATACTTATCAAGGACACCCAATAGCTGTTCCTTGAACAATCTCCACATATGATTTGTGTTCTTCCCTTGAAGCCTATTTTTCCAATCCACACATCCTAAGTCATGCCTCACCGCATCATAATTTCCCTGCCCCCAGCTATAACTCTTGCCCTGCAGTGCACACTTATCCCTCTCCATCACTAGAGTAAAAGTCACTGAGTTGTGGTCACTGTCCCCGAAGTGCTCACCTACCTCCAAGTCTAGCACCTGGCCTGGTTCATTATCTAGAACCAAATCCAGTATAGCCTCACCTCTTGTTGGCCTGTCTACATATTGTGTCAGGAAACCCTCCTGCACACATTGGACAAACACTGACCCATCTAACGAACTTGAGCTATAGCTTTCCCAGTCAATATCTGGGAAGTTAAAGTCCTCCATAACAACCACCCTGCTACTTTCACTCTTCTCCTGAATCATCCTCGCAATACTATCCTCTACTTCTCTCGGACTATTAGGAGGCCTGTAGAAAACTCCTAACAGGGTGACCTCACCTTTCCTATTTCTAACCTCAGCCCAAACTACCTTAGATGGCAAGTCTTCCTCCATCGTCCTTTCCACCGCTGTAATGCTATCCTTGACAAGCAATGCCACACCTCCACCTCTTTTACCCCCATCTCTGACCCTGCTAAAACATTTAAATCCTAGAACCTGCAACAGCCATTCCTGTCTCTGTTCTACCCACTTCTCTGTAATAGTCACAACATCGCAGCCCCAGGTACCAACCCACGCTGCAAGTTCACCTACCTTATTTCTTACACTTCTAGCATTGAAGTATACACACTTCAAGCCACCTTCCTGTTTACAGGCACCCTCCTTCGAGATCGATGCCTTCTTCCTAACCTCCTTACACTCAAGGTCCTGTACCCTAAAGCTACAGTCCAGGTTCCCATGCCCCTGCAGAGTTAGTTTAAACCCTCCCAAAGAGCACTAGCAAACCTCCCCCCAAGGATACTGGTGCCCCTCAGGTTCAGGTGTAGACCATCCTGTTTATAGAGGTCCCACCTTCCCCAGAAAGAACCCCACTTGTCCAGAAACCGGAATCCCTCCCTCCTACACCATCCCTGTAGCCACGCATTTAACTGCTCTCTCTCCCTATTCCTCGACTCTCTATCACGTGGCACAGGTAACAAACCAGAGACAACAACTCTGTTCGTTCTAGCTCTGAGCTTCCAACCTATCTCCCTGAAAGCCTGCCTAACATCCTCACCCCTCTTCCTACCTATGTCGTTGGTTCCAACGTGGACCATGATCTGGGGCTGCTCCCCCTCCCCCTTAAGGACCCGGAAAACACGATCAGAGACATCACGTACCCTTGCACCAGGGAGGCAACATACCAATCGTGAGTCTCTGTTGCCCCCGCAAAACCGCCTATCTGTGACCCTCACTATTGAGTCCCCAATAACTATCGCTCTACCTTTCTCCACCCTTCCCTTCTGAGCAACGGGGACAGGCTCCGTGCCAGAGTCCTGAACCTCGTTGCTAACCCCTGGTAAGTCATCCCCCCCACAAGTATCCAAAACGGTATACTTGTTCTTGAGGGGAATGACCACAGGGGGTCCCTGCACTGGCTGCTTCCTCCCACTCCCCCTCACTGTCACCCATCTCTCGATAACTTTCGGAGTAACTACTTCCCTAAAGGTCGATCTATGACCATCTCTGCCTCCTGAATGATCCGCAGTTCATCCAACTCCAGTTCCAGTTCCCTAACATGGTCTTGGAGGAGCTGGAGATGGGTGCACTTCTTGCAAGTGTAATCAGCAGGGACGCTAATGCCTTCCCTCACCTCATACATGCTGCAAGAGGAACATTGCACTGCCTTTGCTGCCATCCCTCTAAAAGGTAAACTTTAAAAACTAGATCTAAAGAAACAAACAAACAAAATGCAGCACTTACCTACTTACCATAACGGGTCTTATTATTAGGTTAGAGGAGGAGGGCGGGTGGGAGGCTCTACCCCTGTAGTGCCTCGGGTTCGTCGCCTGTGCGCTTATGTAAGAGAAAAAACCTTCCCAGGTAAGCTAGTGCGACACCATCTTCCGGGTCCGCTAGGCACTTAAAAAAAACTTTAAATTTTAGCCATTAAAGAACAAAAACTGGACTATACCCACGACTTAAAAAAACACCACCAGACATTACCTGCTCCGCCGAGATAGTGAGGCTGAAGGCTTGGAGCTGCGCGCTTATATAAGAAAAAAAACCTTCCCAGGTAAGCTAGCGCAACACCAGCTTCCAGGTCCGCTAGGCGCTTAAAAAAACTTTAAATTTTGGCCTTTAAAAAACAAAAACTGGACTACACCCGCAACTTAAAAAAAAGGTGGCTTGACTCTGGGTCTGTACCTAACTGAATTCCAAGGATCAGAGAGGGTGTAGTCTGATTGAAACTAAGAGAATACTGAGAAACCTAGATATAGCAAATGCGTAAAAGATTTTCGATTAGTCAGAGAGACAGTCAGAGAAACTATGATGCAAGGGCACAGTTTCAGAGTGAAGTGATCACCCTTTAGAAATAGGGCAGCAAGGTGACACAGTGGTTAGCACAGCTGTCTCCTACCACCAAGGTCCCAGGTTCAATTCCAGCCTCAGGCAACTGTCTGTGTGAAGTTTGCACATTCTCCCGTGTCTGTGTGGATTTCCTCTGGGTGTTCCAGTTTCTGTCCAAAGATGTGAAGGTCAGGTGAATGGGCCATGTTAAATTGCCTGTCTGGTTAGGTGAAAGGGGGTAAATGTAGGGGAATGGGTAGGTTGTTCTTCAGAGGGTCAGTGTGGACATGTTGGGCCAAAGGGCCTGTTTCCACACTGAAAGTATTCTAAGTATAAATCTAAGTAAACTGGGATAAGGAGGAATGTCTTCAGCCAACGGGTGCTGAATCTGTGGAATATTTTTGCTACAGAAGGTTGTGGATGCTACATTGTTTAATGCAGAGATAAAGAGGACCTTGATGAGTGAGGATGTTATGAGTTACAGGGCAAAAGCAGGAGAATGGGGATTAGAAATATATCAGTCATGATTGAAAGATGAAGCTGACTCTGTTGGTCAAATGGCCAATATCTGCTTCTATATCTCATCGTTATAGTCATATGGTCTATTATTCATTGTAAAATTGCTGACCTGATCTTGTAGCCCTTGTGTTTTTATGTTGATTCAACATCACATTCTGGTCAATGGTAACCCCTATAGTACAGAGAATGGGAGGATTCATTGTCATCCACTAATGTGCTGAACATAAGCTGCCATTAGTGTTTCTCATTTGCCAGGAGAACAGTCTCACTACGATGATTGTCATTTTCAGTCTGGCATTTTCCAAGGATTGATCCTGTGATGCAACTGCCATTGAATTCAAAATCATAGGTGCGATTTATCATAGCACTCAGCAACAATAAACTTTGAAGACCTTTCTAGTAACAGGAAAGTTTAAAATGAAGATGCTGCATCTTTTCCTACGTTATGTTTGGGATCAGAAACATTGCTTTCCTGTTCATATTTAAATCAGACAACTTGTCCCATTGAGATGTTGAACCTGAACAACTTGGAACTGCATGTTCTACTCTGGTGCCATTTCTTGTGCTGCTGTGTTTTCCTCACAGTTTTTGTATTATTCTGGAATCTCCTACTTCATTATATCCTGACTGAAATATTCCCCGGTGACTGCTTGAATTTCATTCAATTTATCTTTTTTTGAATGGACATTTCGTGGCACCTGCACATCAGAGAAGAACTGGAAGATAAGTTGATGATTGTGCACTGTGTCCTTCACTGGACCAGTTTGCCTCTCCAGGCAGTTAAGGTTTTTATTGTGGGTCAGAGAACCCCAGAATTATTACAGCACAGCTGGAGGCCATTCAGCCAATTGTATGTCCACGAGTTCACCATCTGTAAAATTTGGAGAAAGAGAGAGTGGGTGGAGATAGCCTGAGAGAAAGAGAGATAAACAGGGAGAAACTGAAGTAGATAAACTGAGAGAGAAGAGAAAGTTGAGTGACAGATTGAGTGAGACATGAAGCGATGTTAGTTGAGGGTGAAGTTAGATAGATCAGGAGACAGGATGAGGAAAATAGATAGGGACAGGTAGGAGATGGACATTTTTAGAAACTTTCCATATTTTAGTATGTACAGAAAGTCATTTGATCTCTACATTTTCTATTGAATAAACACATTCCATTCAAATTGTCTCTCCTCATTCCTCATTGTGGAAGTATCCTTGAATTTGATGTTCATATGAATGATAAAGAATAACCTTCCGTACTGATGACTGGGGGATATTATTGTCCTGCCCCCCCACCCCCAATCTGAACAACCATGTCCCCCAATGATCTCTGTTTTCTGTCTCTTCCCCAATGTCATCATCACACATTAATTGAAGTTCAGTAAATCATACTTCATCATAGTTCATTGACATCAATGACACTAGTAGCATAACTCTCATCTGTCCTCTCTGATCCTGAAATGACTGTCCGAATTACAATTGTCAGGTGCAATTCTCAGTTAACAAATTTATGCTATTTTTCTGTTACAAACCCATGTCATCTTCGGCATATTTTCCCCAAATATTGTAGACTATAAAAATTCTTTCAATATTTTACGAATATTGCACTGACTAATCAGTTGTTCCACAGTGCATGTTTCCATTGATGAACAGACAAGCATGTTTATGTTAGAACATACAAAAGTACAGCACAGAACAGGCTCTTAGGCCACGATGTTGTGCTGAGACTTAATCCTAATGTAAAATATAGTAACTTAACCTAAGCACCCCTCAACTCACGGCTATCCATGTGCATGTCCAGCAGGCGCTTAAATGTCCCCAATGACTCTGCTTCCACCACCACAGCTGGCAACGCATTCCATGCATTCACAACCCTCTGCATAAAGAACCTACCTCTGATGTCTCCTTTCTACCTTCCACCTAATATCTTCAAACTATGACTTCTCGTACAAGACAATCCAGCCCTGGGGAAAAGTCTCTGGCTATTGACTCTATCTATTCGTCTCATTATTTTGTACACTCGATCAAGGCTCCTCTCTTCCTCCTTCTATCCAGAGAGAAAAGTTCGAGCTTATTCAACCTTTTTTCATAAGGCAAGCCCTCCAGTCCAGGCCACATCCTGGTAAACTTTTTTTGCACCCTCTCCAAAGCCTCCACATCTTTCCTGTAGAAGTGCGATCAGAACTGGATGCAATGTTCCAAGTGTGGTCTCACCAGGGACTTGTAGAACTGCAGCAAAACCTCATGGCTCTTAAACTCGATCCTGTTAATGAAAGCCAAAACACCATATGCTTTCTTAACAATCCTATTCACTTGGGTGGCAACTTTGAGGGATCTGTATACTTGCACACCCAGATCCCTCTGTTCCTCCACACTGCCAGGAATCCTGTTTTTAATCCCATATTTAACATTCAAGTTCAAACTTCCAAAATGCATCACTTCACATTTACCAAGGTTGAGCTCCATCTGCCATTTCTCAGCCCAGCTCTGCATCCTGTCTATGTCGAGCTGCAGCCTGCAATAGCCTTCTATACTATCAACGATACCTCCAACCTTTGTGTCATCTGCAAATTTACTAATGCACCCCTCAACCTCCTCATCCAAGTCATTTATAAAAACTACAAAGAGCAGAGGGCCAAGCACAGAGCCCTGCGAGAACCCACTCAACACTGACCTCTAGGCAGAATACTTTCCATCTACAACCACTCTCTGCCTTCATCAGCCAGCCAAATCTGAATTCAGATAGGCAAATCTTCCTGTATCTCATACTTCCTGACTTTATGAATAAGCTTACCATGGGAAACCTTATCAAATGGCTTGCTGAAATTTGTATAAGCCACATCCACTGCTCAACCGTCATCAACCTGTCTTTACCCCTCCTCAAAGAACTCAATAAGATTTGTGAGATATGACCTGCCTCTCTCAAAGCCATGCTGACTACCTTTAATCATACTGTGCTTTGCCGAATAGTCATAAATTCTATCCCTCAGAATTCTTTCCAAAACTTTGCTGAATCACAGAAATTGCCAAGGATTTCCTTATTACCCTTCTCGAAAAGTGGAACAACATTTGCTGCCTTCCAATCCTCTGGTACGACTCCCATGGAGAGTGAGGAGGCAAATATCCTCGCCCGTTGCCTGGCAACCTCCTTTCTCCCTTCCCGGAGCAGCCTAGAATAAATCTGGTCTGGCCCTGGGGACTTATCAATCTTAATGTTTGCCAAAATTTCTAGTGTATCATCTTCATCAATCTTGAGTTGGTCAAGACTAACCCAGCTCCTCTAAGTTTTCATTTACAACAAGTTCCCTTTTTTGGGTGAAAACCAAAGCAAAAAACTCATTTAGGGCTTCCCCTATTTGCTCAGACTCCATGCACAAGTTCCCTCCGCTATCCCTGATCGGCCCTACCTTTTCCCTGATCATTCGATTAGATTAGATTCCCTACAGTGTGGAAACAGGCCCTTCAGTCCAACCAGTCCACACCGACCTCCAAGATATAACCCACTCAGATCCATTTCCCTCTGACTAATGCACCTAACATTATGGGCAATTTAGCATGGCCAATTCACCTGACCTGTACATCTTTGGACTGTGGGAGGAAACCGGAGCACCCGGAGGAAACCCATGCAGACACAGGGAGAATGTTCAAACCCCACACAGAGAGTCGCCCGAGGCTGGAATTAAACCTGGGACCCTGGTGATGTGAGGCAGTAGTGCTAACCACTGAGCCACGGTGCCTCCTCATCCTCTTATCTGTTCTGACAATCCTCTGGCATTACTGCCATAATTACACACAATCAATCTACTATCTCCAACATTCCTTCCCTAAGTCAACCTCACATATCCCATCCAGAACGTATATATTTCAAACATTGTTTTTAATTTCAATAAAATAGTACTGAATTGAAACAGGTAAATTGGAGCGATTTGTTCATGCGACTATGATTAATGACTGTCTCAGTGGATCCCAAATGTGTCCCCAGAGGATTTCTCTCTTCGATGAATAAGGGGAATCATTTAAATGTGTCATCCTATAGTATGAACAGAAGCATCACCTACAGCACTAGCAGGAATCAGCAGCTCCAGAGAAAGGGGGAGGAGAGATCAGAATCTGAGAACATTAAAACAATGGACAGGATTTTATCCTGGGGTCTTTACTATCTTTCGCAGCCATGGATATCATTAGCATCGCGGATCCTGTATATTCTTTGGATTATTCAAGGTGGTTACTATCCCATCCTCGCTATAGTTGGTGTTCCTGGTAAGTCATTCTATCTGTGTTTTAAACGAGGTTTTAACTGAATTGCTGGTCGTGCGATTTAGTTTTGGAAAGGTCAAAGTCAATGTTTTCAGTTTTGATCAAAAATTCCATTCCTTACAAATTCTAACCACCAAATTACTATCTAAAAATTACTCACATATATGCGAGAAGGAACCAGAGCATTCTCAAATTCCATGACCCTTTTCGTCCTGCACAGATTTGTGTCTTCAGATACACTCCAGCACCAATCCTGACCGGTACCACCATCATAATATCCCAGTCTCCTCCTCGGTCTCAGTGCAACTTCTGAATAAACCATCATTTGTGCCATTGTTAAATGTGGTACAATTGTTTTCATTCACTTCCAACCATATTTCCATGACAAAATAATTGCATTTGAGATGTTAACTTGTCCTTTCCACAGAATCTGAGAGATGGGAAGACAGTGAATGGTGCTTAAGTCATTGACTCATAGTCTAGATGCACAGAATCTTTTGGTAACTCATGAAGGAAATTTGTAGAATTTTAATGAAACCACCATAATTTGTTACAAAAGAGCCAATTTGTTGTGTCATGTTCTTTAGAGAAGGCAATGTGTCATCTTTCACCAGTCAGGTCTCCATGTGACTGCAAACCCACAGCAATGTGTTTCACTCTTTATTATTTTGTGGAACACTGAGCTAGCCACTCAGTTCAAGACAGCATAACATACTGACCTGACTAGGGCTGCACACATCCACGAAAGAAGAACACGGTGGCTCAGTGGTTAGCACGGCTGTTGAATTAGCTATGCTAAATTGTTCATAGTTGTTCAGTGCATTAGTCAGGTGGGGGTGGGGGTGGGGGGTTACTCTTTGGAGGGTGGGTGTGGACTTGTTGGGCCGAAGGACCTGTTTCCACACTGTAGGAAATCTGAAAAAGTAAAGTTGGCTCCTCTCCCCTGCCCGTTTCCCATATTCCAACAAATAATTTCTATTCAGGTAGGTGGCCATTCCCTACTTCAGGTGCATTCTTTCCCATTGAATCTCTCTCTGACACTGATGTTCATCTCCATAGATAGCTCTGGTGCTGGCTTAATTGATGCTTAAATATATAGATGTAAGAAACATTGAAATTCCACTTCAGTCGCAATGAATACAGAAAGATTGGTTTTTAACACCACAAGAAAGAAACAGAGACAACTAAGTGAGGAAAAAGAATGATTGTCATCAACCCTGAGAGTCTTGTTCAGGCAGTGTTTGGCGTATTGGGGACAAATTTTCTCCCTTTTAAGAGGAATGATTTTGCAACAGAGACAGTGTAGAGGAGTTTCACCAGACTAATCCCTGAGATGATGGTACCATGAGGATAAGTGAAGAGTAATCTGTAGTGCTGTGAGAGAATCAGAGGTGATTGCATTGAAACCTGAGGTGATGGACAATCATTTATTACGTTCTAAACAGACACTGATAAGGCAATAATACCCATGCTTTTTTCTTCTTATTTGGGCTACGTGATTCTAGATAGTTTAAGTGCTTTTAATGTCATTTCCCCAACCCAACCTCCATTCTCCACATTGATTGAGATAGAGAGAGGTCAAGGCGTTGAATAAACTCTCATCGCATTAATGTGCGGTTAGTGTATGATCTTGTACTGAATGTCATGTTATCCTCTGTCTTGACAACAGCCACAACACCTTCATTGTAAAACAATTAACTATTTCTACCAGATTCTGACCTCCATGGAGAACATGGGTCTGATTTCTCAGAGATGTAAGATGCTTCTTGAAACTTGGCACAAAACATTTGTCTTCACTCCTCACTGCCAGTAAGCCACATTAAAGTAATACATGTTCCAAAGGCAATGATGCCATGAGGAAAACACGGAACAATCTATCGGTGGAATCTCTGCTTCAGTGGTTTGTTATTTTGGAGCATCAATGACATCTTGCTGTTCCTGTGCAAGTGTCTCGAGGAGCTGAATGGCCTCCTCCTGGTCCCGTTAAACAGATTAAAGGGCCTGATTGGGGTCCATCTGTTCCTGTTTGACCAGACTCCTTCTCTTCCTATGCAACATCAGGAGGGATTGAATGGGTTGACCCTCTTCTTGTTCAATGGTTTCAATGGGCTGAATGGCTTCCAGATATTCTTGTGCAAACAGCTTGATGTGCTGGATGAGCTCCTCTTCTGACTGTGGAAATGCGTGGTGTCTGGCAGTGCTGTTACATGAATGAAAAGTACACTTTAACAGCACAAGTCTGAATATTGTCCAGGTCTTGCTGCATATGGACACAGACTTTGTGAGAAGCTGAGGGGTGGCAAATTGTTCTGAACATGGTGTAATCTTGAATGAACACCCCCACTTCTGATCTTATGATGAGGAAAGGTATTGATGAAGCAGCTGAAGATGTTTGTGCTGACAAAGCTTCCCTGAGGCTCGCATGAAGAGATGTTGCAGGACTGAGAAGATTGATGTCTATCAACCACAAGCATCTTCTTTGTGCTCTGAATAACTTCAACCAGTGGAAAGGTTACATCTGATTCCCATTAAGTTCAGTTTAGTTGGTGTTCCTTGATACAATCCTCGGTCAAATTTTGCCTTGATGGATCAATTCCTCTTAACTGAGCCATTGTGTTCACCTGTTTTATTCACATCCATAGGTGAAGGTGCATGTGTACAGAGTGTTTTCTCCTCAGAGAGGGGAGTGAATGTCAGGAATTTTCTCATCGAGAGAATGACAGGAGCTGGATCACTGAAAGTACTCAAAGAGGAGGTCGATGGATTTTTGACCTGTCAGAGAGTTGAGTGGTGTGAAGAATTGGGGATTAAAGAGGAGTTGATACCAATGGTAGATCACTAACAATCTTGTACAATAGCACGGCAGGCTTGACCATGTGAATTACCCATTCCTGTTTCCTACACTCTCATATTTGGTAATTGCAAATTCAATGGTTGCAATTTTCCTGGTCATGCTGTTACTGAATGTTGCAGTCGGAGAGACCAAAGGATTTTGTAATCTGTGTCTGGTTGAGGTATACGCCTATATTGACAGTGAACCTGGGTCTACCACATGACCAACAAATGAAGCACAAGTTGCAGATTGAGGAACCTCTGTAAAGAGACGAGAGGCCTCTTTCATCCCCAGTCTGGATTTTCTAATACCATTTTCCAACCTACACGTGTGTAAAGCCTTGAGGGATTGAATGATGTCATGTGTTATTGTGTTTAAGGGATTTGGAGCAAGTAGCCTTCATCTGCTCCTGTGCAGGAGGTTTGAAGAGCTGAACAGAAGATAGGAATGAAGAATGGGAGTGGGTCATTCAACACTTTGGCACTGGCCTACCAGGCACCAAGATCATGGCTGGAAAAGCACCGCAGGGCAGGCAGCATTGAACTAACAGGAAAATCAATTATTTTGGATTGGGGAGGGGGATATCATCTCAGAAATAAAGAGAGGGAGGGTTAGGATTGGGCAAATGGTAGTTGGGACAGTGATAGGTGGATGCGGGAAACTTAGATGGGCTGGTGATAGGTGGATGCCGATAGGGAGTTATTGTGTTTGGTAGTGGGAAAAGTAGAGCATATAAGTAGGAAGGAAGATGGACAAGTTAGGTCAGGTCAAGGGGGCAGGAAGGAGGGTGGGGGCTGGGTGTGGGGAGATTTTTTAGCTGGTAAAATCCATGTTGAGGCCATTAAGCTGCAAATTCCTGAGGTGGAATATGAGTTGCTCTTCCTCCAGGTTGCATGTTGCCTCATTTTTAAAGTGGAAGAGGTCCAAGATGGACATGTCGTCAGGGGAATGGGAGGGAGAGTTGAAATGGCTGGCAACCAGAAGGTGTTGCTAATTGGAGTGTACAGAGCATTAATGCTCCATGAACATGTCCCCCAATCTGAGCTTTGTCTCTCTGATATACAGGAAAGCACATCAGGAGCAAAGAATACAATAGATGAAGTTGAAAGGAGTGCAGGTGAATCTCTGCTGGAATTGAAATAGTTGTTTGAGACCTTGGATAGAGGTGAGTGAGAAGGTCGAGAGGCAAGTTTTGTATGTCCTGTAGTTGCAGAGAAAGGTGCTAGTTGTGTAGGAAAGACTGGTGAGGAGGTTGGTGTCAGACTCCTCCAACAACATGTCCATTGTGGGTCTCCTCCACTATCAAAATGAGACCATACACAAACTGAAGGAACAACAACTTGTATGCCACCTCAGGATCTTACAGCCCAATAGCCTCAATATAGAGTTCGCCAGTTTCTACCCACCCCTGGCCTCATCCTATATCCAGCCCTTCTTTTCCATCTGGCCTCCTTGGCTTGACCTAATCTGTTCATCTTCATTCTCATCTTTCCGCTCCATCCTTCCCATTGACTAAACACAATAACACCCTACCTGCAACCATCTGTCTCCACTGAACCTACCTTTCCATATCCATGTATCACCATCCCACCTACCTTTCCCCCAGCCCTATCAACAAGCCCCTACCCATTTATTTCCGAGCTTTCTTTCTCCTCCCCAGTCCTGAAGAAAGTTCCTGACTTGGAAACATTAACTTTCCTGCTCCTACAAAACTATCTGACATTCAGTTTATTCAGATCCACATTTTATCGCCTATGACACCCAGCATCTGCAGTCTTTACTATCTCCGAGATCATGGTTGGTCTGATTGTGGTCTCAGCAGCACATTTCTGTCTGTAAACCACGTTTCCTCTTTCATTTGTCTACCAAAAACTAATGAACACAACTTTGAATAAATACAAACATCCAGGCACCACAACCTTCTGGGGATGAGAATTCTCACTTGAACGGCACTTTCATAAATCCTCATCCATATTCTGACAAATGTTGGAGGGTAACTATTTTCTTTTCTAACCATACCCCTCACTGGTTACAACAAACTTTAAATGTAACCAGTCTATCATATGACCAATGATATCAATCTTGGATTGTGTCATTTTCTACAAAAAATGTGAGGTTCAGAGACACACATGCACTGACACATGCACAAACACACATATCTTAAGACAATTCTGCTTTGTGTTTACTTGGGGATGTTAGTGATCATATTTTGGGGACTGTCCTGTTCATTGTATGAAAATGTGTGCCGGTGGATAAATTTCCTGTCCTGATCTGATATACCAAAGAATGCTTTAAGAGGCTGGAGAAGAAATTGCAGGGACCCTTGGGCTTCATGGTGGCTCAGTATTTAGCACTGCTGCCTCACAGCGCCAGGGACCCAGGTTTGATTCCAGTCTTGAGTGATGTTCTGTGTGGAGTTTGCACATTTTCCCCATGTCTGCTTCAGTGCCTTCTGAGTGCTCCAGTTTCCTCCCACAGTCCATGGATGTGCAGGTTAGATGAATTGACCATGCTAAATTGCCCATAGTGTTCAGGGATGTGCGGGTTAGGTGTATTAGTCTGCGGTATAGATAGGATAATAGGGCAGGGGAATGGATATGGGTGGGTTACTCTTTGAAGGGTTTGTGTGAACTTGTTGGGCCGAAGGGCCTGTTTCCACACTCTAGGGATTTTATGATTCTATATTTTTGCATCATTGTTGGCCATGGGGTGAGGTCCCAGAAAACAGGAGGCTACGAATGCTGTGTCCTTATTCAAGAAGGGCAGCAAAGAAAAACTTGGGAACTATAGACCAGTAAACCTAACAACTTGAGAAGATTCTGAGAGATAAGGTATACATGCATTTGGAAACACAAGGTTTGATTATGAGTAGTGAGTGGCTTTGCGAGTGGTGATCATGCCTCACAAATTTGTTCAAGTTCTTTGATGAAGTGACCAGGAAGGTTGATGAGGGCAGGGCGAAAGATGTAGTCTATGTGGATTTGAGTGAGGCCTCGGATGTGTTTCAATGTAGTCCAGGTTACTCTGGAAAGTTCATTCGCATGGAATGCAGGTGGAGCTGGCAAATTGGATTCACAATTATCTTGATAGGGAGCAGAAAGTAAAAGCAGAAGGAGCTTGTGAGACTGGAGGCCTGTGACTAGCGGAGTGCCTTGTGGTTCGGTATGAACCCATTACTGTTTGTTACCTGTGCTTTAGATGAGAGTGTACATGGCATGATTAGCAAGTTTGCAGATGACACGAAAATAGGCAGTACCGTGGACAGTGAAGAAGGTTATCAGAAATTGCAGAAGAATCTTGATCAGATGGGGAAGAAGACTCATAAATGGCAAATGGAGTTTAATATAGATAAGTGTGAGGTCTTGAATTTTGTAATGTCAAATCAAGGAGAAAAGAAGGTTTAGGGGTGACTTGATAGAGGTGTACAAGATGATTAGGGGTTTAGATAGGTTTGACCATGAGAACATTTTTCCAAGTATGGAGTCAGCAATTACGAGGGGGCACTGCTTTAAATTAAGGGGTGGTAGGTTTAGGACAGACGTTAAGGGTAGATTCTTTACTCAGTGAGTCGTGAGTTCATGGAATGCCCTGCCAGTAGCAGTGGTGGACTCTCCCTCTCTATGGGCATTTAAACGGGCATTAGATAGGCATATGGAGGATAGTAGGCTAGTGTAGGTTAGGTGGGCTTGGATCAGCGCAACATCGAGGGCCAAAGGGCCTGTACTGTGCTGTATTTTTCTATGTTCTATGTTCTCAGGTAGGAGTTTCATGGTGAATGGTAGGGCCTTAAGGAATGTAGCAGAACAGAGGAAACTTAGAGTTCAGTGCACAGTTAGCTGAAAATGGAGTCATAGATAGACAGGGCTGTGGAGAAGGCTTTTGGCACACTGACCTTCATCAGTCAGGACTTTGGGAAGATAGTTTGTAGTTGTGTGGAATGTCAGTGAAGCTGCATTTGTAGTATTGTGGTCAGTTTTGGTCACCTTGCCATAGGAAGGATATGGCAAAAAAGTGCAGAAAAATTTACAAGGATATTGCTAGGACTCAATAATCTGAGTTATAGGGAGAGTCTGGATAAATTAGGACGTTTTTTCTTGACAGCACAGGAGACTGTGGGGGGATCTTGTTGAAGTGTACAAGATCATGAGAGACATGGATAGCCTTAATGTACTTAGTCTTTTAGACTGGGTTGGGGAATCAGGGACTAGAGGGCTTCAGTTTAGGATGAGAGGGGAAAGAATAAAAGGGAACCTGAGGGACAACTTTTTTTTAACGCAGAGAGTGGTACACATATGGAATGAGCTGCCAGTGGAAGTGGTTGAGTACATTAACAACATTTAAAAAGCATTCGGACAAGTACATAGACAAGAAAGGTTTAGAGGATATAGGCAAAGTGCAGGGAAATGGGATTAGCAAGGATGGACATTTTAGTCCACACGGATAATTTTGGACCAAAGGACCTGTTCCATGCTGTAAAACTCTATGACTTTATGACAAACAGAGAAATGAAAGTTTTCCAGAGTTTCAGAGTAGTGGAGGTTGTAACGATTGGAAAAATGATAGAGTGACCCAAATGTTATTCATATCACACTACAGTTGACCCCACTACACTATACACTCTCACACATACACACTCTTACATACTCACACACTCATGCAGATTCTCTGTCATACGCACATTCTCTCTCATACGCACACAAACATACACACCCCACACTCACTCCCAACCATGCACCCTCTCAAAAGATTATACCCCATCACACTCACACACACTTTACCAAGCTTGCACACACTCTCTCATGTGCACTCTCTCTCTTTCTCTCTCTCTCTTCTGCATGTGCACACACATATAAGGCTATGTGGTCAATTTGTATCTGCAGAATTATATTTACAGATGCATTCTCTTTTGCTCAAAAAAATGCACAACCTATAGGCAGTCAATGCAAACAGTCAATCCATATAATATTTTGTTTATTCCTCTTTGGAAATAGAACCAGTCTGAGTCAAGGTTCGGATACCAGACGGACTCTGACCTTATACCTTTAAGGCATTGTCTGAGCTAAGATGTCATCTTTTCTTTCTAAAACCTAAACTTATCTCGAGGATGCAACTTAAAAGAAGTTCTGGGATTCACATATTAATGAACCATAACCTGTAATCCATTCTAAAAGATGAAAGACTTAACGAAAGTCAAGGTTTGTTAAATGTAACATTTTATTTGCATGACACTGTAATGTTTTGCTATAAATTCTATGTTCTATGGCCCTTCTTCACAACTATCTGATAAAGGAGCAGTGTTTCGAAAGCTAGTGCCTCCAAACAAAACCGTTGGTCTATAACCTGATGTTGTGTGATTTTTTATTTTGTCCAGCCCAGTCCAACACCACCTCGTCCACATCATATCTCCAGGTATGTAAGATTACGAGGGGCATGGACAGGGTGAATAGAAATTAGCTGTTTCTTTTAATTAAAGTGTCAAGAACAAGGGAGCAAACTTTTAGAGTGAAGGCTCTGTGGTTCAGACAGGATTTGTGGATTGTTTTTCACCCAGAGGGTGTTGGGGCCTGGAGTGCACTGCACTTGTCACAGGGGATCCCTACACTGTTTGCCTGTTCCATTTCCATCTCCTGGCTGTAACCAATCTACCGTTTTCCTGCACCTGAGGTGTGACCATCTTCCTGTAACTCCTCTCAATTACCCCCTCAGCCTCCCGAATGTTCCGATGTTTATCCAGCTCCAGCTCCAGTTCCCTAACTTGGTTCTCGAGGAGCTGGAGTTGGGTGCACTTCCCACAGATGAAGTTAGCAGGGACATGAATGGTGACCCTTACACCCACATTCTAGAAGAGAAGCATTCAACTGACCAAAACATCCATTTCCACTATTCTAAATTCCCAAAGAAGCAATAAATAAAACTAGTTACCTTACCAAATCGGCGCACAGAAACTTTTCTTTTGGTTAGAGTTGGAGGATAGATGGGAGACACTACCTATGTAGTGTTGCAAGTAAAGCAACCATTCAAATATATAACCTCACTTACTCAGCCCCATTTCCGTTCCTGCTCAGCATGCACTCCGCCGATTCACAAGGTAAGTTTTTCAAGGATATAATGATATTTATTTTGGCAGAGATGGGAAAGGTATTGATGTTTGTTCTAACTGTAGATACTGCTCTGAGCTGGGTGGTGAGCTTAGACCATGCTCGGTAGGTCTGGCGGTGTGGCCTCCTCTGGGAAGAGAATGGTCCTCCTCTGTACAGGCCCATCCAGGATCTTCCTGCCCTTGTTTACAATTCATGGTGTAATTGCCCCTGATCTGCCATGCTCAGGGTGAACTGTGCATGGCAGCTCCAAACCGAAAAAGATCAACTGTGTGCTCTTTGGCCTTTTAAAGTTGGCACCCGCGCTAGGGATTATGGAATATCCAGGGGTATCCGGGTGATGGTGAGTACTTTCAGTAGGTAATTCAGGCTGGCATTGAATGAGAGGGATGCCATGGAGTGGGGTGCAGAAAAGGATATAGAAGCTTTTTCCATTTCTTTCAAGAAATTGGATAAAGAGATGAATTGGTCAGACACTGTGTGGGTAATGTTAATTCAGATCAAGTTGGTAGGCAGGGCTACTGAGGGGTTTGCAGTGCTATCAGACGAGGTGTCAGGATGATGTGAAGAAGTAAAAAAATGGCTATTTTGAGTGCCTACAAATTAGAACCAGCAGCATTCAGATAATGGTTCAGAAATGTAAGAAGGGAACCAGGTCAGACTTTGAAAGAATTAAACAGAATAACTTCGATAGATGAATGAGAGCATTAATGATAGAAAAGACATATGAGGCTCTTAGAGGTATTATTCAGAATAAAAAAATCACTTCCAGAAGAGGCTTTGTAAATCTTAATTGTAAGTTTTATTGGACTAATATTACAGAAAGCAAGTTAACAGATAGGTTAGAGTAAGGAATAGTAAACAGTTGTTAATTAATTATTCTCCGTTATACTTTAAGAAATAAAGTTGTTAATTTTTACTTTAAATACTTTAAATTTTTTACTTTAAATTACTTTACTTTTACTTTTTAGTTTAAATTTTCACAGATTACTGCATGGGATAAATATTTTCTATGTTGCTAGTTTTACATTTAGCAGGAGGGTTTACCCCGTGTCATAACAACATGCTGTTCTAATAAAAATCTAATTGAACATCACATTCAATTAATCTCAAACCAACACATTCTCTGTCTTCTCCATTGTCTTTAAACTTCCATCTGCTGATCTCCCTGGATATTCTCCTTTCTTTTTACTGTGAGTATGTTTTACAGGAAAAGGTACTTTGATAGAGAGTGTCTTCTACTTTCTTTGAGAGCAAGGTTTTAGATGAGCAGTTAACTCTCCGCATCTATGGAAATTGTTCAGCTGATTGGTTGCAGTTGCTCTCCTCTTCAGTGGCAGTTGATCTGACCCATTTTCAAAATGCCTGCCTTTATTCTATCCCCCAAGATCGTTCCTTGCCATTTCTATGATGTTGTCAAAACAATAAATTTAAACTCAATTGCCTTTTAGTATCCTGAGCATAATTTAACCTCATTCATTAAATTTGTATTGTTGTCAAAACAGTAACAATCCAGGCATCCATCTAACTGCCAATTGTTACATTTATCTATTCTGGAACATCCCCTCTTCCAGCCTTTCCATTCAGGCAGTTGAACCTACACTTTACATTCACTTCAATATTCAGAAAATACTCTCTATATTAAAGTGAACATACATGCTTTCGACTTTGTGACATTAGTTACTGCCACGCAGAGTGAGGAATCAACTCCAGAAAATTTGGATTTTGATGTGCCTCAGAATGTATTAAATAATGAGGAAGTTCTGAAGGAACTGGTAGGAGTTATTTACAAATAGAATGGGGAGGATGAATGCCAGTACTTGAGGTTGACGTACGGGATGCTGTTCAGATAAAACAATATCCTTACTGTCTTAATCCTCTCAAAGCAATGCAGGTTCAGAAGGAACTGAAAGTGATGCTACAAGGAGACATCATAAAGCCTAGTCAAAGCAAGTGGAGTTCACTGATTGTGTTGTGTCCCAAACCACTTGGCACTCAATGATTCTGCGTAGATGTTCAGTAGGTCAACACTGTATCCAAATCTGACTCAGACCAATTCCAGGATTGGAAGAATATATGAAAAATGTAGGACAAGCCATTCACATCACAAAGTTGGACTAATTTCACAGTTAATGTCATGTACCTTTGTCAGAGAGAGCAAAACAAGTTTCTGCATTTGTAACCCCCACAGACTATATTAGTTTAAAATTATGCACCTTGGAATGAAAATCACACAAAGCCACTTTTCAAAGGCTTATAAACAGAGTAGTTGTAGGATTGACTGATTGTGCTGTCTACATAGATGACTCAGTGATCTTTAGCCATTCATGGAGAGATCACATGGTGCATTTGGCAGAGCTCTTTAAAAAACTATGGAAGTCAAAGTTGCACTAAACCTGGCAAAAAATGAATTTGCAAAGACAGAAGTGATATTCTTAGGACACAACATGACATAGAGATACATGACACTGAGGAACATGAAGACAAAGGCTTAAGGGTACTCTACATGAAATTTATCCCGAATTTCAGTAGCACTGTGGCATTGTTGATGGATTTGTTAAAAATGAACACAAGGTCACATTGGACAGAATAATGCAAGATGGCATTTGAGAATTTAAAAGCAGTGTTAACAACTGCATCGGTTTTAGGCACACCAAATTTTCTGAAGCCCTTCAAAGTCGCCAAGAACACAAATGATGGAGATGTTGGAGCTGTGTTGTGACAGGAAGAGCAGTGTGGAGTTGAAAGACCAATAAATCATTTTTCAAAACAATCCTTAATATCCACCAGAAATCTTATTAAACCACTGAAAAAGAGTCATTGAGTTTGTTAATAACCTGATACAAATTTAATGTCTACGTTGCCAAAACTGCAACAGCGCTGGTTGCGTATACCGATCACAAATCTTTGACGTAGCTGGAAAGATTTAAATTTGAGAGTATGGTGCTGGAAAAGCACAGCAGTTCAGGCAGCATCCAAGGAGCAGGAGAATCAATATTTTGGGCAAAAGCCCTTCATCAGGAATGGGGTTGTGAGCTGAGGGGATGGAGAGATCTCTGGATTGTGTTCTCCATCCCCATCTACCTATCGTATTCTCAGCAACCTTCCCCCCAGCCTCACCCCTTTCTATTCATCTCTCCACACCTTCAGCTCACAGCCCCATTCCTGATAGAGGGTTTTTGCCCAAAACATCGATTCTCCTGCTCCTCAGATGCTGCCTTACTTGCTATGCTTTTCCAGCACCACACTCTTAACTCTAATCTCCAGCATCTGCAGTCCTCATTTTCACATGGAAAGATTTGAAGACAAGAACACCACGTTATTTAATTGGCATCTCATGTTACAAGCATTTAATTTACAGACTGTACATGGCACAGTTTGTGAAAATGTAATTGCAAATGCTTTATTGCTGGTTTAAAAGAAAACTATTTATTTCAGGTAGAAACAATAATGTCCAATGTTATATGTAAATAGAATTAATATAAATTGTAAGTATAGATTAATGAACTATGAACCGAGTAATGCAATCGTGTTAAGATTTCAGAAAAAAAGAAACAAAGCCATCTTTTCATATTGATAGATTTTTTTTCTTAACAGGGTGTTTGCAAAATGCTGGAGGGTGGGGGGAAGAATTGTGTGGTCCCCTTAAAAGAATTTTGTTTTGGTGCTTAGGGATGTCTGTGAACAACAGCTTGAAAGTTTTCAACTACAGAGAGCACACGAATTAAAAACATTTGTATCGTAAGTCCATACAGTGAGCAGACCAAGCAACATTTTTCCCAAGACAAGATTTTTGAATTTAGCCCATCAATTTGAACTAGGCACTTTGATGGAAAAACTTATTAAATTTGAATCTGATAGTTTTTACAACCTAAGACCAATCCTATTGTAAAAATATCGATACATCAATCAAGTGTATACAAAAAGGGGTCAGGTGGAAAATCAGCAGAACTAAACACCATCTGGTAGAGATAACAACTGTTAGAGAAAGCATAATCTATTTACCACGGTACCGTCGCACACCTAATTAATTTCCTGACTGAAGAATTGAAGGGGAAGGCACAGAATATTCTGGAGGATGTAACCTGTTTGCAGAGTTCAACAGACTAAATTCTTTTATTTTATATTGTTATGACATGGGCTAAACCTGTACAAATCAAAGACCTGAGCCCCCAACCTGTTACAACAACAGGATAAACCCTTCTACTAATTTAAACCAGACAAACAAAACAGCTCACTTCGCTTCATAATCTGTGAAAGTATGAGTGACAAGGAACTACCCATATTCCAATATTTAAAGAAAAAAAATCAGTAATTTATTCTTTAACTACAAGAAATGAGAACATTAAACAACAACTATATTTGTGCTTCCAAATAAACCTGTTGGATTATAACCTGGTGTTGTGTGATTTTTAACTATTTACGCTGTAAGCCTCCTTTGTCTGAACATTTTAACTACCTCCCACTCTACAATAATATACTGATCCGATAAAACACCAATTAAGATTTACAAAAAAAAATCAAATTTCAAAACCAACCAGCTGTCGGTCTTCCCTTTATATTTTCTTCCGTAGATTTTCCTGGGTCATCATTTCTTCGGTCTACTGCTGCACAGATTTCATGTGAAAAGATACCTTCCAGAGAGAGGGTCTGTGAGCAGTAAGGCACTCTTTGTCTCTGTGGCTAATTGTTCAAACTACTTGATTTCTATAACCCAAAACATCTCATTGGACTGTCTCATTGGTTTGATGTCAGAAAAAACATTAAAATTCAAATTTGATTGAGTTTTATCATCTTGGGGCATCATTTAAATCGATTAGTCAAAATTCAATTTGTTCTGTAACATGGCAACTCAGCTCAGCCATTTGCTTCAGAGTCAAATGTTACATCATTGAATTTTTCAGCACATTCTGTGCTTTTCTCGATCTGTGCCAGCTTTCACTCTCTCTTAAAGGTACAATACACACCTACAACTTCAAAACACATTCCCCCTTAAGAAAACATGAACCATCATAGTGAAGAGATGGCTTCATTTTTTTCCCTATTTCTTAACCACATTATCATGATATACATCGTTCATAATCAAAGTTCATATTAAACTTTATCCATATATATATTTAACATTGGTATCTACTCAATCTTGACTATACTTTATCAGTTAAATCTACGATAACACATATGATATGATATTCTTTGACTTGCAACATGTATTGAAAGTAAATTGAAAGTCTGTAACATTAGAATCTAAAGAAACAATCTCATATTCTTGTTTTCAAAGCATTCCAAGAATGTAAGAGGATTGTGATCCAAGTATATAACCGTCTCCGATACATTGTTTGTGACATAAACATTTACAACAAAAGTCAAATTTCAAAAACATGTTGTAAGGCCAGCACCAAACTCAATAATTATTTTTCGATGGTAGAGGTTTTTTTGGTGGGTGTTGAGTTTTTTTGAGTTACGGTGATAACTGAATAGTATTATTGCTAGGCGATTCAGCCAAAGACCCAGGTCATGCTCTGGGAGCGTGAGTTGAAATCCTGCTATGGCAGATGTTGGAATTTGAATTCAATAAAATTTCAGACAGCAAAGTCAAATGATAACCATTGTCGATTGTCAGGAAAAAAACCCCTTTGGTTCACTAATGTGCTTTAGGGCAGGAAACTGCCATCCTAGCTGGCCTCTACAGACAGGAGGCTGGAAGAACACAGCAGGCCAGGCAGCATCAGGAGATAGAGAAGTTGACACTTCGGGTGTAATCCTTCTTCAGGACCCTGTGATTGGACCCACTATCTCTCACTCCTTCAGGACCTTGAAGAAGGGTTACACCCAAAACATCGACTTCTCCACCTCCTGATGCTGCCTGACCTGCTGTGGTTTTCCAGCCTCCCGCCTGTGTTTTTCAGATTCAAGCATCTGCAGGTTTTTTTTTGTTTCTATCTTAACTGATCTGGCCTACATGTGACTCCAGACACACAAAAATCCAGTTGGTTCTTAACTACTCTGTGGGCATTTTGTGATCCCCATACCCTGTGAATAAAGAAGTGTCTGAGCTGGTTCTGTAAGTTGGTTTGAGAATGAGACGTAACTAATCATTTCAGCTGCTCAGGCAATGCCTTGATTTTATGTTCTCAGTCTTGTGATTGGACCCATTATCTCTCACTCCATTAGTCTTGCAGTGTGACTATGCACAGTACATCATGTTGGTGAATACTCACTGTCCTGGCAGCAGCCACAACCTCTTCACCCAGAAGCAGTCAGCCACTCCCATTGTCTTTGGGTCTCCATACCATGGTACCTTGGATAAAGGCCACTCCCTTGATACTCTGTTCAATATACAGTCCCCTCACAACTCCTGACCACCAACCAACTACATCAAAATATACCATGTGTACTAAGCAATGGGGCCATTGGGAACATCAGAGAGCAAAACATCAAGGAAATGGAGCAACACCCCCAATGTCTGAACCAGGCAGGGTGAACCTTCCAGTGCATACTGTGCCATCAAGTTCTCTAATCTCTCTCCATTTATGTAATATACATGCATTTATTCTGTCTAAAAAATTCATGGGTTCACAGTTTGCCGCATTAGATGCCACCTGCCAATTTGTGGTCCATTGATGATTGATTTACAGACTCTCGACTTCCTTTGATAACAACGTTTCCAGCCTATCTTAGCATCATTGGCATATCTAGTTCCAATACATTTGTTCAATTTCTCAAAACTGTCGATATAAGTTCCAAATATTTAAGGACACAGCACTGGTCACGGTGTCACTGCAGTCGTTACTTTCTGTCAAACTGTTAAAGACTAATCTATCCCGAATTAATCCCTGCTTCCAGTTCACTACCAAGTCCTCCCATGTTCTTATGTGGAAGAGTTAAAACCCTAAAAGATCCTTTCCTTTTCCTATGTAGAAGACAGAAGAGATTAAAAGATCTGGTCCAATTGTTGAGTAACAGGTTTGAATGGGCTGAATAGCCATATTCTGTTCCTATTTTAAACTCCTGATCAGCTGAATACACTGCTTCAATATAGGTATAGATATGAATGGTACTGAGTGTTTTGCAATCGTCAGTGAACAGCCCACTTCTGACTGTATGTTGGAGGAAGAAATTGATGCTGCAGTTGCTGATGGCCCACAGTGCCTCTTGGATGCTCAGTTTCAATTTGCTTGGTCCTTTAGACGGATACTCTAATTCGCAGGAGGTAGTGCCAGAAGATACAATGGGTGGTATCTTCAGTATGAGGCTAAGACTTTACCGCTGCCAGGACTCTGTACTGGGTGTTCCTACAGACAGTGTCAGCAACAAATCCATGTGTGACAATTAGTTTGGTGAGAATGTTTCCCTCTTGTTGTATTCTGAAAACAAAATGGAGGAATTCAAAGGATTAATTGAGCTAAATGAATATGATTTAATGACATTAGAGAAATCTGGCTACAGGTTGACCAATTTTGGGAACTAAATATCCAGAACATTTGACAGCTGGGGGTGTTATACAAAACTAGAAAGGAGGTGGGGTAGATCTCTGAATGAGGGATGACATCTACATGATTGTAAAAGAGAATCTGCCATCAAATGACCAAGGTAATGACTAAATATTATTGTTTTTCTGTGGAAAGTGCCAGTTCAGTTGAGTTTGGGGAAAGATATCCAACTTAAGGTGAAGTGGATCTCACCAAACTTAATTGACAGAATGGCTTTTCTGATGTGGATCTTTGTGACACATTCTGTAACAGAAATTCTCCAGAACATTCTATGACCGACCTTCCCTCGAACATTCTACAAATGTCAATATCAGTGAATGGCTGAACATCAGTTAATCGAACAAAGGATAAGATCCCTTGAGGAGAGAGCTCACTCCAGCGAGGAGACCGTGTTTTGTCGAACATAGAAGAGTAAAGCACAGTATAGACCTTAGGTCCTTGATGTTGTGCTGACCTATTATCCTCCCCTAAGATCAATCTAAACTGCAAACTCTTAATTTTGCTATCATCCATGTGCCTATCCAAGAGTCACTTAAATGTCCCTAATGTATCTGACTCTACTACCACTGCAGGCAGTACATTTCATGCAGTCACCACTTTCTGTGCAAAAAGCTGAACTGTTACATCTCAATCACCTTAAAAGTACAGGCAAAAGTGATGCTGGAGATTAGAGTTGAGAATGTAGTGCTGGAAAAGCATCTGAGGAGCAGGAGAGTTGATGTTTCAGGTAAAAGCCCTTCATCAAGTCACTTCTCGCCCTCCTTCGCTCCAACGAGATAAGCCTTAGCTCTCGCAAACTTTCTTCATAAGACAAGCCCTCTGGTCCAAGTAACATCCTCGTACATCTCCTCTGCACCCTCTCTAAAGCTTCCACATCTATCCTATAATGAGGCGACCAGAACTGAACACAATATTCCAAGCGTGGTCTTACCAGGGCTCGGTAGAGCTGCAGCATAACCTCGCAGCTCTTAAACTCAATCCCTCTGCTAATGAATGTCAACAGACCATACGCTTTCTTAACAACCCTATCAACTTGGGTGGCAACTTTGAGAGATCTATGGACATGCACAACAAGTTCCCTCTGTTTCTCTACACTGCCAAGAATCCTCCCATTTACTCTGTATTTTGTGTTCAAATCGACCTTCCAAAATGAATCACTTCACACTTCTCCAGGTTGAACTCCATCTGCCAATTATCTGCCCAGTTTTACATCCTGCCAATGTCTCATTGTAACCGACAACAGCCCTCCATAACATTCAGAACTCCACCAACCTTCACGTCATCGGCAAATGTATTAACACATCCTTCCATTTTCTCATCCAAGTCATTTATAAAAATCACAAAGAGCAGAGGTCCTAGAACAGATCCCCACAGAATACAACTGGACACCAAGCTCCAGGCTGAATACTTTCCATCTATGATTACTCTCTATCTTCTATGGGCCAGCCAATTCTTCATCTAGACAGCCAAAGTTCTCTGCATCCCATCACTCCTTACTTTCTGAGTGAACCCAGCATGGGGAATCTTACCAAACACCTTGCTAAAATGTATGTACATCACATCCACGACTCTACCTTCATCAATGTGTTTTGTCATAAAGCCATTCTGACTATCTCTAATCAACTATGCTTTTCCAAGTAGCCATAAATCGTGTCTTTCAGAATCCTCTCCAATAATTTGCCGACCACAAATGGAAGACTAACTGGGCTTTAATTGCCAGGATAAACCCTGAGGGAACACCAACTCTGCTCATGACTCCACCCCCATTCCACCCACCACCACACCCACTCTAATTACAGCCTCTGCCCCCACTCCGAGTTCCACACCCACACCAGATCCCAGCTACCAGCCCTGCCGAGTTTTCACCATCCCTCCAGACCACCCCCTCACTGAGGACAAACGATCAATCCTCAGCAAAGGACTCACCTTCATCCCCCTCCACCCACGCATCAATGAATTTAATACACACCGTGACGTTGAACACTTCTTCCGTCACCTCCACCTCCAAGCTTGCTTTCACAATTAGGAATCCCGCCCACCTTCCGACGACCCCTTCGCCCGCCTCCAACACACTCCATCCAGCTGGACACCCCGCACTGGCCTATTACCTGCCCTCAACCTCTTCATTTCCAACTGCCGCTGGGACATTATCTGCTTCAACCTGTCCACCCCCTCCCCCACTCCAACCTCTCACCCTCACAACATGCAGCCCTCCAATCCCTCTGCTCCAATCCCAATCTCACCATCAAGCCAGCAGATAAAGGGGGTGCAGTGGTAGTCTGGCGCACTGCCCTCAACACCGCTGAAGCCAGATGCCAACTCGAGGACACCTCTTCTTACTGCCTCCTCGACCATGACCCCACACCCCCATCACCAAACCATCATCTCCCAGACCATACAGAACCTCATCACCTCAGGAGATCTCCCACCCACAGCTTCCAACCTCATTGTCCGGGAACCCCGCACTGCCCGGTTCTACCATCTTTCCAAGATCCACAAGCCTGACCATCCTGGCCGACCCATTGTCTCAGCATGCTCCTGCCCCACTGAACTCATTTCTACCTACCTCGACACTGTCCTATCCCCCCAATCCAGGAACTCCCCACATACATTAGAGACACCACCCACACCCACGACCTCCTCCAAGACTTCCTACGCCTCATCTTCACTTTAGATATCCAGTCCCTCTACACCTCCATCCGCCATGACCAGGGCCTCCAGGCCCTCCATTTCTTCCTCTTCCAATATCCCAACAGTACCTTTCCACCGACACTCTCATTTGTTTGACTGAACTGGTCCTCACCATTAACAACTTCTCCTTCGAATCCTCCCACTACCTCCAGACCAAAGGGGTAGCCATGGGCACCCGTATGAGCCCCAGCTATGCCTGTCTCTTTGTTGGCTACGTAGAACAGTCCATCTTCCATAATTACACCGGCACCACTCCCCACCTCTTCTTCCACTACATTGATGACTGCATTGGCACCACCTCGTGCTCCTGCGAGGATGTTGAGCAATTCATCAACTTCACCAACACATTCTACCCTGACCTTAACTTTACCTTGGCCATCTCTGACAGCTCCTTCCCCTTCCTGGAAAACTCCATTTCCATTAATGACACCGACTTGACACCAACATTTTTTACAAACCCACCGACTCCCACACCTCTTCCCACCCTACCTCCTGCAAAAATGCCATCCCGTATTCCCAAATCCTCTGCCTCTGCCGTATCTGCTCCCAGGAGGACCAGTTCCACCACAGATCACTCCAGATGGCCACCTTCTTCAGAGACCACAATTTCCCTTCCCACGTGGTTAAAGATGCCCTCCAACGCATTTCATCCACATCCCGCACCTCCGCCCTCACACCCCAGCACTCCAGCCGTAACAAGGACAGAACCCCCCGGTGCTCACCTTCCACCCTACCAACCTTCACATAAACCGCATCATCCGCCGACATTTCCGCCACTCCAAACAGATCCCAACACCAGGGATATATTTCCCTCCCCACCCCTTTCCACCTTCGGCAAAGACCGTTCCCTCTGTGACTACCTGATCAGGTCCACGCGCCCCTGCAATCCACCCTCCCATCCTGGCCCCTTCCTCTGCCACCGCAGGAATTGCAAAACCTGTGCCCGCATCTCCTTCCTCACCCCCATCCAAGGCCCTAAAGGAGTCTCCCACATCCATCAAAGCTTTACCTGCACATCCACCAATATCATTTATTGTATACGTTGCTCCCGATGCGGTCTCCCCTTCATTGGGGAGACTGGACGCCTCCTAGCAGAGCGCTTTGGGGAACATCTCTGGGACTCCCACACCAATCAACCACACTGCCCTGTGGCCCAACATTTCAACTCCCCTCCCACTCTGCCAAGGACATGCAGGTCTTGGTCCTACTTCACCGCCGCTCCCTCACCACCGGATGCCTGGAGGAAGAACGCCTCATCTTCGGCCTCGGAACACTTCAACCCCAGGGCATCAATGTGAACTTCACCAGTTTCCTCATTTCCCCTTCCCCCACCTCACCCCAGTCCCAAACTTCCCGCTCAGCATGGTCACCATGACTGGTCCTACCTGCCTATCTTCTTTTCCACCTATCCACTCCACCCTCCCCCCTGACCCATCACCTTCATCCCCTTCCCCACTCACCTATTGTACTCTATGCTACTTTCTCCCCACCCCCACCCTCCTCTCATTTATCTCTCCACCCTTCAAGCACTCTGCCTGTACTCCTGATGAAGGGCTTTTGCCTGAAACATCAATTTTTACTGCTCCTCGGATGCTGCCTGAACTGCTGTGCTTTTCCAGCACCACTAAGCCAGAATCTGGTTCCCAGCATCTGCAGTCATTGTTTTTACCTATTCCCAGGATTATCCCTGTTCTCGTTCTTGAACAAGGGAATAAAATTTTCCACCCTCCAATCATCTGACACTATCCTAGTGGACAGTGAAGATGCAAATATCATCACCAAAGGCAGCACTCTCTTCCCTCACTTCCTGTATTAAACTTGGGTATATCCCATCTGGACCAGGGGACTTATCTAGAACATAGAACATAGAACATCACAGCACAGTACAGGTCCTTTGGCGGTCGATTTTGCACTGACTTGAGGAAAATTTCTGAAGCCCATCTATCTTACACGCTTCCATATTTATCCATATGTCTATCCAATGACCATGTAAGTGGCCTTAAAGTTGGTGAATCTACTACAGTTGCAGGCAGGGCTTTCCATGCCCCTACTACTCTCTGAGTAAAGAAACTAACATTAATATCTGTCATATATTTATCACCCATCAATTAAAAACTGTGTCCCCTGATGCTAGCCAGCACCATCCAAAGAAAAATGCTCTCTCTGTTCACCCTATCTAGCCCTCTGATTACCTTATATTTCTCAATTAAGTCACCTCTGAACCTTCTTTTCTCTAATGAAAACAGCCTCAAGTCCTTCATCCTTTCCTTGTAAGACCTTCCCTCCATACCAAGCAACATCTCCTCTGAACCCTTTCTAAAGATTCCACATCCTTCCAATAATGCTGTGACCAGAACTCAAAGTGCAGCTTCACCAGAGTTCTGTACAGTTGCAACATGACTTCATGGCTCCAAGTTATAATCCCTCTACCAATAAAAGCTAACACACCATTAGCCCAATACTCTTTCTTCCTGTTGCTCCTTCCAAAGTGAATCACCTCACACTTTTCCGCATTAAACTCCATTTGCCATCTATCAGTCCAGTTCTGCAGCTTATTTATGTCCTTCTGTAACCCTTAATGTTCTTCAGCACTAACCACAACTCCACCAACCTTTATGTCATTTGCAAATCTACTAACCCATCCTTCTACGACTTCATCTGGGTCATTTATAAAAATGACAAACAGCAGTGACCCCAAAACAGATCCTTGCAGTACACCGCTCATAACTGAACTCCAGGATCCACACTTCCCATCAACCACTGTCTGATTTTTGCGTGCAGGTCATCACCCATTCCTTTTACCTCCTCCAAGACTTTTGTTTCCAAGGCACCCAATGCCTCATCTTCACCATGGACATCCAGTCCCTGTATACATCCATCCACCATAATGAAGGGCTCCAAGCCCTCCCTTTCTTCCTCTCACACCATCCCAACCAATACCCTTCCACTGATATCCTCATCCGCCTTCTGAATTGGTCCTCATCCTTAACTATGTCTCCTTCCAATCCTCCCTTCCTCCAGACCAAAGCGGTAATTATGGACACCCACATGGGCCCCAGTTATACCCGCCTCTTTGTCAGGTACGTGGAACAGTCCATCTTCAGCAGCTACACTGGCACCATCCCACACCTGTTCCTCCGCTACATCAATAACTGTGTCGGTGATACCTCATGAACAATTGATCAAATTCCCGATCACCTTTCACCCCAACCTCAAGTTCACCTGAACAATCTTGGACACCTCCCTCCCCTTCTTGGACCTCTCCATCTCCACAGACATCTACTACAAACCCACCGCTCCCACAGCTATCCATTCTACATCTCCTCCCACCCTACCTCCTGTGAAAACACCAACTCTTATTACCAATTCCTCCACCTCTGCTGCACCTATTCCCAAGATGAACAATTCCACCTTAGAAAATCTCAGATGATCTCCTTCTTCAAATACCATAATTTCTCCTCCCATGTGATCAACCTATGTGCATCTCCTCCACTTCCTGCACCTACACCCTTGAATCCCACCCCACTTAATGCTACAGGGACAGAGCCACTCGGTCCTCATCTTCCACCCTCCCAGATATATCGCATCATCCTCTGCCTCTTCCGCCACCTACAAACAGACTCCACCACCAGTGATATATTTCCCTCCCCACCCCGATCAGTATTCCAGAGAGACTATTCCCTCCTCTACTCCTTTGTCAGTTCCATGTACCCACCAGCCCTCACCCGACTCCTGGCCCCTCCCCTGTCAACATAGGGAGTGCAAAACCTGCACCCACACCTCCTCCTCACCTCCATCCAAGGCCCCAAAGGATCCTTCCACATCCAACAGAAATTTACCTGTACCTCCACCAAAGTCATCTACTGAATCTGTTGCACCCAGTGTGGTCTCCTCTACACTGGACAAACAGGACGCCAACCGATGGATCATTTCAGAGAACATCTGTGGGAATCCTGCACCAACCGACCCCATCGCCCTATGGCTGAACACTTCAACTCCCCCTCCCATTCTGCCAAGGACATGCAGGTCCTGGGCCTCCTCCATCACCAAACCCTAACCACGTGCATCTGGAGGAAGACCACCTTGAGACCCTGCAACTACACGGGATCAATGTGGATTTCATCAGTTTCCTCATTTCCCCTCCTCCTACATTATTCCACTCTTAAGCCTCCAACTCGGCACCACCCAAGTCCAAAGCCTTTTCCAACTATCCGCTCCACCCTCCTCTCCAACCTAACCGTTTTCCACCATCTTCATCTACTTATCGAACTTTCAGCTACCTTTTCCCCAACTCCCCTCCTCCAATTTATCTGTTAACACCCCATGGCTCACAAACCTCATTATTGATGAAGAGCTTATGACCAAAATGTCGATTCCCCTGTTCCTCGGATGCTGCCTGACCTGCTGTGCTTTTCCAGCACCACGCTCTCAGCGCACAGCAACTGTTCCTTGAACAAACTCAACATTTCAATTGTGCCCATCCCCTGCAATTTCCTTCCCCATCCTATGCATCTTAAATCCTGCTTAATTGCATCATAAGTGCCTTTCTCCCAGTTTTAACTCCTGCCCTGCAGTATATGCCTATCCTTTTTTAATCACTGAAGTAAACATAACCGAATTGTGGTCACTATCACCTAAGTGCTCACCTACTTCCAAATCTAACCAAATGGCCTGGTTCATTACCAGGTACCAAATCCAACATGGCCTCGCTCCTTGTTGGTTTGTCTACATACTGTGTCAGGAAACCATCCTGCACACATTGGTCAGAAACTGGCCCATGTAAAGTATTCACACTATAGTACTTCCTGTCTATCCTTATGCTTTTTTAAAATTTCAGCACATCCTTCGTCTTAACATCAAACTGCTTGAGCATCTCAGCGTGTTTCATGCTGTCCTCAGACACACCAAGGTCCCTGTCAGGAGTGAATACTGAAGCAAAGTATTCATTAAGGACCTCCCCTACCTCCTCTGATTCCAGGTACAATTTCCCTCCAGAGTGAAGATCGGCCCTATCCTCACTTTGGCCCTCCTCTTGTTCCTCAAGTAAGAGTAGAAGGTCTTAGGGTTTTCCTTAATCCTACCGGCTAAAGCTTTTTCATACCAATTTCTAGCTCTCCTAAATTTATCCTTCAGTTCCTTCCTTGCTACCTTGCATCCCTCTAGAGCCCTGTCTGATTCTTGCCTTCTTGTCCTTAAGGAAGCTTCTTTCCTCCTCTTGACGAGACGTTCTACATCCCTTGTCTAACAAGGTTTCTCCATCCTGCCAGCCCTTCCTTGCCTCAGTGGGAAAAACCTATCTAGCACTACCAGGAAGTGCTTCCTAAACAACTTCCATATTTCTGTTGCTCATCTTCCTGAGAACATCTGTTCCCAATTTAGGTGGCGCAGTTCTTCCTGAAGAAGGGCTCATGCCCGCAATGTCGATTCTCCTGCTCCTTGGATGCTGCCTGACTTGCTGCGCTTTTCCAACAACACATTTTCAGTGCAGTTCTTCCCTAATAGAACTGTAATTCCCCCTCCTCCAATTAAAATCTTCCCTATACCGTCTGCTCTTCATGGCTATAGTAAAGTTCAGGGAGTTTGATCATTACCAACGAAATGCTGTCCCACAAAACTCCCTTCAGGCAATTAAAGTGGTGAATACTTTTCTCTGCGTTCGAATTTCTTCATGACAGAGGATCAACCACAACTTAGACTAAAGGTCAGAAATTTCCAACCTCCACTTGTCTTCAAGGAACTAGGAGGAAATCATTCAGGACAGCAATATTTTCACCTTCCCCATTAGGAACTCTAAAGAAGAGACCTGTGTCTGCTCTTGAGTAATCAAGTGTGTGGGAATGTTCTAGAAACCATCTGTTCTTTTGGATGCATGTCTGTGTGTTAAAGGAGGGAATACTTCTGTTTTACATCGCATTTTTGTAAGTAAATCAGAACTTACCATTTGTTATTTCAGCTTCAATTACATCAAGAAATCAATTGACACATTTGAAAATCTCACCATGTCATCAATAAAACTTTGCCTCCATGCTGATGCATAATTTGTTTGTTTTCCTTCCTCATAGTTAACATAGTGACGATCTATGTCCTGCTTTATAAAGATTGTGGATTGTCTCCATGTGTCAGATATTACCTGGGGGCCATGGCAATGGCGGATCTACTGGTCATTATCCTCGATCTGATATTGAGACACATTCCCATTGTTTATCGGGAACAGTTTTATTTCCTGTATTATATCCCCGTGTGTAATATCCACACTGTCCTGCTTTATGCAGCCACTGACTCTTCTGTTTGGTTCACCGTCACTTTCACCTTTGATCGGTTTGTGGCCATTTGTTGCCAGAAGTTGAAAAATAAATATTGCAGCGAGAAAATGGCAGCTGTGGTTCTGGGAACAGTGACTGTGCTGAGCTGTTTAAAGAACATTTTCTGGTATTTTATGGTCACTCCTCGGTATGAGCTGGCGAACTTCCCCTGGTTTTGTTTTGTAATAAACGATGTTCAATTATCTCCTATCTGGGTCACTGTTGAGTTCCTCCATCACATTATAACCCCAGCTCTCCCATTTCTCCTGATTCTGCTGCTCAATGTTTTGACGATCAGACACATTTTAGTGACCAGCAGAGCCCGCAGGAGACTCCGGGCTCATGCCAATGGGGACGGTCAGTGTGATGCAGAAATGCAAAATCGAAAAAAATCCATCATTTTACTGTTTGTGATCTCGACTAATTTCATCCTGTTATGGTCAACGTTAATGGTGTATTCTATATGGAACCGGATGAATTGGATTGTGTCTTCCCCTGTGTCTCTAGATTGGTTTGTACAGGAATTGGGTTTCATGCTGCAGCTCCTCAGTTGCTGCACAAACACTGCGATTTATGCTGTGACTCAGACGAAGTTCAGACGGCAGCTGAAGAATGTGCTGAAATATCCCTTTACCCAAATTCATCAATTAATTAGATTCACTCATTAATCAATCCATCCAGGATTTTCTCATCTCAGTTCAATGTTTCAGCAATGAAGCAGCCTGTCACTATGTAACAGACTTAGGTTCATGGTGGTTTGTCCAACTTTATTGCTTAGGGGGCTACAAACACAATTTCATTGTTTCTCCCAACTCGGGCCAGTGAGAAAAGGCACCATTGCACTGATTGTATCTATAACTTCAATTTGAAAACTATAAACATATTTATTAAAAAATTATCAAGCAACAGAGTAAACTATATTGTTGTTTGTTTTTATGTTCAAGAATCTGAGCTCGAGGGAGACAGACACAGCCCCAAATCCTGGTCCTCAGGGAAGTGGAGGCAACCAGCACTGAGATAAGGAGTTGAGTCAAAGTCACTCCGAACTTTGTTTCACCTCTGGTTCACTCACTCCAATTTGGCTGAGGCAGAATTCATCTCTCTACCCTAATCCCCACAATTCTCCCCAACCCCATTCGTCTCCCTCCCTCTCTGACTCTCCATCCCTCTCTGTCTCTCATTCTCCTCATTCTCTCTCACTCTTGCCCCCTTGCCATCTCTCTTGCACTCTGTCTCCCAATTTCCCTCTCCTCTTCATTCATTCTCTCTCCCTTTCCCTTCTTTCTCACCCCTCATTGCTCAATTCCCGCTCACCCTACCCCACATCATGCCACCTCCTATCTCTCTCTCGCTCACACCCCCATTCTCACTCACCTCTGTCTCACTCAACCACTCCTCTCTCCCCGCCCTCTCCCTCTTCTATAGAACATAGAACATAGAACAATACAGCACAGAACAGGCCCTTCGGCCCACGATGTGCCAAACATCTATCCTGGATTAAGCACCCATCCATGTACCTATCCAATTGCCACTTAAAGGTCGTCAATGATTCTGACTCTACCACTGCCACGGGCAGCACATTGCATGCCCCCACCACTCTCTGGGTAAAGAACCCACCCCTGACATCTCCCCTATACCTTCCACCCTTCACCTTAAATTTATGTCGCCTTGTTGTACCCAGGGAAAAAGTTTCTGACTGTCTACTCTATCCATTCCTCTGATCATCTTATAAACCTCTATCAAGTCACCCCTCATCCTTCGCCGTTCCAACTAGAAAAGGCCGAGAACTCTCAACCTGTCCTCATATGACCTATTCTCCATTCCAGGCAACATCCTGGTAAATTTTCTCTGCACCCTCTCCAAAGCTTCCACATCTTTCCTAAAGTGAGGCGACCAGAACTGCACACAGTACTCCAAATGTGGCCTAACCAAAGTCCTGTACAGCTGCAACATCACTTCACGACTCTTGAATTCAATCCCTCTGCTAATGAACGCTAATACACCATAGGCCTTCTTACAAGCTCTATCCACCTGAGTGGCAGCTTTCAAAGATCTATGTACATAGACCCCAAGATCCCTCTGTTCCTCCACCTGACTAAGAACCCTACCGTTAACCCTGTATTCCGCATTCTTATTTGTTCTTCCAAAATGGACAACCTCACACTTGGCAGGGTTGAACTCCATCTGCCACTCCTCAGCCCAGCTCTGCATCATATCTAAGTCCCTTTGCAGCCGACAACAGCCCTCCTCACTGTCCACAACTCCACCAATCTTCGTATCATCTGCAAATTTACTGACCCACCCTTCAACTCCCTCATCCAAGTCATTAATAAAAATTACAAACAGCAGAGGACCCAGAACTGATCCCTGCGGAACTCCACTTGTAACTGGGCTCCAGGCTGAATATTTACCATCTACCACCATTCTCTGACTTCGACCGGTTAGCCAGTTTTCAATCCAATTGGCCAAGTTTCCCTCTATCCCATGCCTCCTGACTTTCCGCATAAGCCTACCATGAGGAACCTTATCAAATGCCTTACTAAAATCCATGTACACTACATCCACTGCTCTACCCTCATCCACATGCTTGGTCACCTCCTCAAAGAATTCAATAAGACTTGTAAGGCAAGACCTACCCTTCACAAATCCGTGCTGGCTGTCCTTAATCAAGCAGTGTCTTTCCAGATACTCATAAATCCTATCCCACAGTACCCTTTCCATTACTTTGCCTACCACAGAAGTAAGACTAACTGGCCTGTAATTCCCGGGGTTATCCCTATTCCCTTTTTTGAACAGGGGCACAACATTCGCTACTTTCCAGTCCCCTGGTACCACCCCCGTTGACAGTGAAGATGAAAAGATCATTGCCAACGGTACTGCAATTTCCTCTCTTGCTTCCCACATAATCCTAAGATATATCCCGTCAGGCCCGGGGGACTTGTCTGTCCTCAAGTTGTTCAAAGTGTCCAACACATCTTCCTTCCTAACAAGTATCTTTTCTAGCTTACCAGTCCGTTTCACACTCTCCTCTTCAACAATACGGTCCCTCTCGTTCGTAAATACTGAAGAAAAGTACTTGTTCAAGACCTCTCCTATCTCTTCCGACTCAATACACAATCTCCCACTACTGTCCTTGATCGGACCTACCCTCGTTCTCGTCATTCTCATGTTTCTCACATACACATAAAATGCCTTGGTGTTATCCTTGATCCTATCTGCCAAGGATTTTTCATGCCCTCTCTTAGCTCTCCTAATCCCTTTCTTCAGCTCCCTCCTGGCTATCCTGTATCCCTCCACTGCTCTGTCTGAACCCTGTTTCCTCAACCTTATGTAAGCCTCCTTCTTCCTCTTTACTAGACATTCAACCTCCCTCGTCAACCAAGGCTCCCTCACACGACCATTTCTTTCCTGCCTGATAGGTACATACACATCAAGGACACGTCGTATCTGCTCCTTGAAAAAGTTCCACATTTCCACCACATCCTTCCCTGACAGCCTATGCTTCCAACTTATGCTCCTCAAATCCTGTCTTACAGCATCGTAATTTCCCTTCCCCCAATTGTAAAATCTACCCTGTTGTGCGCACCTATCTCTCTCCATAACCAAGGTGAAAGTCACAGAATTGTGGTCACCATCACCAATGTCTCTCTCTTCCTTCTTTTCTCAATTTTCTCTCTTACATCTTGCTCTCTCTCACCCTGCCTCTCCTTTCCCCTCCCTTTCCCCTCACCCTGTCTCTGTCTCTCTCCCATTTTCTTTGTCCTGCAGCTCTCTCCCTCGCTTTCTCTCCCTTTACTTCGCTCTTTATCTGTCTCGCTCACTCCTCCCTCTCTTGCTCATCATCCCCATATTCTTTTTCCTCCCTCTCTCCCTTAATACCTCCCACTGTTTCTTTTTCTGCCGCACTCTCTCTCATCCCCTCTCTCCTTCTCTTCGCCTGCCTCTCTCTCTCACTATCTCTCTTTATCTCTGTCTCCCCACCCCCTCACTCACCCATTTTTGTCCCCGCCTTACTCTCTCTGCCTGTCTCCCCCTCCCCTCACTCTCTCCACTCTCTCTCCCCTCTCTCTCTTTCTCTCCTCTCTCGCTTTCTCCCTTGCCTCTCTCTCTTCTCTACTGCTATCTTCTCTTGCTCTCTCACTTTCTTTCTCTCCCTCTTTCTCTCCCTCCATCTCACCTCCTCTCACACACTCCACCCTCTCTCACTGCACTTTCTCTCGCTTTTCCCACTCTCACTGCCCCCTCTCTCTCTGCCTCTTTCTCTCAGACTTTCTCTCCCTTTTTTGCCCTCTCTCTCTTTCTCTCCCACCTCTCTCTCTCCAACATCTTTCTCTCCCCGCTTTCTCTCTCCTTTTCTATCCTATTCACTCTCCCTGCCTTTCTCTCCCTCTCTCCTGCCCTCTCTCTCTTTCTCTCTCATGGTCTCTCTCCTACATCTCTTTTTCGCTCTGTCTTTCTCTCCCTCACTCTTTCCCCCTCATTGTCTCCTTCGTGGAACATAGAACATAGAAAAGTACAGCACAGAACAGGCACTTTGGCCCATGATGTAGTGTTGATGATTGCTCTAACCTACGCAACTCACTGCTATCCATGTGCATGTCCAGCAGTAGTTTAAATGTCCCAATGACTGCTTCCACCATCACAGCTGGCCACGCATTCCATGCATTCAAACTCTCTGCGTAAAGAACCTACCTCTGATGTCTCCTCTATACCTTCCTCCTAATATCTTCAAACTATGATCCCTCATGCCAGCCAATCCTGCCCTGGGGAAAAGTCTCTGGCTATTGACTCAATCCATGCCTCTCATTATCTTGTATACCTCGATCATGTCCTCCTCCTCTCCAGAACGTCTCTTCGTAAGACAAGCCCTCCAGTCCAGGCAGCATCCTGGTAAACCTTCTTTGCACCCTCTCCAAAGCCTTTGTATCTTTCCTATAATAGGGCGAACAGAACTGGACATAATATTCCAAGTGTGGTCTCATTTGGATCTTGTAGAGTTGCAGTAAAACCTCACAGTTCTTAAACTTGATCCCCCTGTATTTCCAGCAGCACATTTTCAGCTCTGATCTCCAGCATCTGCAGTCCTCACTTTCTCCTAGAAGATTTTAACCTACTGTGAATCCTCTTACAAGGATGCCTTCCTTGAAGAAGCTCTCTTCCTCGCTCTACAAGGATTTCAGTAAGTCCCTCTCTCACTGCACACCCCAGGTCATCTCCTCTGCCCAGAAGCTCTTCATTTCCAATGCCCTTCCCCCAAGTCCCTCCTTCCTAGCTTTTATCTTAGCCTGCTTGGCACACTTTCCTCATTCCTGAAGAAGGGCTCATGCCTGAAACGTCGATTCTCCTGTGCCTTCGATGCTGCCTGACCTGCTGCGCTTTTCCAGCAACACATTTTCAGCTCTGATCTACAGCATTTGCAGTCCTCACTTTCTCCTAACTACCCTAGAGAGGCAAGACCAACAGAAAATGGACACTGGTAACCTCGTAAACTGTTAAAATGGAGATAAAAATTGCCAGTATTCATGTGCGTAGCATTAAATCTGCTACGCGATGTGTCTCTACATTCGCCTTCCTGGCCAACGTTAAAGCCGACGTCCTGTTTCTGCAGGAGTGTGGAATACCGCACCTCAGCAGCTACAGGAGATGGTCGAGCTTGTGGGCCCATGGGCCGTCAGTTTGGTTGGGGGGCAACGATGGCCGTGCCTCCGGCCTGGGTATCCTGTTAGAAGGAGGCAACTTCACCATCTCTGAGGCAGACGCCGCCTCGTCACTGACGTCATGAACAGGAATGTTTCCCTGAGACTGATTAATGTGTACGCCCCATTGGGTAAGAGTGAACGGTTGGCCGTCCTGCAGCAGCTTCCACTGTTGCTGGCTACGTCCAGGCCGGTCATTCTGGCAGGACACTTCAACTGTATCATTGATGCAGATGGACGATCCGACACGGGGTCAGTAAACTGTACGCCATGTCCAGAGTCCTGATGAAAACGGTCAAAAATGCCAAGCTGCACGATGTCTTCGGCACCCCTGCAGACGGAGCACAGCGTAGATTCAGCGTAGCCTGGTCACGCGCAGACGGGTCTACTCACTCAAGGATAGATTACCTGTTTGTGTCCCGAACACTCTCAGTCAGATCCACTGACGTCAAGCCGGTGTTCTTCTCTGACCACTGCCTCCTGCTGGCTGACTGTCACCTACAGGACGAGCAGCGGGCTGGTAAGGGAACGTGGAAGCTGAACACCAGGCTGTTGGCCCCGGGAAACATTGAGGAGCTCAAGGGGGATTACGCAGGTTGGAGAACCATGAAGCCCGTTTTGATTCTCCAGCAGACTGGGAACAGTAAAAGGGAACATCAAGAGGTTCTTCATCCTCAAAGGTGTTCAGGAGGCAAGAGAGAGGTGGGGAAAACTGTTCTAGCTCCAGAAAAGTATGCAGAATCTACTCCTGCCGCAGACGATGGGGGTCGATGTCATGGAGGACCTCAAGGAGGTGAAGGGCCAGCAAACGGTGGCACGGTGGCACAGTGGTTAGCATTGCTGCCTCACAGCGCCAGGGACCTGGGTTCAATTCCCGCCTCAGGCGACTGACTGTGTGGAGTTTGCATGTTCTCCCCGTGTCTGCATGGGTTTCCTCTGGGTGCTCCGGTTTCCTCCCACAGTAATAAAGATGTGCTGGTCAGGTAAATTGGCCATGCTAAATTGCCTGTAGTGTTAGGTAAGGGGTAAATGTAGGGGTATGGGTGGGTTGCGCTTCGGCGGGTCGGTGTGGACTTGTTGGGCCGAAGGGCCTGTTTCCACACTGTAAGTAATCTAATCTAATCAAACCTCGCTCTTTGCCTCAGAGGCCTCCAAGATAATCTTCCGGTCCCGGGTCAGCTCCGGGTCTTCTTCCAGAGGATGCACAAAGGGAGCTCTGTGCTCAGCAGCCTGAAGGAAGCAGATGGCTCAGTAACATCATCTCAGGCTAATGTCATGAGGATCAGCAAATCCTTCTATGCCAGTCTGTATGACGCGAAGCCAACCAACAGCACGGTCTCCCAGTCATTCCTGCCCTCTATCACGAAGATCTTAGACGACAGAACACACGAGAGGCTGGACCAGCCACTATCTCTGGAAGAGCTGACCAAGGCCCTCGAGTCCTTCGAAAAGAATAAAACTCCCGGAAGCAACGCCTTACCGGTCGAGCTCTATTCCGCTCTGTGGGACTCGATTGGCCAGGACCTGCTGGAGGTGGATGTCAGTACGCTTCGGGCAGGTACCATGAGTGAATCCATGAGGAAAGGCATCATCACCCTCATCTACAAGCGGAAAGGGGAGAGGGAGGAAATCAGAAATTGGAGACCAATCTCACTATTGAATACGGATTACAAAATTTTGTCAAAGGTTATCGCCATCCGGGTCAGGTCTGCTCTGGGGTCGGTGATTCACCCTGACCAAACCTGTGCTGCACCGAGCAGGAAGATCGCTGAGAGTCTCGCACTCCTTAGGGATGCGATCGCCTACATGCAGGACAGGGGGCTGGACACCTGTCTCATTAGCCTGAACCAGAACAGAATATCACATACTTATATGAGAGACGTGCTTTCCAAAATGGGCTTTGGGGAGGGAATCTTCAGTTGGATCAGACTGTTCTACACCAATATTGTCAGTGCAGTCTCCATCAATGTGTAGGAATCAGATAGCTTCCCAGTCAGATCTGGAGTCAGGAAGGGCTGCCCTCTCTCTCTTGCCTTGTTTCTGTGCTGCATAGAGCTATGTGCATGTGCATGTGCATGTGTGACCAGTTCGAACGGGCCTTGGGGGCCAAGTGAACTGAGGCAAGAGCAAGGCCATGCTCTTCGGGAGCTGGGCCGACCAATCCTTGATCCCCTTCACCGTCAGGACCAACCACCTGAAGATGCTGGGTATTTGGTTTTGGGGGTGCTGGGGCGTGCGCCAAGTCTTGGGAGGAGCGTATCAGCAAAGTGAGGCAGAAACTGGGCAGATGAAAGCTACAGTTGCTCTCCATTGTGGGAAAAAACCTGGTCATCAGGTGTGAGGCACTGTCATTGCTGTTATACGTGTCACAGTTCTGGTCTATTCCCAGAACATGTGCTGCTGCAGTCACCCTGGCCATCTACCATTTTATATGGAGATCAAAGGTGGTCCGGGTCCGAAGGGACTCGATATATAAAGATCTGGGCAATAGGGGAAAGAACACACCCAATGCCACCCTCACCCTGATGGCCACCTTTGTATGTGGCTGCATCAAGCTATACATGGATCCCTGGTATGCAAACACCAAGTGTCATTACATACTGACGTCCTACCTATTCCCGGTGTTGTGAAGGATGGGCCTGGCCTCGCTGCCGCGGAATGCTCCGAGTAGTTGGACCGTTCCGTATCACCTGTCCTTCATGGAGATGTTTATGAAGAAAAACACCTTTGACCACAAGTCTATCAGCAAGTGGTCAGCATGCAGTGTCCTTGAGACCCTTCAGGAAAAGGAGAGGGCGGATCCTATCGAGCAGTTCCCTGAGCAGACTGTCAAAGTCATTTGGCAGAATGTCTCTTCGCCAGAACTTTCCAACAAGCACCAAGACATGGCTTGGCTGATGGTGAGAAGGGCTCAGCCTGTGAGATCCTTTATGCACGCCTGGACTCTCTCCCGCACCACCCACTGCCCTTGAAGCAGCTGTGGAGGGTCGAGACTGTCACACACTTCCTTCTGGAATGTGCCTACGCAGAAGAAGTCTGGAGAGGAATGCAGTGGTGTTTGTCGAGGTTCGTCCCGAGCAGCGCCGTGACGTGGGACTCCGTGCTCTATTGTCTGTTCCCCGGGAAGCACACCGAGATGAACATCAACTGCGCCTGGAGTATCATCAACTTGGTGAAAGACGCTCTTTGGGCAGTCCGAAACCTGTTGATCTTCCAGCTGAAGGAGTTGACCCCAACTGAGTGTTGTAGACTGGCACATTCCAAAGTCCAGGACTACATGTTGAGGGATGCGCTGAAGCTTGGGGCAGCTGCCACCGTGTAACATCTGCTTGCCTAAGAAGAACAGGGGGCCCACCCAGTCATTTGGGCTCTGCTGATGCCTCAACAGAAGAACTGGATAGTAAATATACAGACTTGTATATAGGAAAAAAAAAATTTCGATGTCTGTAGGTAAAGCAATGTAATGTGTGCACAAGAATGGCATGACCAATTGTATAGAGATCCATATAATTTTATGAATAATGTATATTTTTGAAATAAAAAGAAAGTTTAAGGAAACACTACCCCCACTGTAGTGTTTCCCTCCTTCCCTCCTCTCTAACCAAAAATGAAGTGGAACAGTAAGAAGTAACGCTTTGGGTTGAGAGGTGCCGAAGAGCAGCCGCTCAGCAAAAGGGATTGGTAGGTTCAGCTCACAGCTTTAAATTTCCATTTTAGTTTTACAGCATTTAATATGGAAGTTAGGACAGTCATATGTTCCTCTTGGAGGATGTGGGAGCTAAGGGAAACTTCCAAGATTCATGATGACTACATGTGTGGGAAGTGTACCCAGCTGCACCTCCTGGAAAACTGAGTTAGGGAGCTGCTGTTGGATGTACCCAGGATCATACGAGTTGCTGAATGCTTCACAGATAAGAATTTTAGTGAGGTGGTCATACCTCAGGTGCAGGCAGTGAGTAGCTGGATGACACCAGGAAAGGCAGAAATTGCAAGAATTCCCTTTGGCCATTCCCCTCGAAAACCAGTCTACCATTTTGGATACTGTTGTAGGAATGACCATTCAGGTGAAAGCCAGGTTGGTGAAGTTATGACTGACTTTGGGGCATACAGAAGAGGGAAATCTAAACAGGACTTTAGTGATAGGAGACTTGACAGTTAGGGGGAGTGGCCACAAACGGGAAAGCAGGAGAGTGTTTCCCTCCCAGGTGCCAAGATCCAGGATGTCTCAGAGTTGCTGCAGAATGTTCTCAAAGGAGGGGGGCAGGGGGAAGCAGCCAGAAGTAATTGTACATGTTGGCACAAATGACACAGGTACAAATAGGGATGAGGTACTGCAGAGTGACAATAGCGGGCTTGGAAAAAATTGTTAAAAACCAGGACCTCGTTGGTGATAATCTCCCAATTATTTCCAGTGCCATGTGTTTGTGAGGGTAAGAACAGGAGGATATGGCAGATGAATGCATGAAAAAAGATTGGTTCAGTGGACAGGGATTCAGATTTGGGCAGAGGTTATCTGTTCAACAGGAACGGGTTCACCTGAACTAGAAGGGGACAAATATCTTGGTGGCCAAGTTTGCTAATGCTGCAAGAGAAGGTTTAAACTAGATTGGCAGGGGGATGGGATCCTCAACAGCAGGGAGACAAATGCGAGGCTGGAAGGAGATATAGTAATCAGAAAGAGTAACATGAAGAGACAGGTCAGGCTGAAATATGATAGGGAGCAAGGAATGCCTGTTAGATTAAATTGCATCTATTTCAATGCAAGAGGGCTGACAGGTAAGGCTGATGTACTCAGGGCACTGATCGATACGTGGGACTGGGATATTATACCATTATGGAGACATAGCTAAGGGAGGGACAGGACTGGCAACTTAATGTATCAGAGTACAGGTGCTTGAGGGTGGGACACAGGTGGTAGAAGGAGGGGAGAGGGAGATGCATTTTTGATTAAGGCGAGTATCACAACAGTAATCAGAGATGAAATAACTGAAGGATCATCCAGTGAGGCTTTGTGGTGGAGCTAAGAAATAAGAAGGGGATGGTGATGTTATTGGAGTTGTACTATAGTCCCTGAAATAGTCAACAGAAATTAGAGGAGTAAATATACAGGGAGACTGGGGGACATGCATAAGCAATAAGTGGGTCATAGGAGAGGATTTTAATTTGTCTAACAGACTGTGACTGACAGAGTGTTAATGACTTAGATGGGGTAGAATCTGTTAAGTGCTTCCAGGAAAGTTACCTTATGCAAGATATGGAGCAGCCAACTCAGGAAGGGGCAAAACTTGACCAACTCTTGGGAAATAGGGTTGGACAGGTGACGGAGATGACAGAGGGGAAGCAATTTGGGACCAGTGACCACAGCTCTATTATTCTTAAAATAAGTATGGAGAGGTACAAAACTGGTCCACAGGTTCAAGTTCTAAATTGGGGCAAGGCGAATTTTGATGGGATTTGACAGGAGCTTGCAGAGGTTCATTGGAGTAGTTAGTTTGCAGGTAAAGGGATGCCTGGCAAGTGGGAGGCAATTTAAAAGTGAGATAGCTAGACCAATGTAACAACATCTTCATTCATATAAAATCTGGTTATATTCTGTACCTGGTCACAACTGCTGATATGATTTGATCAACTTTGACAGGAGACAAGAAGTTAGTATGGATAATTGTAGTCCCTCTTCCCTACCTATCTGAGCCTGCTTGGCACACCCTCCTCATTCCTGAAGAAGGGCTTGTGCCCAAAATGTCGATTCTCCTGCTCCTTGGATGCTGCCTGACCTGCTGCGCTTTTCCAGCAACACATTTTTCAACCACGACTGCAGATAGGTAAACTATATCAAATTAGCAGCACAAATGTGGGCCATTTGGCTGAACTGTTTTGTGCTGGTGTCTACACTTTCCCCATCTTGCTTCAGATTAATTTGCCTCTCTGTGTCCTTTCTGACATCTAACTTTGTCTCAAATACATCTATGTTAATCTTCTCAATAACTCCTGTGAGCAGCAGGTTCTGCATGCTAACTGCTCGGAGCAACAAAGCTTCTCCTGAATTTTTCATTGGATTTATTAGTGACCATCAATATTTAAGATGTAGTTGTAGATTCCCTTATTCCTGAACAAGCAAAAAATTCATAACAATATTGAAAGACATGCTCTCCCTGTTTCGTGCAATTCTAAACATTTTGAACAGTGCAATTATCCATACTAACTTTTTGTCTCCTGTCAAAGTTGATCAAATCCTTCTGTAAGAGACAAACAAGAAATAAAATTCAATATGTACAAATGTCAAATGGTACTGAAAATTTGTGAAATTTATAAGATCAGAAGTGAAATACAAGCTCTGTAAACTTGGCACCATTTTAATATATCATGAAAAGTCAATTACAAATGATCTATCAAACTGCCAGGTCACATTTTACACATTATAGAGAGTCCTTTGGTCCAGTTAAATAAATCAACATCAAGCTGACATCATTCTGAGCTGTTCAACTGTGTGACAGGCAGTGACATCCAGGTACAATATTTATCAATACAGAATAAAAAAATGTGCAATTTCCCTAACCTTTTGATGATGTGGAAAAATTAAATCCACATTCAGTCAACTGCAAAGTGATTTGCATGTTCTTTTATTTCCAAATTGTTTGATTAGAAGCATAAAGTGTCAAATTATTCTCATCCATGTCGTTAATCCATCTCATTATTCTTTCTTATTGCTTCATTTCTCATCTACAGGCAGCTTGCAATAAAACTGTAATAATAGTGCTCTTGAGCAAATAAGGAATCCAAAATCTGTAAAACAGACTTAAGAAACAATAGTTAGGGAATGCCAAACCAACGTTACTAAATATGTTACGAAAGTTCCAAAGTATGGCACAATTCCCGGAATTACACCCTATAAAAAGAGAAGTGAATTTGTTTAAATCCATTTTGAATGTATTGTCATATTTTCTAGTTATACTACTCATGCTTTATTTATTCCCTTTGTCATGTAACTAAATCTATTTAGAATGAAATGTTCAGAGTTAAATATTATACACAGTTATACAGTGGAATACAAAGGTCTATAAAGGTCAGGCGATTTAAGAGTTTGATCCCTGATTTGTGAAGAGTCAAGTAACATCAATATTTGGGTAACTTTGTCATTTGGAGATTGGACATTTTCTTAGTACTACACAATTTCTCTTGAGGATGAAAACAATTTACTTCTCCACATCTTCAAATCGTTGTCTTATTAAGATTAACTCTCATTCTTCAAAAATCAAGAATCTAGTTCTACTCAATATCTCTTCATTGGACAACCCTCTCACCCCAAGGATGAATTCAGTGTTCTCAGAAGGCAGGCTGGTTAAGAATCTAAGAACCTCAGACCTCTGCTGTAGTTGGCAAATTGGATCCAAAATTGGCTTCGTGGCAGAAAGTAAGGGTGATCTTTGAAGGGCATTTCACAACTGAAAGTTTTCATCCGACCACACACCACAGGGTACAGTGGTGCTCCCTGTTGTTGTGCACCTTAGTGATCAAGACACGAAAGCCTCAAGCATGAACAGCATTTTCATAGATGACACAAAAATTGGAGGTACAGTAAACAGCAAAAATCTTTAGTCTAAAGGATTACACACATGGGCTGTTTAGAAGTCGTGAACAGAGGCTAATCCTGAAAAATGTGAGGTGAAGCAGTTTGAGAGGACTAATAAGTCAGGACAATGTATGTTAAGTGTGAGTTTTGAGAAATACAGAGGATCAGAAGAGCTTGGCTTGCATGTAGATATATTTTTGAAGGCAGGAATACCAATGGGTAAGGTAGTTAAAGCAGCATATGGGATACTTGACATTATTAGTCAGGGCACTGAATATAAGTGCAGGGAGGTAATGACTGAATTATAAATAACATTACTTCAGCTACAATTGGAGCACTATGTACAGTTCTTGTCACCACATGATAGCAAGCATGTAATTGCACACGAGAGGATGCACAAGATATTCGTTTGGCCTAGAATATTGTCTGGACAGGAAAATTTCAGTTGTGAAAAGGGACTATGTAAGCTATAGCTGTCTTCAATGGATCAAAGAAGGTTGAAGGTAAATCTGGTTAAGGTGCAGAGAGTTCTAAGGTGCATGGAAAGTTTTTTTCCCTTCCTTGTTTATAATCAGGGGTGAGAGTTCAATGCAAGGAACAGGATGTTTAGAGGGGGTTTGAATAAAAACCTTTCACCCAGGAGTTTGTTGGTATATGGAACTCACTGCCTGAAAGCATGGGGAGACAGGAACCCTCCAGACATTGAGAACCTATTCAGATAGACTCCTGCAACGCCTTTGCATACAAAGCTCCCAGGTTCGGGTAAGGTTCGGGATAGCACTCTTGTGTCATTTGTAGATATATTCCTACCATTCAAGCATGGGATCCCTTTTCAGGTTTTGCCTGCTTCAGTAGGGTGTCATAAGCATGTCTGAACAAATTGATTAAAACATCAATAAAGCATCTTGTAGTGCCCTGGTAGTGCCCTACCACTGAGCCAGGAAGTCTGCGTTTGAGTTCTACCTCTGCCAGACAAGTATCAACATGTGTCAGAATATGTTGATTAAATATGCCAAGAAGGTTATGGACTAAGTGGTAGAAAATGCGATTAAAACAGATGGATGTTTTATGACCAGGGCAGACACAATAAGCAGTTCCAAAAAAACTCTATTCAGTATGCTACACAGGTGATGGCTAACTGAGTTATTAAAAACCTGGGTTTGTCCTTTCTTCTCTATCCTAACAAGAATGACCAACTGCGAATCTCAATCTCTGCCTTTGTGAACATAGGCAATATTTCAATGTTTGAGCCAAGATGTTGTGTTTATTTACCAGAATATGGGAATTGTTTGCATATCGTTCAGGCCCACAAATTCACTTTTCTTAAATGTAGAAGTATGCTGTCCATAGAGCAACATATACATATGCAACCAGGATCATGATGGTTATAGCTTCAAACATTTAACTAAACGCATTAAATGATTTAACTAGAACAATGTCTTTAGTACAGTTGTAAAGAGGACTGTTTATCAGCATAATTAGAACAAAGCTACAACATTATGGAAGGATGAATCAGACTTAGATGCAAAGCTGAAAGTTTAAGTGTTTCGTTCCTGATACTGAACATAAAGGGATGATTTACCTTCTTCTTCACCGTTTGTGTTTTGTCTGTCAGAATTTGATTTTCCTTCAAAGTGCTAAGGGCTGTGAATTTTGAAGTTCCTCCCTAAATGATGTTTGCAAGTGAAATTACTTTTTATCCTCTAAAGAATAGTTTAGCACAAAAATAATATTAATGCTAAGTCTACAAAATATTCATTTGGGAACCATTTCAGAGTCCCATCTAAGTTTGCAAATCAAGTAGTTAGGCCTGTCTAAGTTGTTGGATCAAACTACTTAAAAATGGAATGCAAAATTTCAGTTTCTGACATTTAAAAACAAAACAGTCAAAATGATGCTTGTTCATTCACTATGTTGGAATTTACCACGGAATTGCATTTGGGAAAGTATTTTCAGCAAATACACTCTAGTATATATTAAAGTGGTATCTTATTATCACCGTCAATGGCAACTAGGAATCAACAGTAACTGTTAATATTGTGATCTTGCTCATGACATTCTTCTTCTCTCGAACAAAAACAGCCTACAGTCCGAATAAAGCTGAGAAAACCATACTGCCAAAGCATGTACGTGTAATAGCTAAAAGGATAGTGAACATTGACATTCACTGTATAGTCTAGACAATAACTGTACAGCAGTTACATACCCTGCCCAATCCCAAATCTCACATTTTCCCTAATATCTTTACAGAAACTTGCACTATAAAATAAAATCATCCTGCATAGTGCACACTTTAAATTATGAAAACAAATCTACTTTGACATACAACCCAGATAGGAAAAAGGGCTTGAAATTCTGCACCATGCACCAATAAACTAACACAACATTAAACATGTGACAGTAAGACAGAAGAAATCCTGAGGCAAATATCTGAAGAGCAATGCAAAGAACATATTTAATTCTAACTAGAAATTGGAGCAGTTTGAAAACTGGAGTCTCTGTCAAACTGATAACATGCCAGCATTAACACTGCATTTAGTCCTCTTCAAATACCAGCATAAATGCTTTGATTCAATTTAAGAATGATAAAACAGAAAATGTGAGGATGATAAAGGGAGTGAGGAGGAATGGCTAGAAACTTGGTTGAAAATTAAGCTTTTCCAGAAGGTTTTTGAAGTTAGTCTGAATTGTTAGTTTTGACCCAAGCAGGTTGAAACAAGATAGCTGATGACAGAAATATTCAACAAACAAAGCAATATGTTATCTCTCAGTTCCTATGCAGAAAATATATCTTACTACAGAGAACAATCAAAGGAAGTAGAAATAATTGAACTTCCTTTGGTCCTCAATGTTGTGCCGAACTGTGAAATCAATCTGAAGCCCATTGAGCCGACACTATTTCATTTTCATCCATATGTCTATCCAATGACCATTTAAATGTCTTCAAAGTTGGCGAGTCTACTACAGTTGCTGTCAGGCTGTTCTATGTCCCGCCTACTCTAGGAGTAAAGAAACTAAAGTTTGTGCGAAGATTTGTAGCTCGGGGCTCGTTGTTGTGGTTCTGTTCGCCGAGCTGGAAGTTTTTGTTGCAAACGTTTCGTCCCCTGGCTAGGCGACATCATCAGTGCTTTGGAGCCTCCTGAGAAGCGCTTCTTTGATGTTTCTTCCAGTATTTATCCACTATAAATACCAGAAGAAACATCAAAGAAGCGCTTCGCAGGAGGCTCCAAAGCACTGATGATGTCACCTAGCCAGGGGACGAAACGTTTGCAACAAAAACTTCCAGCTCGGCGAACAGAACCACAACAGTAAAGAAACTACCTCTGACATCTGTCCGATATCAATCAACCCTCAATGTAAAGCTATGTCCCCTTGTGCTAGCCATCAGTATTTGAGGAAAAAGGCTCTCACTGTCCACCCTAACTAACTCTCTGATTATCTTTCTGTCTCAATTAACTCACCTCTCAACCTTCTTCTCTTGAACAAAAACAGCCTACAATCCCTCAGCATTTCCTCATAAGACCTTCTCTCCATACCAGGTGACATCCTCTGAACCCTTTCCAAAGCTTCCACGTTCTTCCTAAAATGCAGTGATCAGAACTGTGTGCAATACTCCAAATGCGGACGCACCAGAACTTATGTACAGCGACAGCATGACCTCATGGCTCCAAAACTCGATCCCTCTACCAGAAAAGCTAACATACCATATGCCTTCTTAACAACCCTACCAACACGGGTGGTAAATTTCAGGGATCTATGTAATGGACACTGAGATCTCTCTGCTCATCTACACTACCAAGCATCTTACCATTCACCCTGTACTCTGTATTCTTGTTACTCATTCCAAAGTGTATCACCTCAGACTTTCCACATTAAGCTCCGTTTGCCACCTCTCAGCCAAGCTCTGCAGCTATATGTCCTTCAACATCCTGCAACCTGCAACATCCTTCAGTAATATCCACAACTCCATCAACCTGAATATCATTCACAAATTTACTAATCCATCCTTCTACACCCTCATCCTGGTAATTTATAAAAATGACAAACATCAGTGGATACAAAACACATCCTTGTGATCCACCACTAGTAACTGAACTCCAGGATGAACATTTCCCATCAACCACCATCAATCTTCCTTCAGCTCATCAATTTCTGATGCAAATTGCTAAATCACCCTCAATCATATGCATCTGCATTTTCTACAATAGTTTACCAAGGGGAACCTTATCAAACACCTGACTGAAATCCAAAGATACCACATCAACGGCTTTACTCTCATCCACCTGTGTGGTCACCATCTCAAGGAACTCAATTCCTGAATCAACTAATTCCTTTCTCGATGATTATAAATCTTATCTCTTATAACCTTTTCCAACACTTTACCTACAACTGAAGTAAGCCTCACTGGTCAATAATTATCAGGGTTGTCTCTACACCCCTCGTTGAACAAGGAAACAACATTTGCTGTCTTCCAGTCTTCTGGCACTATTCCAGTAGACAGTGATGACATGAAGATCAAAGGCAAAGCCTCTGTGGTCTCCTCTCTGGATTCCCAGAGAATCCTAGGATAAATCCCATTTGCCCCATGAGACTTAACTATTTTCACACTTTCCAGGAGTGCTAACACTCCTCCTTGTGAACCTCAATTCTGGCTAGCCTAGTAACCTGTACCTCAGTATTCTCCTCGACAGCATTGTGTTTTTCCAGTGTGAATACTGATGATAAATATTCATTTAGATCTTCTCCTATCTCCTCGGACTCCATGCACAACTTCCCACTCCTGTCCTTGATTGGGTCTAATCTTACTCCAGTAATTCTTTTATTCCTGACATACTTATAGAAAGCTTTAGGGTTTTCCTTGATCCTATGTGCCAACAACTTCTCATGACCCCTCCTGGCTCTTCTTAGCTCTCTCTTTAGGTCTTTCCTGGCTAACTTGACACTCTCAAGGGCCTTCACATCTCCTCCGAACATAAGCCTTCTTCTTCCTCTTAACAGGAGGTTCAAATTCTTTAGTAAACTGCCACTCCTTCGCTCAACCACTTTCCTCCTGCCTTACAGGTACACACTTATCAAGGATAAGCAGTGGCTGTTCCTTGAATAAGCACCACATTTCAATTAGGCCCATCCTCTCCTGTTTCCTCCCCCATCCAATGCATCCTAAATCTTGCCTATTTACATCAAAATTGCCTTTGCCCCAGCAATACCTCTTGCCCTGCAGTATATGTATATCCTTTTCCATCACTAAAGTAAACATAACCGAATTTTGGTCACTATCACCGAAGTACTCACTTACCTCCAAATGTAACACCTGCCCATGTTCATTACCCAGTACCAAATCTAATATGGCTTCACCCCTTGTTGGTCTGTCTACATACAGTTTCAGAAAACCCTCCTGCTCACATTGAACAAAAATTGACCCATCTAAAGTACTTGAATTATAATATTTCTAGTCAATATTTTGGAAAGTAAATGACCCCATAACAACTACCCTGTTACTCTCACTCCTATCCAGCATTATCTTTGTTAACCTTTCCTCTACATCTCTAGAACTATTCAGAGGCCTATTGAAAACCTCCAGTAGGGTGACCTCTCATTTTCTGTTTCAAACCTCAGCTGATACTGCCTCAGTAAATGAGTCCTCAAACGTCCTTTCTGCCACCTTCATACTGTCCTTGATGAACAATGCCACACCTCCCCTTTTTTTACCATCTTCTCTGATCTTACTGAAGTATCTAAATCTCAGAATTGCAACAACCTTTCCTGTCCCTGCTCTATCCATGGCCACAACATCGAAGTCCCATGCTGCAAGTTTATTTCAGATGTTCCTAGTGTTGACGTAGATACATTTCAAACTAACTTCCTGCTTGCCGGTGAACTCTTGCGACCTTAAAACCATACTTATGACCTCTTGGACACTGGAACTACAATTAAGGTTCCCATCCCCCTGCTGAATTACTTTAAACCTTCGCGAATAGCATTAGCAGGATATTGGTAACCCTCTGGTTCAGGTGTAGACCACCTTGTTTGTAGAAGTCCCACCTAACGCAGAATGAGATCCAATCATCCAGCTATCTGAAAACCTCCCTCCTGCACCTTCCATGAGCCACGTGTCCCACTTTATGGGCAGCATGGTGGCTCAGTGGTTAGCACTGCTGCCTTAGAGCACCAGGGTCCCAGGTTCAATTCCAGCCTCCGGTGACTGTCTGTGTGGAGTTTGCACATTCTCCACGTGTCTGCATAGATTTCCTTCGGGTGCTCCGGTTTCCTCCCACAGTCCAAAGATGTACAGGCCAGGTGAATTGGCCATGCTAAAATGCCCATAGTGTTAGGTGCATTAATCAGGGGGTGGGAAGAGTTGCTCTTCAGAGGGTCAATGTGGACTTGTTGGGCCGAAGGGCCTGTTTCCACACTGTGAGTAATCTAATCTTCTCTCTCCCCTTATTCCTCACCTAGTTTATGGCACGGGCAACAAACCAGAGATAACAACTGTCTTTGTTCTAGCACTAAACTTCCACCCTAGCGCCCTTAATTCTTTTCCTTATATCCCCATTCATTATCTGACCTCTGTGGACCTGAGGCTGCTCCCCCTCAAAGATCCTGAAAACACAATCCGAGGTATCATGAAAACATGGCACCTGGGAGGCAACACATCAACCATGAGTCTCTCTTGTTCCCACAGAACCTCCTATCCCCCTAGCTATGGAGTCCCCAATGACTAATGCTCTGCTCCTCTTCCCCTTTCCCTTCTGAGCAACAAGGACAGACTCTGTGCCAGAGACCTGTACCCCATGGCTTACCCCTGGTAAGTCATTCATGCTCCAACAGTATCCAAAATGGTATACTTGTTATTGAGGGAAATGGCCACAGGGGATCCCTGCACTGAATGCCGATTCCCTTTCCATCCCCTGATTGTAACCCATCTGCCTTTTTCTTGTACCTGAGAAGTGTCTACCTCCCTGTAATTCTTCTCAATAAGACCCTCTGTCTCCCAATGGTCCAAAGTTTATCCAGCTCCAACTCCAATTCCTTTACGGGGTTTTAAAGGAGCTGGAATTGGGTACATTGCCTCCAGTTTAATTCAGCAGGGACACTAGTGGTGACCCTTAGCTACCACATTCTGCAGGAGGAACATTCAACTGCCCTCACCTCCATCCACACTCCTCTAAATTCCCAATGAGACTATAGAAAAATAGAGAATATTAAAACAACAACTGGTTACCTTCCCAATCTGGTAGAGGAGGAGGATGGGTGGGAGACACTACCTCAGTCATGTTTCGGATAATGCAACCACTCAAATATATTCCATCACTTACTCAGCAGTCCCATGTCTGCTCTTGCTCAGCATGCATTCTGCCTATACCCAAGATAAGTTTATAAAATTTTATTTTACCTTCCCAACAGGCCCTTGGTCCTCACTGTCGCTCCTCTGGATTCTGCCTGACCGGCTGTGCTTTTCCAGCACCACACTTTCAAGCAGGTTTCTTTGTCCTGGATGGTGTCAAGCTTCTTGAGTGTTGTTGGGTCTGCACTAATCCAGGCAAATGGGGAGTACTTAATCACATCCAGACTTGTGCCTTTTCAATGGTGAACAGGCTTTCTGGAATCAGGAGTTCAATGACATGTTGCAATATTCCTAGCCTCTGAGCAGTTCTTGTAGTCACTGTGTTGAGTGTGGTGAGTCCAACTGAGTTTTTGGTCAATGGTAACCCCCAGGATGTTAATAGTTGGGGATTCAGTAATGGTAGCATCATTGAATGCCAAGGGCCTGATTAGATAGTCTATTATTGGTGATGGGTATAGCCTGGTATTTGTGTGGCATGAATGTTAGTTACTTGACACTGGGTCAGCGCAGGCCTGGATATTGTCCAGATCTTGTTGTATTTGGACATGGACTGCTTCAGTACCGGAGGAGTTGCGAACGATGCTTAACATTGTGCAATTATTGGTGAACATCCCCACTTCTGACCTGAGGATGGAGGGAAACTCATTCAGGAAGCAGCTGAAGGAACTATGAAGAGCAGAGGAAAATCACCTATATAGTTTTTTCGAAAAGAACAGGTACCCAATGAACACAAAACATCGATTTCTCAGCAACAAACCCAAACAAGCAGACAAAATGCATCCAGAATCTCTAGCCACTCTCCCCTACATCAAAGACACCTCAGAAATTATGACAGACTACTCAGACCCCTTGGCACCATGGTAGCCCACAAATCCACTAACACACTAAAACACACAGCTAATGAACTTGAAAGACCCTATACACTCAACAAGCAAAACTAATCTCATTTACAAAAAACTTTGCAAGAACTGGTGCAAGGTATTTTGTAAATACTACATTGGACAAACAGGCAGAACACTAGCCACCAGAGTATGTGAACATCAGCTAGCCACAAAAAGACATGACCCATTCTAGCGAGTAACCTTATATACAGATGAAGAAGGACACCACTTCGACTGGGACAATACATCCATCCTAGGACAAACCAAACAGAGACACGTGTGAGAATTCCTAGAAGCATGGCACTCCAACAAGAACTCTATCAACAAACACATTGAATTGGATCCCATTTACCACCCTCTGAGAAAAAGAACAGGACATGACATCACCAACCCAAGTAAACCTAAACACATAAATAAAAAGTGGCTGAAACCATCAGTGCATCACTGAAGTTTCACTGATGATGTTAGCTAGTATGGTGACAAAACGTCTTAAAATGAAACTTCCAGCTCAGCGAGCAAATTTACATCTAGCAGCTGAAGATGGTTGGGCCTGGGACACTACCATGAGGAACTCCTGCAGAGATTTCCTGGAGTTGACATGACTGACCTCCAACAACCACGAACATCTTCCTACGTATCAGATATGACTACAAACATCGGAAAGTTTGCCCCCGATACCCATTGATTCCAGCTTTGCAAGGGCTCCTTGATGCCAAACTCAGTTGAATATAGCCTTGATATCAAGAGCTGTCACTCTCACCTCACCTCTGGAATTTAGACATCAAATATATCTTTCCAATATTACAGAGTATGGTTTCTATTTGACCAACCTGCGTTACTATGTCTTAAACTGGAACATACTTAGCCTTACATAATTAGTTACTGTACATAAAGTTATCAGGGAAATAGGTTTAAGATGCATTCCCATATCTGTCTGAGAGTTACTGAAATGAAATTATTATATTGGCTCAGACTTTCACTTATTCCAGGTAAGTCTGAGTTCATCCATTCATTCAGAGAAAAAAACTCATTATGTTAATTTGTTGCAATTTACAGAAGTTACTAATAACCGTTTATTGTCAGTAAATGGACTTACACTATTTCTGTGATGCCCCTTGTATTTCATTCAAGTTCAGTGCAGGGGGTTCCCAGCAGCAGGAAGGTGTCTCTGCGACTTCCTGGTATGAGTAATCCTCCAGCTCCCACTCCACTCTGCTCCCTCCGAGGATCACTGTCTTTGTGACTCACAGGTAGGACTAGGCATCGACCGCTTTGTTGCCTCTATAATTCTCAGGTGTGAATTGGCCTCAAGCTCCTAGTCCTTCACAGTTTCACTCCCTCTGTGACTCAGTACCAATTTAGAGCCTCCTGCTATGCTGCTTCTCCAATTTCAAGCATGTGTAGACCCAAGCCTCACTCCTAACTTATATTCTCCTGCTCTGGGCTGCTCATTCACCAGTTCTCTGCCTTTGCAACTCCTAAGTAACGGTAGGCCTTAGGCCTCAGCTAAATTTCATCATGGTCCTATTCCGCACTGTTCCCTCACAGGATCTCTGTTGTGCCTGTCAGAGGGTTGAAAACAGATAGAGGATTAAAGAGGACAGAGGGCATTATAGTGATTGAGCGAGTTGTAGGGGAAGGCACAGATTAGCTGGAGAGGTAGGGAGAACTGCACGGTTTGAAGGAGGTTACTGGAAGTTGCAAGGAGAGTTGCAATCATCAAAGGCAGCAAAGGAAAGTGATGGTTGCCTGCTGGTGCTGGGTACACAAGCCAGAACCTTGTATGCTGATAGGTTTTTATTGACATTGTTACAGAGATATGAAGACTTGAACAAAATGCAAAACAACAGATAGAGGGTGTTGTCAGTACTTGAGACTCAAGGTTGTTAAAAAGTTTAGATTAGATTAGATTAGATTAGACTTACAGTGTGGAAACAGGCCCTTCGGCCCAACAAGTCCACACCGACCCGCCGAAGCGAAACCCACCCATACCCCTACATTTACGTCTTACCTAACACTACGGGCAATTTAGCATGGCCAATTCACCTGACCCGCACATCTTTGGACTGTGGGAGGAAACCGGAGCACCCGGAGGAAACCCACGCTGACACGGGGAGAACGTGCAAACTCCACACAGTCAGTCGCCTGAGTCAGGAACTGAACCCGGGTCTCAGGCGCTGTGAGGCAGCAGTGCTAACCACTGTGCCACCGTGCCGCCCATTTAGAGACTTGCAGTGACTTGAAGGAGTAAAGCTTCAGGCAACATTGTCGAGGTGCAAGTGTTCAAGAGCCCTCAGTGCAGGAAGAGATACCGAGAAAGGGAGCACTGTCAGGACTTGATGAGATTATAGAAGGAAGGCAGCTCGCCACCACCTTCTCCAAGCAATTACGGATAAGAAAGAAATGATGGCCTCAGTAATGGCCACATCCCACCAATGCACTTAAAGAAAGGGAAACTCACAGACTGTTCACACCCCCTTTGCTTCCTCTATAAAACCCACATTCCTATCCAGTTTTGTGTCATCAGCAAACATGGAAACATTAGATACTTTAAACATCAAATTTATCAGTAAAATGTGGCCCAAACACACATCTATTTATTACCACATAGTTTTCTGTCTGTTGAAAAATTCTCCAATCCCACAAGCTCCACGTTTGCTGTTCACCCTAGCAGTGGGACCTTGTTGAAAGATTTCTGAAAATCCAAATAAACAATTCTTCCCCTTTTATCTATTCTGCAGTTTACAACCAGACAGTAAACAAATCCAGCCGAGTTTGTCAAATGAAATTTCATTTTCATAACAACATGCTTGGCATGGAAAGAGGATTGGCTGATTGGCAGAAGACAGAGAGTGAGTATAAAGGGGTCTTTTCAGGATGGCAGCTGGTGAAGAGTGGAGGTCTGCAGGGGTCAGTATTGGGACCACTATTGTACATGGTATGTGTGAACAGTCTGGATAAAAAAACTATAGGTTTTGTTGCTCAGTTTGATGATTAGATTCCCTACAGTGTGGAAACAGGTCCTTTTGCTCAACCAGTCCACACCGACCCTCTGAAGAGTAACCCACCCAGACCCATTTCCCTCTGACTAATGCACCTAACACTACAGGCAATTTAGCATGGCCAATTCACCTGACCTGCACATCTTCGGATTGTGGGAGGAAACCAGAGCACCCGGAGGAAACCCATGCAGACACAGGGAGAATGTGTAAACTCCACACAGACAGTCACCCAAGTTTGTATCATCAGCAAAGAGAGATTGAGGCACACGTAGCTTTCAGGAAAAGGGAAGGCTGCAGAAAGACAGGCTAGGAGCACTTTGATAGGAAGAATAGAGGTGCAGACTATTTTCTAAATGGGAAAAGATCTGAAGCACAAACAGACTTCGGAGTTCGAGTTCAGGATTCTCTTCAGGTTATCATGGAAGTTTAAGTTGAGTCAAGAAATCAAAAGAAAGGTTAGGATTCATTTCAAGAGGGCTAGAATACAAGAGGAGAAATGTATTGCTGGGGCTCTATAAGGCTCTGGTCAGACCACATTTGGAACATTGTGAGCAGTTTTGGCCCCTGTACCTAAGGAAGGATGTGCTGGCCTTGGAAGGAGTACAGAGGAGATTTAGAAGAAAAATCCCAGGGATGAAGTGCAGTTGATGTCTCTGGGTCTATACTCAAAATTTAGAAAGATGATGAGGGATTTCATTCAAATTTACAGAATACTGGGGGTCCTGAATAGAGTGGATATGGAAAAAATATGTCCACTAGTAGGGGAGACTAGAACCTAAGGGCACAGCCTCAGAGTGACGGAATTAAACTTTAGAACTGAGGTGAGGAGGAATTTCTTCAGCCAGAGGGTGGGGAATCTGTGGAACTCATTGCCACAGAGGGCTGTGGAGGCCAACTTATTGAGTGAATTGAAGACAGAGATAGATAGGTTCTTGATGAGTAAGGGGCTCAAGGGTTATGGGGAAAGGGCAAGAGAATGGTTTGAGAAATATATCAGACACAATTGAATGCTGCAGCAAACTCGATGTACTGAATGATCGAGTTCTACTCGTATCTCTTATGGACTATGCTTATTCCATTAGTTTCTAAGCATACAATTATCATTTCTGGCATATCATTTATCATACATTCTAGCACTCTCTTGATGATTACTGTCACTGCTTGATCGACTGCAGAAAGCTGCACCACAGAATAACTTGGGAATTCTTATGTATAAATCTCAGAAAGGTTACAAACACATTCAGCAGGTCATAGAGAAGGCAAATGGAATGCTGCCATTTATTTCAAAGGGAATGGAAAATAAAAATAGGGAAGTCTGGCAAAACTATAGAAGACATGGATCCACCCACACAGGTTCAGTTCCCTATCCAGGGGGAAAATGTTCTTGTGTTGGAGGCAGTCCAGAGAAGATTCACCAGATTGATCCTGAGGATGCAGGAAAGTTCTTGAGAAGATGTAGAAAAGATAGAACTTGAACTCATTAGAATTTAGAGCAATGAGGCAATTTTACTGATACATCAAAGATTTTTCAGAGTTTTACCTTGTCGGTGCACGGAAGTTGATTCCCCTTGCGTGGGAATCTAGAGTCAGAGGCAAGAAGAAATTTGGGTACAGGAGTAGCTTACAGAGATATGGAGGGTTGTAGAGACTGGAGGATGTTACATTATGGGGGAGATTTGAGGTCACTGAAGGTGGTTAGAGATCATATGTGTTGTAGGAGTTAAAGATGTCAAGTAGATGTGCAGCGTTATTAGTACTGAAGGAGATAGAGATAGGGAGGGTTATAGGGACTTAAGATTACACAGATAGGGGTGGTAGTTTGAGCTGCAGGAGTTACAGAGACAGTGAGGTTTGTAGGGACTGGAGATTATGCAAGTAGGGCAGTAGGGAGGGAGATTTGAAGAGGCTGGATCAGTTCACAGAGTCAGGGAGAATTGAAGGGATTGGAGGAGCCACAGATACTGAGGATTGTAGGGCTTTAAGAAGTTCAGAGTTAGTGAGGGCTGTGAAGGCAGGTTTTCAGCATTCCATTTGTCTACTCATTGGTGTGGAGCAGTGTTTTGGTGCAGGTTATAGAAATTGAGAGGGTTGGAGATACTGGAAGATATTAAAAATATAGTGAGCAGTAATGCTTGAGGAGATTACAGGGACAGGATACATTGAGAGGCTGCTACAGGTATTAAACTGATGCAAGGAATCAAAGATCTTACACAGACCAGGCGGATTGAAAGGTCTGGAAACGGAGGATGAGAACTGTAATGACTGATGAATATTACAGAGATGGTGAATAACCTATGAGCTGGATGAGTGATGTCAGACTTGAAAGAGCGTGTAGAGTCTGTAATGTCCTCCACTTTCAACAATCCTTCCTATTTGTGTAAACTCCTTGACACCTCATACCCTCCAGCTTCCTAAAACCTCTATCTACTATTACAATCCTCCATCTGAAACCAAGAGGTGACAGTAATAATCATGAAAATGCTGAAATATATGATAAATGATCTACTAGGAATGATAACTACCCACTTAGAAATCAATAGAATAAGCATCATCCATAAGACCTTTGAATACAGCAGTCGAATCAGGCCATTCGGTCCATCGAGTGTGCTCTCTCATTCAATTATGTCTGATGTGTTTCACAATCCCATTCTCTTGCATTCTCCCTAAGACACTTATTCCCCTCGCTCATCAAGATTTCATCTCATTTGTCTTCAATTCACTCAATGACTTTGTCTCCACAGTCCTCTGCAGCAATGAGTTTCACTGATTCACCACCAGCTGGTTGAATAAATTCCTCCATGTCTCCGTTCTAAAGGGACAACCCTTCGCTCTGAGGCTGCCCTCATGGGCCCTAGTCTCTCCTATTCTACTCTTCTTCACTTCCACTCTATCCAGACCTCCTGGTATTCTGTATGTTTGATTGAGATCCTGTCTCATACTTCAAAACTACATTGACTATAGACACAGAGTCCTTCACTGCTCCTCATATGACAAGTACCTCATCCTGACCATCTTTCTTGCAAACCTTCTCTATATCCCCTTCAAGGCCAACACATCTTTCCTTATGTGCGTGGCCCAAAACAGCCCTCAGTATTCCAAATGTGGTCTGACCAAAGTCTTTTAGAGCGTCAGCAGTACATTGTTGCTCTTGTGTGCTACCATCTTGAAATGACTGTTCACATTTCTTTTGCCTTCTTGACTCCAATTGACCTTCCATGTCAATCTGAAGAGAATTCTGAATTAGAATTCCGAAATCCTTTTGCGCTTCACATCTTTCCCCATTCAGAAAATAGTCTGCACCTTCGCTCTTCCTACATAATCTCACAACTTCCCACATTGTATTCCAAGTGCCATTTCTTTGCCCACTCTCCTAGCCTACCTGCAGCCTTCCCTCTTTCTCAACACTACCTATCCCTACACCTCATTCAAGATGACACCAAATTAGCAACATTGTTCTTCGTTCCTTCATCCAGACTATTCAGGTATAACATGTACAGTTGTTGTCCCAATACTGTCCCCTGTGGAACTCCACTCATCGTCAGTTGTATGGAGGAAGCAAAGGGGATTTGAAGAGTCCATGAGTTTCTCTTTCTTTAAATTCATTGATGGAATGTGGTCAGCACTGGCTCAGCCATCATTTATTTCCCATTTGTAATTGCCTGGAGAAGGTAGTGCTGAGCTGCCTTCCTGACCCACCATAATCCTTTGGTTGCACGGGCAGGCACAGTGCTGCTTGGATGGAGTGTGGCTTGGAGAGGACCTTGGAGAGGACTGGTCTTTGCTTACACCTGTAGTTCTTGACATTCCAGGTTATTGTTATTCCTGGTTTGTGAAGTGGTGTTGAAAGACCATTCCTGAGTGCCCTCAGTGCTGCTTGTAGATTTTTGTTTTTTATTAATTCATTCATGGAACATGAACATTGATGGCTGGGTCAGCATTTGTTGTCAATTTTGAGATGCCCATGAGAAGGTGGTGGTGAGTTGCCTTCTGCTTAAAGGTACACAGATAACAACAGTTCAAATGGCTGGTGCAGTCTCTCATGTCTGCAACTGCATACAGTCACTGCAGTTCACCCTTTACATGTGACATCCTCCACTACCTAAAACTGATACATTTCCTCAGAATGTCTCACCTCCACCAAACTCTTTGGTGCTTTTGATCTCGCAAATCTCGCAAAACACTTCAAAGTTGCAAATGATGCGAACACTTTTGGGAGTTGGTGCTGTACTGCTCCAGGAAGATAACGATGGAATTGAACTGCCAGTTGGTTACTTTTCAAAGAAACACAACATCCACCAGAGAAAATACTCTACGATTGAAATTATTGAGTTTGGTACTGGTATTACAACATTTTAATGTTCATGTCATGAATAATATGTTGAAGATGGTTGTGTGCACGGACATTCTTGGAACGCTTTAAAGACAAGAATATAAGACTATGTTTTGGAGTCTTATGCTTCTGACTTTTAACTTACAAATTGTACATGTTGCAACTTCTAAGAATGTGATAGAATGGATTTAACAGATAAAATACAGATAAGTTTGAATAGTGACCAATGTTTTTATATAGGTGTGTGTATGTGTGTGTGTGCACAAAAGTTACTATTAACTTAGATGTATTTCACGGTAATAGCATTAAGAATTTTTTTCAAAATGGAGCTACCTTTTCATTATGATGGCTCATTTTTTTCTTAATGGGGGAGGTGTTATGAAGTTAAAGCTGTGTACTGTACCTTTAAGAGAGAGTGAATTCAGGCACCTGTCGCATGATTGGCAGCTGTCTCAATGTGTACTGGAAAATTGAAAGTATGTAACGTTTGGCTGTGAAACAAATTTCAGTTTGGTTGTTATGTTTTCACAGCAGTCTGAATTTAACCAATCAGTTTAAATTATTCCCCAAGATACGGGGAATTATAAACGGGCATTGGATAGGCATATGGAGGATAGTGGGCTAGTGTAGGTTAGGTGGGCTTGGATCGGCACAACATCGAGGGCCAAAGGGCCTGTACTGCGCTGTATTTTTCTATGTTCTATGTTCTATACTAAAAACCAATTAAATTTGAATTTTCCTGTTTTGACAACATTGAACCAACAAGATGATCTGATCTTTTTGGGTATAAAAAGTAGGCATTTTGGGCACTTAGCAGAGAAAGAGCACCACCTGCTATTGTCATACAGACTGCCTGCAACCCTTCTCTATGAAAGGAACCTTTTTCATATGAAACATCTTTGCAGCAGAAAACTAAAGATGATTCAGGGGAATCTACAAATGGAGCAAGTTCGACACCGGAAGATGACAACTGGTTTTGAAAATTGATTTGCTGTAAATTTAATAGGGGCTTTATTGGATCAGTATATTGTCATACAATGGGTGGTAGATAATTTTTAAGAGAAAGGAGGCTCAGCATTGTGAATAGGCGTTGTTTAATGTTCTCTTTTGGAAGTAAAGAATAAAATTGATTTTTTTTTGTCTATATAGTGGAATTTAGGTAGTTCACTGTCACTCATACTTTAACAGGTTACGAGTCGAGGTGAGCTTTTCTGTATGTTTGGTTTAATTAGCAGAAGGGTTTACCCGGTGTGGTAACACCTTACAAATTTTCTACAGTGTCCACTGAAACATTGAATAAACTAATGATAAACTGAATTGCAGTAGTGTATGTTGGTACAAATTCTTATGGGTATTAATTGCAGCATACTTCTGAGAATCCTGGTC